>NC_088796.1:120883378-121193672 GCF_011386835.1 Chrysemys picta bellii
TTATGCAACAAACTCTCCTTTCCATGTGATTAAGAACCCACACTTCATTAACATGGTTCAGTCATTAAGACCAGGGTACAGTCCACCCGACAGAGCAGATGTCGCAGACAAATTGCTGGATAAAGTATATGAAAGAGAAAGTGAGCAGTGTGTAAAAGGTCTAGAGGGTGAAATTGTTAAGTTGAGTCATGATGGGTGGAGCAATGTCCACAATGATCTTGTTGTATGTGTTTGTGTGACAACAGAAGAAGGGAATGTCTTCCTTACAGAAACAATTGTTACATCAGGAAATGCACACACAGCAGAATACTTACAAGAAGTAGCAGTAAAAGCTATAACAAACTAAAAAAAATAAAATTAAAATGTCTAGTACACAGCTTGGTCACAGACAATGCTGCAAATGTATCCAAGATGAGAAGAAATTTAGAAGAGAGTCCCAAGCTAATAACATATGGTTGCAGTGCTCATTTGATGCATTTCCTCGCCAAAGACCACGGTGTTCCAGAAATAAAGGCTAATGTTGAAACTGCAAAATACTTCCATAACAACCACTTTGCAGCAGCTGCTCTGCTCTGCAAGCTAACTCTCCTACAAGACATGCGATGGAATTCAGTAGTGGACTGTTTTGAGCACTACATCAACAACTGGCCTAATCTGATGACAGTTTGTGAACAAAATTGTGAAAAAATAGATGGCACTGTCACAGCCAAAGTTCTCAACATTGGGCTTAAGAGAAATGTTGAACACATGCGGAGTACAGTGAAGCTTATTTCTGTAGCCTTGAACAAAATGCAGGGAAATAGCTGTTTTATTGCTGATGCTGTTGAAATTTGGAAGGAACTGAGTGAGAACGTAAAGGGAAATATGCAATGACAGAGTTAAATTACAAGCATTAAAAAAAGAATGGGACAAGCACTCTCTTCAGCTCATTTTCTTGCAAATATTCTCAATACTCTGTACCAGGGTCAAACCTTAACTGCTGAAGAAGAGGAGTTGGCTATGACATGGACATCCAGCAATCATCCCTCCATAATGCCAACTATAATAGACTTCAGAGCTAAGGGTGAACCATTCAAGAAATGTTTGCTGATGATGATTTAAAGAAGGTCACACCAGTGAACTGATGGAAGTCACTTAAGCATTTGGATTCAGAGACTGTTGAAGTGATAATTTCATTTTTAACAGCAGTAGCTTCTTCTGCCAGTGTAGAAAGAATATTTTCTTCCTTTGGACTAATTCATTCCAAATTGAGAAATGTTTGGGACCTGAAAAAGCAGGAAAGCTTATTTTTTCTTTTCCAGATTATGAACAAACAGGAAAATGAAGGTGAAGACGACTGAGTTAGTTGCAGAAGCAATATTTTAAGTTTCTCATGTTGACCTGGCTGACAGTCAATTTAATTTTTTTTAATATTTAATTAACTATTTTAGTTAAAAACAATTTTAACAAAAACAATCCTGAGTTTAAAAAACTTGAATGTTTAACTAAATTCAAAAATTGATAGGCTTGTTTTGTTAAAATATGATGTTTGCTGTTGAAGAAAAAAATCCAGACTACATAATGTTGTTTTAGTTAAATAAAACTATTTAAATGTCGGTCTGGTGATGTTCTCCTCCTAATACAGCAGGGCAAGAAAATCCTCCAAATATTAATGACAGTTCACCTCCCATTGACTTCATAAATATCTGCTTCAATTACCTTTCTTAAATGAACTAACCAAACAATTATTCATTTTCTGATATAGCTGTAAAACTAATCTGAAAAGTGTTAGTGATTTATTTTGAAAAATGTATAGTGTGTACCTTCTAAAAATGAAATCTACATCTATCTCTGAATTGTGACGAATATGTATTAAGCTTATAACAACGAACAAGAATGCAGTTTTATGTAGAAATCCGTTATTAAATCGAGTCTTCCTGACTAGTGATTTAAATCAAATGGACCCTGGTTTATACCCACTGAAAAGTACTTCTCACTGGTGTGGGATTCTCTTGCCTAGGTCTGTGGATTGGATTCTCAGCTGGAGTAACTTGGCATAGCTCTACTGACTTCAGTGGAGCTGTACCCGTTTAAATCACCTGAGGATCTGGCCCTGTCCACCGCCGTACCTCGGGCATGATTTTGTGCACTCTTTATAAGAGAGACTGTGGCTCTTCAAGCTATAAGCCATATACTCCCCTCAACACATGCAGGCCACTGTCATTGATGTGATGGAGTTTTACCATTAATCAAGCTCTGGAGAAAATCCAAAATTTACAAGAAAACCCCGTCTTTGCTGCATACTCATACTGCATACTCTCATACTTAGGATCCTTATACCTGCTTCCTCCCTTCTACACGAGTTCAAGGTCTAGGCAAATCCAGCATTCTGGGTGTAATACACCAGTCAGGTGAGCAGCTTGTCTGAAAAGTGCCAAATGTGGTTATTATTAACGTAGTGGGAAATGGCTGTTTCCAGCCCTGTTGAGGGTGAGGGGAAGGGGGAGGAGATGTTCCAGCCAGGAGCTGGCAAGGAGGAGGCGAAGGTGCCAGGAAGTTTTGTGTCAATTGATGATCAATGTGTGTGAGGCAGAGGTGGGGACAGGCCCTGGGACAGAAGCCAAGTACCAGGGAAAATGAGTAGCTCCCAGCACAAGGAATAGAGAGAATCTCTGACTGGGTGATGATACTTCCCTCTACCCCAGTGTTTCTCAAACTGGGGTTGCCGCTTGTGTAGGGAAAGCCCCCTGGCGGTCTGGGCCAGTTTGTTTTCCTGCCCCGTCCGCAAGTCCGGCTGATAGTGGCTCCCACTGGCCGCAGTTCGCCGCTGCAGGTCAATGGGAGCCGCTGGAAGCAGCGGCCAGTAAGTCCCTCGGCCCACGCCGCTTCCAGCAGCTCCCATTGGCCTGGAGCAGTGAACTGCAGCCAGTGGGAGCCGCGATAGGCTGGACCTGTGGATGGGGCAGGTAAACAAACCGGCCCGCCAGGGGCTTTCCCTACACAACCGGCAACCCCAGTTTGAGAAACACTGCTCTACCCTGCTGTGACACTGGCGCTAGCTAATAGATGGTGTTTTGTGGAAGGAGCAGGAGAGGGGTCTCCCTTCAGTTTGGTAGCTGGGCACAGAGAAGCATTTGGCCAATGAGAGGCAGCTAGAAGTTGTCTTTCCATTGGAGGCTGCCTCCTTCCCCGGCAGAGTTCAGCAGCTCTGTGGGAATAATGAGGCTCCCTAGATAGGCTACCACCTCCTCCTCCCCCCACCAGGCTCAGGGAGGCCCTTTCCTGCAGCTGGTGAGGGATGGGGAGGAGATGGGGGATGTCATTCAAATGAAACAGAGGCTTCCCCTGCCTAGTCCTCCGATTGTAGCGGGAGTCTTCCATTTGTCCCTCCTCTCTCTGCGCCACCGCCAGCTTTCTGGCAGAATCTTATTTTTAATCTTCTGGCTGGCAGCTGCAATCCAGCAGCCACAACAGCATCTCCTAGCTCCCTGGAGAGCAGTGCTCTCCACAGCAAAACAGGGCAGGTGGCTGCAAAGGAAAGTGAATCCTGTTGTGGTGAAGAGCAGCCTAACGTACTGGAGGGGGAAATTGTTCTTGTGTGCTGGGGAGGTGGAGCATGACCTCTGGAAGAGGGAGAACATTGTTTTTAGGGGGCGTTATTTTGTGAGGGAGGGGCTTGCTATTTGGTCAAGAGGATTGATTCCATA
This sequence comes from Chrysemys picta bellii, assembly GCF_011386835.1. NCBI lineage: Eukaryota > Metazoa > Chordata > Testudines > Emydidae > Chrysemys > Chrysemys picta. The sequence goes on from NC_088796.1 coordinate 120,887,065, forward strand.
GGCAGGAATCTGACTACTGTGAGAGGGGTGTTGAATTTAGGGAGGCAGACTGTTTTTGTCTCAAAAAAAAAAAAAGGGGACTAACTAACTTAAGGTACATGAATTGTAGGCATGGCATGTGAGGGGAGTTGTGGCTTGGCTTGGGGGAGCTGTTAAATAATTCAAAACAAGTCCCTTCCCCGAAGGGCTGCATATCTAAAAGTTTGTTTCAGCATGCAGAAGAAGAGACCTCTAAGGTCTGGTCTATACTACCCGCCTGAATCGGCGGGTAGAAATCTACCTCTCAGGGATCGATTTATCGCGTCCCGTTGGGACGCGACAATCGATCCCCGAATCGGCGCTCTAACTCCACCAGCGGAGGTGGTAGTAAGCGCCGCCGACAAAAAGCGGCAGAAGTCGATTTTGCCGCCGTCCTCACAACGGGGTAAGTCGGCTGCAATACGTCGAATTCAGCTACGCTATTCACGTAGCTGAATTTGCGTATCTTAAATCGACTCCCCGCTGTAGTGTAGCTGTACCCTTAGTAGGCAGGCACGTGACAGTGGGGAAAATACCAAAGACAGACATAGGGAAGATAGCAACAAACTTGCAAATATTAAGGGTTAAGCTTTAAGATGGGCCAATGTAAGTAGGTGGGCTTCCTCATGCCAAACTACTGATGTCCAGAGGGGGAAGCGGGCACCTACAACGCCCACCTTGGAGGATGAGGAACTTGCTGGGAGGCTGCTCTGCCCATCCTGCTGAGAGCAACTTTATTCTGCAGGATGTGACAGTCTGGCCTCTCGCCTTGTGGCGCTCCTCAGTTCTGAGGGTAGATGGTGTCACGGAGTCCCCGGGAACTGCTCCCCACAAAGCCAGTCAGGACTTTGGGGAGCCTCCTCTCCCTTGGAGCAGACTGTCTTCAGGGCAAGAAGCTCACACAGCTTCACCTCCCTGGGTCTGACCTTGGAGCATTTAGCATATGCCCCTCCGTGCACTTCCCACAGCGAGTCTGCCCAGGCGGGGTCCTGGGGAAGCCACAGGGTCCTGCATCCCAATTCCGCAGTCAGATGTGACTCTTAGCCAGCCAGTAAAACAGAGGTTTATTAGATGACAGGAACACGGTCTAAAACAGATCTTGTAAGTACAGAGAATGGGACCCCTCAGCCGGGTCCATTCTGGGGTCCAGCGAGCCAGACCACCCCGTCTGCCCTCACTTCCCATCCCCGGCCAGCTCCAAACTGAAACCCCCCCAGCCCCTCCTTCTCTGCTGAGTTCCTTTCCCGGGCCAGGAGGTCACCTGATTCCTTTGTTCTCCCACACCTTTAGCATTGCCTTGCAGGGGGAAAGGCCCAGGCCATTAGTTGCCAGGAGACGGAGTGTCAACTAGAAACTGAGGTACCCACATAGTATTCAGAGGAAACACTATGTCACAGATGAGGATTCCTGCCATCAGCTACAGAAAGCAGAAAAGCTTCTCTTGTTGTGTAGAGATCCATGGCAACAGGTACATCAGCCTGGTCCCAGCTAGGAGGCAGAACCAGACCTGTTAGACACTGGCAGCAGGGGAATGCCCTACCTCCCTGAAGTGCCTGCCAGTTCCATTCTGCCAACACAGCAGCAGGCTGGCTCAACCAGACTGTCCTGCTGTTTGGGCTCTCTTTGAGGAAAATCCCGAAGTATTATTCCAAATTTCTGTCTAACAACTCAGCTAATATTTTGGGTTTCCAATTCCTAGCCATTTCTCAGGGCTGTGTTCTGCTTTTTTGGGGGATAGGGTTGGCACCCTTGGAGATTTTTTAGCACAGTTCTGCATCCCTTTTTCAAATGCTGCGTGGCTGTTGTCCCTGAAAACTTGAGGGAGAAAGGTAGGCTCAGGGAGTGTCTCTTTGGACAGCTGGGCCTTTGCTATTGGAAGAATGTGGCTTGCCCCTCAGTAGTCTGGAATAGGCAAGGATTGCTATGGCATACACCCCAGGCCAGAAAAAGAGGCAGGCAGGATTGAAAAAGCCAGTACAGTACCCAGTTGCACCCACTTTCCTTTCTCCATATGGAGAGTGATAACAGAAGGGCAGCGTGCCAAATGGAAGATCGTGTCTAAGGGCTTGTCTACACAGTGAGGTAATGTGCTCTATAGGCGTATGATTTCTAAAGAGCACTAACATGTTGAGCATTAATTGGTCTGTAGACCCTGCTGGTGAGCACTAAAGGTTCCATAATTCGCTTTAATATACTGCTGTTTCAACCAGCATTACATTAAAGTGCACCAGCACTGTCTACACAGACAAATAATGCACAACATGTGCCTTCGAAATCATACCCCCAATGAGTGCATTACCCCACCATGCACACAAGCCCACATCAGCAGCCACCACGCCAAAAAAATTTAATTTTGGAAAAAAGTGTCAATAGCTTGTTAATTTTTAAAAATACTTTCTACTCGGTTCTACCAGTGACAGACTGGTCTGGTTCTCCTCCAAAACTCCAGTCACACTGAAATACTCATCATACTGAATTTGTGACATTACTGTTTGAAAGAAGGAAAGCAACAAATCAGTGGAAGAATTTGAATACAGTTTAGTGACATTTCCATTAGGGATACTGTAAGAGTCAGTGTAGCCCACACCTCCACCAATAGGTAGTGCTGTATCTTTACATTGTGTTGAAATTGTGTGGCTGTATCTGAATGGGGTGCAGGAAGTTTTAGACCTGCTGGAGGTGTTACTTTACAGTGTTCCAATAAATCCTTTGATTTCTATCAGAAAGCATTACAATATTAATGAACGGACACTTTCTTCAGCAACTGGTGAGGGAAGGAGGGGACTAGAAAGGTGCATATTTCTCACTGGGTATTGCAGTATTTTTGTTTTTCAACTGGTTCCAGTTGATTACTATGGTTTTAACCAAAAGAAGAGCCCATGTTTCTGCTCTTTCCTGATGACCTGGGTTTCCATGTTGAGAGGTTCTCAACAGCAAGAGAGACCAGTGGAACTTTAATGGAAGTCTACTGGAATGTCCACCAGGGATATTAAAAGGATGAGAAGTGATTTTCCCCCCCACCATCCCTTTCTGACTGCATGGCACAGCTACTCCTCTGGAGGAAAAAGGCATTTCCCACTGCCTGCTGATGGCACTCTTTCCTGGTTGTGTCGCTCAGCAGCTGGCTTCCCCTCTTGCTGCTGAGTTCTCCAGATGGTCTGGAAGAGATAATTACCCTCCAGCACGGCAAAGCTGATTCTTTTGGCAGAGCTAAAGAGGACCATCCTACCATCTTCCAGAGCTCTGCATTTTGGCAAGAGAAGTGAGCCTTTATCACAAAAGGTGCCCAAATCAGAAGCAGTTTGAGGCGATGAAGGCAGGCTCTTTATTAACTCCTAAATCCCCCTTCCTGTGCTTTACCTTTGAGAAACCTATTTTTCTTCTTTCTTTAATTTTCTATTTCTTTCCTGCCTGATTCACACTTTTGTGCCTCTTCTCCCAAAATCTCATTCTCCTGTTCTAGTGTATTCCACCTCAGATCCCTGTGCCTCTTAAACTACATTGACCCATCCTCCTTCATATATATTGGAATTCATGTTTATATCCAAGAATCATGTTTACAAGCACTTTCAAATTGAAAGTTAAAATGGGAGATATAGATTCAGATTAGATCTTTGGGGGATGGTACATAAGAATGGCCATACTGGGTCAGATCAAAGGTCCATCTAGCCCAGTATCCTTGCTTCTGACGGTGGCCAATGCCAGGTGCCCCAGAAGGAATGAACAGAACTGTTAATCATCAATTGGTCCATCCCCTGTTGACCATTCTCAGCTTCTGGCCAACAGAGGCTAGGGACACCATTCCTGCCCATCCTGGCTAATAACCATTGATGGACTTATCCTGCATGAACTTATCTAGTTCTTTTTTTAACCCTGTTATGGTCTTGGTCTTCACAACATCCTCTAGCAAGGAGTTCCACAGGTTGACTGTGAGTTGTGTGGAAAAAAATGCTTCCTTTGTTTGTTTTAAATCTGTTGCCTATTAATGTGTTGATTTTGGGTTCTATCTGGGGGGATCGGAAATGGGACTGTAAGCAGTATGAGAATTTTTTATTTTAAGTGGCTGATTCATCTTCTAAAGTCTCTGTATTTGCATACCTGATTGTTCAAAGGTCCATATTTATTTAAGCACTGAACATTCCAAAAGTACTAAGAGTCATTTACTGTCAAAGAGGAAAACTGAATACAAGTAAGTTGGAATTTTTGTTAATTTTTGTGTTTGTAATATACTTTTTCCAAAAACTTGTCAGAAGACTTTAAAAATGAGAGAATAAAAAGAATCACAAGTTTTGTTAAATGCCACATTCAAATCATCTTGTATTTGGCCAAAATATTCTTATGCTGCAGAGGATAATGCATGAAAAATTTAATTTAGATTGGTCTATGTAGAATGATCAAAATGGGCTTGTAAAGTGAAAACTGGTAACAGACCCTGACTTTTAAAGTCTGTGTTTTCCTTAATCTCTGGAAGAATTCTGAAACCAAAGAATTTTTTTTTCTTCAAATCTGGCAAGTCTGACATCTTTTATAAACCTTGTTTGATATGCTAGAGTTAGTGGTGGACCTGGGATGTCCATAACATGCCAACTGTACATTGTTACTTTAAAAATTAATGTTTTAAAATATGATGAACAGGAGTACTTGTGGCACCTTAGAGACTAACAAATTTGTTAGTCTCTAAGGTGCCACAAGTACTCCTGTTCTTCTTTTTGCGGATACAGACTAACACGGCTGCTACTCTGAAACTTAAAATATGATGATCGGCGTCTTCAAAGTGCCAAAAAGCACTAGTGCCTGCCAAAATCTAATGAACAAACCCAATCTGAATTTTTTATATTTCACCTTTGCAGAGCGAGATGTGACAATCATGGCATTATAAGAATTTCCCATACAGGAAAAACACTGAAAATATTCTATTTTTATATATTTCAAATAGCTTGGCCAAACTTGACACCACCTTGCATGTAAGTTTATAATTTGAAAGGAACTTTTTCAGAGGATTTGAAAGGAGTAACATTTCTCCTCACAGTGGAAATGGTGTTACAATTTTAACTGCAGCATTTGCTGCCCCTCTGGATAAATGTGAGATGATATTGCAGATATAAACACTTTCATGAAATCACTTAAATGGGTCTTTCAAATGAGGCATATAAATCAGTTACAGATACCAATATATTTATTTTTATATACAGAAAGTGTTTGCTGCCCTAACGCTATTTTTACATGCTGTATAAAAATCAGAGAAAAATCTTGGTGAGAAAAATCATATTTACATGATTATTCCCTAATACTTCTCAGGATAGGTATTGACGCATTTGAAGAAAAGTGTCCATTCAATTTTTTAAAAATTTGGTTAGGTATTTTTTCATTTACATGGTATTACTACAGTATAAGGACCGTCGGTCACTAGGAGCCCAAGTTAAGCAAAGTCTTGAACTTTTGAAAAACAGTATCAAAAGACTAATTTTTTTTCTTCAGGAAAAAGCCCGAATTTACTAGCATTTTGTATAGCCCAAGACAAAGGACTCAGGACTGTACCCATACAGTAAAGTAAATTCTGCTATATAACCTACTTTTTTTTTCTTTACATAGGTAATATTACAACACAATATAGTTTTGGAGCTTCTATATTTTACTACCTACCTATCAAAAAGATGATGCATTTCATTCAGTTAGCTGCATCTATGGTCGTTTCAGAAACAACAGGCAAAGCTTTCTAATTACATTATTCTAAAAAGATGTTAAAATGATACATTTACTTAACCATTTTCTTTTCCTCTGCAAGCTTCCAGATTACAGCTTTGTAAGTGTGTGTCATAAAGGACTCTTAGCTAGACATTAAGGTAGAAAGCCTTATTTGTTACTCCAGTTATGATTTTTATATTTAATCTCTGCCCAGGTGTAGTTCCTGGGTTGGGGTGAAACAACTGGCTGGAATCGCAGGAAGGACTTTCCCACTCCTTAAGTCTGCCTTAATTTGGTGGTTCTCCCTCAAACTGATCTCAGGTACCAGGTTTATGGCTTTCCCCTCTGAATTTGGTCCTGGACTCTGCAGGATCTAGTGGATATCTTTTAAAAAAGGGAAGAAGGAGAATGCGGGGAACTACAGATCGGACAGCCTCCCCTCAGTCCCTGGAAAAATCATGGAGGAGGTCCTTAAGGAATCCATTTTGAAGCACTTGGAGGAGAGGAAGATGATCAGGAACAGTCAACATGGATTCACCAAGGGCAAGTCATGCTTGACCAACCTGATTACCTTCTATGATGAGATAACTGGCTTTGTGGATATGGGGAAAGCGGTGGACGTGATATACCTTGACTTTAGCAAAGCTTTTGATACAGTCTTCCACAGTATTCTTTCCAGCAAGATAAAGAAGTATGAATTGGAGGAATGGACTATAAGGTGGATAGAAACCTGGCTAGATCATTGGTCTCTATGGGTAGTGATCAACGGCTCGATGTCTAGTTGGCAGCCAGTATCAAGTGGAGTGCCCCAGGGGCCTGTCCTGAGGCCAGTTTTGTTCAACATCTTCATTAATGATCTGGATGATGGAATGGATTGCGCCATCAGCAAGTTTGCAGATGACACTAAGCTGTGGGGAGAGGTAGATACACTGGAGGGTAGTGATAGGGTCCTGAGTGACCTAGACAAATTGGCGGATTGGGCCAAAAGAAATCTGATAAGGTTCAACAAGGAGAAATGCAGAGTCCTGCACTTAAGACGGAAGAATCCCATGCACTGCTACAGGCTGGGGACTGAGAAAAGGACCTGTGGATTACAGTGGCCGAGAAGCTGGATATGAGTTAACAGTGTGCCCTTGTTGCCAAGAAGGCTAATGGCATATTGGGCTGCATGAGTAGGAACATTGCCAGCAGATTGAGGGAAGTGATTATTCCCCTCTATTCGGCACTGGTGAGGCTACATCTGGAGTACAGTGTCCAGTTTTGGGCCCCCACTACAGAAAGGATGTGGACAAATTGGAGAGAGTCCAGTGGAGGGCAACGAAAATGATCAGGGGGCTGGGGCACATGACTTATGAGGAGAGGTTGAGGGAACTGGGCTTATTTAGTCTGCAGAAGAGAAGAGTGAGGGTGGATTTGATAGCAGACTCTCAACTACCAGAAGGGGGGATTCCAAAGAGGATGGACCTCGGCTGTTCTCAGTGGTGGCAGATGACAGAACAAGGAGCAATGGTCTCAAGTTGCAGTGGGGGAGGTGTAGGTTAGATATTAAGAAACACTATTTCACTAGGAGGGTGGTGAAGCACTGGAATGGGTTACCTAGGGAGGTGGTGGAATCTCCATCCTTAGAGGTTTTTAAGGCCCGGCTTGACAAAGCCCTGGCTGGGATGATTCAGTTGGGATTGGTCCTGCTTTGAGCAGTGGGTTGGACTAGGTGACCTCCTGAGGTCTCTTCCAATCCTAATCTTCTATGATTCTATGACACCCACAGATGTCCTATACACTCCTTTGAAGGTAGAGAGATGCTTTTGTCTGACCAATGAGTAATTCTACCTCTCACTGAAGTATTGAGTTTTCAGTCATCAGTTTCTGCTGAACTAGGTCTGAGAACCTTTAACTGCCAGCGTAGGCTTTCACCCAAAATATTCTTTAGTAGTTACATACTATCTTGTCCAGCTGCTGGACTTTCATTTATTCCTTTCAACCTCCTTCTCAGTCTGTCTCCTTTTTCTTAAAGTACTTCTCTCTCTTTCCAGAAACAAGTTCTTTTCTTTATCCCCTCTCCCACAAAACATTATAGTACTCAAAACAGATAAGGGTCTTCTAACAAGACTTACTCCTCTGGGAAATCTTCTTTTATTTAAGAACCTTCTGCACAGGACACTATTTTAAAGGACAAAAATACACACCAAACTTATCTTTAACTCTAGTGAAATAAGTTTTAAAACATTTTTGCCAGTGTTTGGTATATGTGCCTGTGTTAGTATAACGATCCTGACTTGTTATATGAGAAAATTCAGATTGAATGGGTTATGACAGTGGGGATGTAGAAGATTTAACTTGTAGGTCAGATTAGTAGACCTAACCCAGGCCAGTACAAAAGTTATTATCTTCAGCACCATAACCTACTATTCCTATGCGTTGGTTGTATTAGGAATACAGAAAAAGAAAAAGATGAAAAATAAAATAGTGATCTAAATCCAGGTCTTTGTGTCCATATCACAATGACCACAGGCATCTTTGGGGTCAGTTTCAGATTAGTCAAAGACATTGAGCATGACAGCTCAGCTGCCTTCTCACTCTTAAAAATGGTTCCTTCAGATCAGGGTGGGGGCACATTGCCCTGACCATGTGTTAAGCTGTTCTCTGGGTCTCTATGCTTTATCTGTTCTTTGAATAATTGGGAAGTTCAGTATGCTGGGTTGTCCCTCAACACCTTTGAACAGTGCTAAAAAACAGAGAAAGAGACCGAGAGAAAAGCAAGCAGCGAATATAGTAAAACTTTTTTTCAACAAAAAGAAGCAATTGCTCTTTCATTATATCAAAAAGATGAGTTTAGTCACTAAAAATATAGCAACTCCATTATCAGCCTCTTGTATGTGATCCCCACCACAGTACAATGGTGCAGCTCTAATGGTACCATTCCATTCAGAAAAATATTCTCTGATTTATGTTGCAAACCTATATAATGGTAAAGCCTATTCCAGTTCTAAATAAAAGGACCCAAGTATGTGAGTAGCATAAGTAATATTCCTGTTAAATGAGAACAGTTGAGACAAGAACATGTTGCTTTGCTGACAGTCTGCTCTTTCAGCTTTCAAGGTTTTACAGAAAATGACTATATTTTGTAGGTTGGAATGTTGATGTCCTGGCTTCAATATAAACCGTTCCTTTATGTCATCCCTTTCTAAATAGATGTGCTTATTGGGTATGCGTGTATAACCGTTTAAAGTTCATGATTCAATTAATTGCTTGCTAATGGGACATTGCTGCTAGTTGTGCTTGACCTAAAATTGCACCTTAAAATCAGGCACTTGTAAATTGGAGGAAACTCCAGCTAATAGTTTTAACCTAGAAAATGTGTTACAACTTAAAAGAGCAGGATGAGTCTGAGAGTTTGTTGGGGTGACATTTCTGTTTCCATTGCTGTACACTTCCTGAGCTAGAGTTCATCAGTCAATAACTAATTCATAATGCTGGTCAAAAGTTACTCAGAACAAAATAACCTTCTGTCTTTTCAAATGAGAAAAACAATTTAATAATTCCTTCCCAGTCCTACTCTTAGAGTAGCAGAGGCACTTAGTCTTTAGAAATACAATATAAGAACCACCTTCTCAAGATTAAAATATGAATAGACAGAAAACTTCCAGCTTATTCAAAAGCAGGAAACTTATAAGTATTGGAAAAAGTCACTTATACACTGAATTTTTATTATGTTTAGGGACAATATACATTAACTAACTACCAGATTTGTAGAATGTTTCATGTATAAAAAGCTGAGAAAAGACATTGGTTTATTGAAAGACTAAACTCTTGATGAAGTAAACACATACAGCAAAATACTTGCCCCCACCCCACACAGAGCCAGGAAATGCCAAAGTTAAGCAGATTTACTCTGTCCTCCTTGGTATATCTATTACATGCACAATTTTTGTTCTGTCTTCTTTTGTTGTATCTTTAAACTGGGCATTACAGTCATGCAACTGTAATATTCTCTCAGTTTAGTTTTTTGTATGGTATTTCCGAGGTTTATTATTATTTTTAATTGAAACAGATAGGAAAAAAAGGAGTTTCACTCTTCAGGACTTGAAAGCTTTTCTGACTTTCAAAAATAGTAATGATTGGTGGAACTATTTGGTTAGACATCACTGGAATGCCCTCTTCCATGAACTGTAGAAGATCCATGGGGGTGAGCTGCTGTCTTGCAAAATGCAGGTGTTATGAAGCTCAGAAGGTGCATCAGAGCAGGGAATCCCCTCAGACGCATCTTCCAAAGCTGGTAAGAGCCCTCATTCTATCTGCCAACTTGAAGCATTATACTTTTTGCTATGTGGCTCAGTTAGATATGCAATGGATTATTTCTCTGATACCATCCACTGTTATCACTCCTGCCTTTTAGCTTCCTAGCAGGATAGCTGCACATGCATGCCCAAAAATCTTAGTTGCATACTTCAGAAAAAAAAAAAAATCTACAGTGCAACCTCAGTATGAGCCTTTTCAAAGGCTCATAATTGAGTCAATTCAAAACCAGCTTTCTCTGGTATAAGCAAAGGCACTTCTCCAAAGTGAAAGCAATTCCATGCCAAAATTAACCTTTCAGTCCCCTGCTAATTTGGCTATAGAGCAGTTGATAAAATCAATCCATCATCGTCATCATGGGAAGGCTGTATTTCTCTTTGCTCGTCTCCCACGTGTAAAATGGTTAAAATACTTTCTTCCAAATATATATGAATTTCACAAGCATATACATATACGTGATTGAAAATGGGGGTTAGAATGGAAACCATTATACAACCTGATCTCAAAACTCACTGTTGCTCTAATTTTTTTTTTTAAATTTCAAATACAGTTAAATCTTAATCATCCCAGTATGTATTATTCTGGAGTTATTGCCTCAGGATCTATCAAGGACAATGAAACAAGCTGAGATTGGGGGAGTTGTCATGAAAATGTAGCCGCTCCGGCATAAAATGTACTCATCCATTCTAAACTAGATAGTGATAATGAAAAACCTAGTCATAGTTTACCGGTTGTTTAAAAAAAATTACTTGCCCCAGGCAAGTAGAACTTTGCAAGGCAATTGAATCTTATTTATTTAATTGTTCTTTCAGGCTGCACAAATTAATTGCAGCACAAAGGTTTTTAGCTAAAAAACAGAATGAGTAATAGAACAACTTATTTATTTTGTAGCAAAGTGTCCACTTTTTCTTGTTTTTTACTCAGAAGCTTTATTTTTCATTCCATGAAAGCAGTATCTCTCTCTCTCTCTCTCTCTCTCTCTCTTTCCTTTTTTTTTAATTGATCGAAAGAGAGGTTTTATCGCTTGGGCAGATACATACCTCCTGAGCTCATTATTAAGACAATTTTTAACAAAGTAATTAGAAGGTCAAGTAGCAATGATACTGCAGTGTCCACTAAACTGCAGTGTAGAAGATAAAATAAAGCCATGAAAATGGTGAAGTGTATTATGATATTTTTTTAAATTCAGGACTACTGCAGTTGTGACTGCATATCCATAGCCCAGCAAAGCATCCTATCCTTTTTGACCATGTAACTCCCAAGGCCCAAGATGAAGGATGTGAGAGACAGAAATAAATCTTCCTAATTGTTAGATACGTTCTCCAAATTCACTGCATTTGTAGCAAATCAGGTTCACTGAACTCTTTTAGTTCAGTGCAATAATGTCTGTCATAAAACAACAAATGAATTCATACCTCTGCTCCCCTGCTATATATGCTAGAAAAGAACGGAAGAGTTACTCTTAGCTTGGAAACATCTCCTTGCTAGGATCAGCTGAGCCAAATCTTGGGTAATGCATTTGGAATTGGGAGAAATATGGCAACTTAAGAGCATTTTTTCACATCCAATTTTTATACAGTCACTTGTCATGGCATCTGCGGCATGGTCGTTTGTTACCATGTTCACTACAGACATGCAGTTTGGATGTGCCCAAAATTTTGAGTATACCTGAAATTCAGGCAGCTTAAATTCAGGGAGGAGAATCAAAGACGAACACTGTGAAGTGTTATTTGAAAGGACATACACGTTGATGGTGAGAAAGGAAGATGGAGTCTCTCTCTTCAGCTCCTTGGAGACTATTTGGACCAAGTGGCTTCTACATTTGCATGGCTAACTTTATGCACTAAGTGCTTTGGGCACCCCTAAAACTCATGTGTTTATAAGCAGCTGTTATAAGCGGAAGGCACAATCATGCAGCCTTTATTTGTCTAGGTGAGCACTCTTTCACTGGAGTAATGTCAGTAAGATTATTTACATGAGTAAGTGGTGACCAGCATGAGCATGGGTTTCAAAACTGGGTACAAAAAAGACCAAATTCTGCCTTGATCCACCATCCAAATTGGTAGAAGTACATTTTACTCCTCCCTCTCCTATTTCTTGTGATCCTTTGAACCCTGCTTATCAGTGGCTTCCTCTTCAGAGGTTGTTTTGGGGGAAAAGATAGGCAAAGACTGAGGAAATGGCCAGAAAGTTCACAATTTTTTTTGCTTCACAGGCCAAAAAGCCTCACAGGGAAGCATTGCAGAAGCCAGTGATGTCATTGCACTGTCCCAGGCACAGAAGTGGCTGTGAAGAAGTTCCGGAGCTCTGTATTTAGGAAAGGAATGGAAAATTCTGTACTGAGGAACCCTAGGAGAAAGCCTGGTTACTCTAGCTTGGTGTGTGGGTTGATGCTTTAGGCCAAATTGGCTAGCTATACATTATCTAATTCCCAGATTTTGTTGCACAAATGCAGTCTGTCTGAGTGAATCCAATTTCTGGGTCTTCATTTTGTGACACTTTTGATGAACGTAGTCTGAGATTCTGTTTTTGTCAGGTTTCACTTTGAATCTTTAGTGAGCATTGCAAGAGTGGCTTCTGGATGCAGTCTCATAACAGTAATCGTGTCAAGTTTTTACAGAGTGAAATCGAGCTGTATTTGAATTATTGACTTTATATAAATCTATAGATTTTATATCGATTTAACTTTCTATAAAATAGTAGACTGATTATTTTTTCTCCAGTGTCAGTTCTCCTTCTGATAGGGAAATAGAAAAGATTGGCCAACTAATTTTTTGTACTGATTGTTTTGGTGGTTGTTTTTATTGTATTTATTTTAAAATAGAAAATGAGTCATGTCTCAGGAATGGCTGGATAGATACGGGAAGATAGGTTATCTTTTTAACCAGGATAGGAAATGGAAACCTTAGGGCAAGATTTTTTTTTGATTGCACAAGGGCATATGAGGGGAGAACGCCCCTATGTGAGCTATTTGGAGATTGTATCAAATCACAGATGTGTAAAGGGTGCTGCACATCTGCTCATGCAGATTGCCTCTGGAATAGCTGGGTGGGGTGTGAACAGAGCCTCAAATCTGTCTGCCATTGAGTGGAACTCTGGTGCACAGGAAAGGCAGTACTTTGTTTATGATATGGACCAGTAGCAAATTATTTGTCCACAGGAATAAGGAGGGGACTTGTTCCCCAAGCCACAATTCCTTCCTGGGAATCTTATGGAACAGGGCAGTCATGTACTGCACCTCATTATGGGCTGTGTAAATCTAGCCCTTAATTTCCCTTCCATGCAGAGGACCCCTGTGCCACTTGGTCAATATGTGAGTGAATTTGTCAGTTCTTATTTATTTGCTTTTTCCAATTCATGAGCACCTGAGTGCTACTAAATAACATCCATCTTCTCTGTTCTCAAATGCGATGCTCATTCATGGCGCTCAGGTGAGTTTGAAATATGATCTATAAAATGACTGGATAACTATATGAATGGTAATATTTTCAGCCATGTCAGCTGAAGATGGGGACAGAAGGAAAACACATCTCAAGCTTTGGAACGTAAGCTAATTGTCTAAGTGGGTCAGGAAAGAATCACCCTCCTCTGTACATTGCACAAATAGGTCAATCATAGAGAGGTTTGTATGTGTTGAGTTGCCTTCCTCTGAAGCATCAGGTTTTGGTCCCTGTCTGTAGCCAGGATACCAGATTAGATGATCAGATAAAGCGTGGCAATTGTTATCTTAGTTGGTTTCCAATACTCATACAGTAAGGGTACGTCCAAACTACCCGCCGTATCGGCGGGTAGCGATTGATTTATTGGGGATCGATATATGGCATCTCGTTAAGACGTGATATATCGATCCCCGAACGCGCTCCCTGTCGACTCCGGAACTCCACCGTATCGAGCGGCGGTAGCGGAGTCGACGGGGGAGCCGCAGCCGTCAATCCCGCGCCGTGAGGACGGGAGGTAAGTTGGAATAAGATATGTCGACTTGTTGCATATCTTACTTCGACACCCCCCACCCCCACCCCCAGTGTAGACGAGGTCTTAGTGACTGAAGAAAGCAGAGTAGTTACTTCTGTTTGTTTGATTTGCCATGGAAAAAAAATAGGACTCTGAACTTCAAAGTAATGCATTTCATATAATAGTTTCCTGCATGTGTCTGTGTACTTGTTAAGCCTGACCTGCAATAAATTGAAACACAACTAGTTTTATGCTAAAATGTCTTTGAACCAATGCCTGAAATATAGCATTAGTTATGCCCAATATTTTCACGAACTTCCCACACTATTCCTGCTTAAATAATGAAAAAAAGGGTGGTGGGGGGAAGCTAACTTGTCCTGTTGTATCTCCATGTAAGCCACTGAATGACATTAGAGAGTTACTGGGTCCATTAATGTTAACAAAGTCTTTTGCAAAGTTATTCTTTGAAAAGACAAACCTCAGCTTTAAATAATTGATCACAAGAGTTTGTGCTGAACATGACAATCTCACAAAACTCTTTTTCTTACATCTTACTCAACATGGAAATCATTTTGCCACCCAGCAGAACGTGTATTCATGTACTCCAAAGTAGTGTCTATTTTTCATCGCCTTTTGAACATGTTTCTGACAGCAAGTCCTCAAAAGGAATTAGTAGGGTTAGACGGGCTATGAAGTTGGACCAAGCTGCAAAAAGCATTGGACTCTTACACTTTCCTATCACCCCTCCCTCCTTCCTATTAGTCATTCTTGGTAGTGTAGCAATTTCACGTACTAAAGAACTACCTCTAAAGAGCATTCCAATCAAACCACATACATTACTTATACAAAATTGACCTATTTAAAATTGGTACAATCCAAATGCGCAGCAACAGAATCTAAATCAAACTTTACATGGTCAAGGAGTGTTGTCATATTGCCATAAGTATTGGGGAACAGAGATTACAAGACAGATGGGGTCCCCCTTATTCCATCTGAACAGTGCAATGGAAGTGGAAGCCACTTCTGTCTCTTCAGCTATACTCCGGCTGTACCAGCTGCTAGCCAGCCCACTAAGATCTGTTGCCAGTTTACGCAGGCTAGAGCAGCTTCCAACCTATCTAACCTACATCAGGGATCCGGCTACGGTGGAGGTGAACAGCAAATTAAGGGGCTGTAATCGGCTCTCTCCATCACCCTTTCTATGACCGGTGCATCTCGGCAGCAGTATAGAATCTGGGTAGTTACTACAGTCCCATTGTCTCAAAGGTCTTCCTAGCCTGCAGAAAATAAGTTATTTCGCAATAGAAACGCAATAGGATTTGCTCTGCACAACAAACTGAATGTAATGCTTCAAAAGGATAGTAGTCTTCTGTAGGTAGCTGTTTAAATACATACAGTGATCATATGTAGTCTGTGAAAGATGATTTCAGAGTACACATAGGCAAAATAACAGTATAGTGAAAGAATACACATGGACACTGGATGAGTTTCACCAGTTATAGGACTAAACAGAATAGGGGGATTGGGGGAGATCTGATAGAGCTACAGCTAATTGGCCTGATTCTCAATCAACCATAATCCCACATATGGCAAGTGCTTTGTGGTATCAATAGGAGCTTGTCCTCCAATTTGAATTATGGGATTCACTTCAGTGAATTCTGGTGCAAGGCAGTGTCTGGGTAAGTTTATCCTATTATTTATCTTAAACAATTAAAAAATAAAAGGACTGGAGGGGAAAGGTGGCCAATTGGGGTAGTGTATGCATCTTCTGTCTTCCTCCAGATTGGAAAGTGATGGGAGAGAAATGGGAGTAAGAATATGCTAGACAGAGCTGCAAGAGACCTGGAAACAATTCTGACATATAGAAATCCAGGATTCTGGAGTCAAGGAGGCGAAAGTGATTGAGTATGGGGCGGTGCACAGAAAAAGATGCAGACCCTTTGACAGAGTATGGATTAACTCCAAAGCAAGAGATCGTTCACCCTCCTACTATGGTGAAATGGAATGAAATTATTTTCCTATTGCTTTGGTGTTTCTAAGTCTCTTCAGTCTATTTCTACTGAATATCTTTCAGCAGGTTTTGTCAGAGCAAGTAATAGCTGAAGGTTAATGTCACTGATTGTATATGTAATCACAGATTTTTTTTTTTGCTTCCAATAAGAAATGTCCTTCTCAGAGAACCCAAAATGCCATAGTTGCCAATGGCTGCTGTGAATAACATTTGGGATATAGTCCTTTTGCCTGTGAATAAACAACTCTCCCTGAACAGTTCAGTTTCTTCAGTGCCACATAAAAATATCAATTTATTGTGGGTAAGTGCCATAAAACTCCTCTTAGCTGGTAAAATTCAGAGTTTCTAAGTCCAGGAACTAATTTATTGCAGTTTTTGAATTTCATATTTATTGGGGCACCCATAGTTGCTGAGAGATTCAATTTGGAAGCATCTTTATACCCCAGAATATAGCATCCCTCTCTGCTATTCAATTTTTAGTTTCTCCTTCCACTCCTTTCCATTTTTTATGTTCTTCTCCTACCCCATTTTCCTGCTGTATATCAAGGAACCTTGGCCTCTCCTTTGTTTTTTCTGGGTGCCTATCGATAGAATTGCATTTATGAGTGGTGATACTATTTCTTAGTAAACACCATCTGGTGTTATCTTCTCTCTTCCCCTGTTTTTTCCTGTTCCTCTCTCTATCTTCAGTTGCTGCCCTCCTTCCTTTCTCCTCCCACTCCGCTCCCACCCTCCCAGCTGTCAAAGTTCTTGTCACTGGTACAGTTGAACAGGAAGCCATATCACTCATTAACCAAGAGCCTCCAATCACTATAGCAACAGATAACATGCCCCTTACAGCAGCAAGATTTAGAAAGTTAGTTACCTTTCTAAGGAAGGAAAATGAGAGCTGACCTCCAGGGAGGGAGAAAGAGGTTTCTCCCTCCCTGGAGATTTAGAGGCTTGTCAGGGATGGAAAAAATGGGTCACATTGCAACCTGCAATGATTTAGTGGTCACAGTAATGCAGCAGGAGAAAGAAAATTAAAAGCCAGTGTTTAATTATTAATAATAATATTCACAACAAATGTAACTCCTGTTTTGGTAAGCAAATTGTTTGCAACCCAATCCTGATTTTTTCCCCCCCTCTCAAATGTATTCATTACTTGAATAGTGTAGGCAGATAGCATTCAGACTATATGCTGCTCATAATTTCCCACCACCCTCCACTATTTGCCTTTCCTGCAGTGTGATTGATTGCTTAAGTCATGATACTGTTTATGAACGCTGATCCGATGACTGGAAAGTTTCAAGCAGGACATTAATGACAAGTGAAAAATGCAGCTCCCAGTTGGAGCTTCGAATGAATAATTGGTTGTGATGAAAAATGTGAACTTACAGGATTTGTGAATATTTTCAGAATATCCAGCAACTGTCTGTATCTTTGTGAATAATGAGTGACTTGTTCTCCTTATTTAAAGCAAACCAAGCTTGGCAAAAATAGAAAATATCCAAGTCTTGGGTGTAATTGTATATAAAGTTCTTTAACCGGGTCTAATTAAAAACTTAGGCCTGGGCTACTTTAGGGTATTAGGTCAATATAACTATGTTGCTCAGGGGTGTGAAAAATCCACACTCTTGTTCGATACAGTTAAAATAATCTAAACCCTGGTATGGTCATATCTAGGGTGACTGGAGAATTCGCCTGTTGACCCAGCTACTTTCTCTTAGGGAGGTAGATTATCTATGATGATAGGAGAACCCCTCCCTTCGGTATAGGTAGCATCTTCACTGAAGCTGCAGTGGTGCTGCTGTAGAAATGTATGTGTAGACAAGCCCTTAGGCTTGCATTTCCCATCACAGTCTAAATGCGTTAGATAAGCAAGGGGATTTGGATATCTAATTCCCTTGGGTTCCTTTGGAAATCTCAGCCTTAAACATTAGTTCTTTGTGAGTGACATTCAGAGGACTCTACTAGGGCTAGACATCACTTACATTCCCCATAAGTGTCAATTGTCCTGTTGTGCGGGCAAAAGTTGTGTGTCGTCTTTGTGCATGCCCTCAGCACAGGGGTGAATTTCATTCTTGAAGACATATGTTTCAGTGCATGGATGGACCTTATTTCTATGAGCATTTATGTAGATTGCCGGTTAGCGTGTGAATACTGCACAATTCATAGGGGAAAATATTTTAGTTTTCACATTCAGGCCTAGAGTTTAGATTTAGATTAATTCAGTTTGACAGGTAGAAAACAAACATGATGGTGTCTAAATATGTAAACCACATCAATTTCAGGAGACAGGATGGTGATTTTTTTTAACTAATCTGAATATCATAAGAGTAAATGCCTCTTAAAAAGCAAAATGTGAATCGTATAAAATCAAAATTAACAGCTGGCACTGAAAGGAGGTGTTTGGCTTCCTGTTGACATTGACATCATTGCCAGAGACTTCTGTTGGTACAGTCACGAAAGTCTGCGATGATGGTCTCTGAGAGTGGTATTTTTGTCTGATTTTTTTTGTAAGCAAGAAGTTTTTAAGTGGGATGAAACTTGGGGGTATGCAAGACAAATCAGACTCTGGAAAAGGTACAGTAATCTGGAAATGTTGAGAGCTACTGCTCTAATACATGTATGTGCACACGCATAGCCCTCCCGACAGCACACACGCATCCTAAATTCAAGCTGTTACATCTGTGAATCTATTTGTAAATCTATGTTGGCGATATACATGCTCGTGTGTGTATGCATGCACATACATATAGACCTCCAATATAATAAACACAATGTTTTCATTTTAGTATAAAATTGGAGCCAAGATGATTTGTGGTTATTTTTCAAAAGAGCCTAAAGGAGTTAGTCACCCAAATTTCATGAGTTAGGTACCCAACTTTCCTTTATACTCCTCTGAAAATCCCAATGACCTATATCTTCTTGGCTCCACCTTTGTGCCACCTTCTACCCTTACACCATTTCAATACCACTGGCTTCATTGAGATGCATGGATGTAATTTGTCTATTTAGTTTCAATCTGATAAGAGCGGAACTAACAGACTGTAAATTCGACCAACTGAGACTTGCAGTACCAATGCCAATCATGGCAGTACTAGTGGTAGAGTAAACTTTGAGTGAAACATCATTAGGCAATTGGATTCTATATCAGTCTATACATTCAGTCTGTATGTTTCCAGGAAGTGATGCTAGATAATTAATTAAAGACACATTTTTGATGCCATTAAACCTAAATATTATACCAGGCAGTTTTGTCACCATTCATACACTTTGCAATAACAGAAGACAACCTTATTCAAGTGATTGATTTTACCATTATGAATTGATTTAGTTTGGAAAATGGTTGGCTTGAGTCAGCCAGGGATACACAAGGGTGTGTGACTAAAAGCTCATAATTTGAGTCAGCATCGACTTTCATGTTTTTGACTGTGTGTGTGTCTGTGTATGACACGGTTTATTTTTTTTATAGCTCCATCATATGCCAGTACAATGAGAAAAATGAAAACCAGAGCTTGAATTTTACTTAGCTGCGTCAGAGCCTACATGGAGAAGTGAACACTTTTCAATTTAGCTAGCTGAGAGTTTGCATTCCTCTGTTATTGGCATAATCATGAGACAAATGGAACACAACCATTCTCCATCCTAAAGAGTGGCACAAAAGCCTTGGTGCCTCTGTCCTCCTTGAAAAGAAAAGTGTGGGTGAGGAGATGTCCATTTTTTTTTCTGAAAGAAAGAAGCAAACCTATTGGATGCAAAGTAGTTGTAAGTATCTCAAGTGCTCTTATTTATGGACATTAATGACTTTAACCAAAAGCTGCTGTGATATAATTACTGCACACTGGGGGGAGGATTGCAAGTTTAACTCCTCATAAGTGCGCTTGTAAAGAGAGTCATTTGTATTTAACTATGCACCAATTTGTCATTTAAAACCAGTTGAAGTCAGGCTATTGAGAATCTGCTTCTTAACAGGTTCATTTTGTGTATGGTGCCTGGACCTGAGTAATGTTAAAGGCACCATTAGGTGTCGCAAAAATTAAGTACCTCCTCTATCCGCGCACCTTTGAATGCTATTTTTATTTGTAGACCTTTGTATTCAGCAAATAACGGGTTAGAAATTGCACTGCAGTCGCACATTATTTTATGGCAGGAGCTACTGGATTGGTGTTACATTATCATATTGCAGAATCTGGGGAAAAGGAGGATGTTTATGTATATATCATGTGTGCGCACACACACAGCAGAACATTTCATCGTGCCTTTTTCATACTGGCAGATTTGTGCTTGGTCAGCTTCAGTGATAAAGAAAATGGGCAATCTTCCTTGCTCTACTGAATACATTGTAATGTGCAGCTCAAATTTAGTTCAGGCACTATACATGGACTTGGAGGCACCTCCCAAGGCACAGAGCTCTATTCCACTGTTGCAAGAGCACGGGAATAGATTTCAATTAATATTTGGCCGCAAATAGT
The DNA here is from genome assembly GCF_011386835.1 of Chrysemys picta bellii. NCBI lineage: Eukaryota > Metazoa > Chordata > Testudines > Emydidae > Chrysemys > Chrysemys picta. The sequence goes on from NC_088796.1 coordinate 120,907,483, forward strand.
TGGATGCGACAAAACTCTGTCACCATTAATGGCTGAATCCTATGAAGATTTTTTATTTTTCTCCTTGAATTCACAAGAGAAGGGGGGGAAACACATGCTGTCCCTGGGCATGATCCTGCAGCTACTGCACAGGCAAAAAACGCCTATTTGTATTAGCTGTCTCTAGGATTGTAAATTACACAGTGCCAGCTTCTGCGACCCTCATTGAGTAGTGCCTTAACTCCAGTAGGACTACTTGAGGAGTATGACCAAACCATGAAATTCCTTCTGTGGCATTACTCCTGTTACTGGACAGGAATGACGTGGTCAGCCACATACCAGCATTCTCCTTGGTACAGAATTCCCATGCACTCCCTGTGTTGCTCATCATACGTGCCAGGTTCCACAGCTGCTCTGTGCAGGACCAAGCCCTAAAGGTAAGAGCTATCCGAGAGCAGCCAAATGAGGCGCATGAAACTGAACTCAAATCCAGTATACTGGAAGAAAAAACATGCTAATTCATGATGGATTATTTCTGAAATGGTATCTAGTTAAATATAAGTACCTGCAAATGACTTAGGGCCATATTTCTGTCACCCTTACTCACATTGAGTAGTATCTTACTTCTCAAGTAGTCCCATTGATCTCCACCATGGCAGTATTATTGGTCTATGTCTACTTACACGTGCCTATTCATTCACACCCCTGTACCTTTTTAGCTCTTACTCTTAAAAAAATAAGGAGGTGAGCAAGGAAGGGTCTAAAATACTCAGTGCAGAGAACTGCCCAGTGCTTAACCTATCTTATGCCCATGCAAATCTTCTGCTCATACTTGTTCTCCAGTACATGTTCTCTCATGTTTAAAAAACTATTGACGACTATTTTTGAAAGGTGTTTTCTGTTTAAATCCTTCTTCTCGCTCCTCCCCCCCCATGTCAGGCCACCTCTTCTTTTTAATGTTGCCGCTTTGACTTCTGAACGTATTATTTTGCTTTTGCTTTATTTTAATACTATAATGTTAATTGAACACTTTGTGCATCAAACTGAGCACCTTAGTTCATGAAAATGTGCTATGAAAATACTGCAGTAATGCTCTATCTAATGAGAACGATTGCTTTTAGATGGTCTTATTTAACTTCACATTATGGGCTAGATCCTCAGTTTGTGTAAACTGTCATCGCTCCATCAACTTAATATATTTTATAGCCAGAAAGTACCATTATTATAATCGAGTCTGGCCCAGACCATAGAATTTCACCAAGCGATTCTTGTTTTAATCTCAATAACGTGTAGTGGAATTAGAGCATATTTTATAGAAGGACAACCTGTCTTGATTTTTTTTTTTTTTTAAATCTTAAGGGATGGAGAATTCCAGCCTCTTTGTAAGATATTCCAGTGGAGTAAATCTTTATATTTACAGTCTGAACTTTCTTGATGCCAACTTCCAGCCGCTGGGTCTTGCTGTGCCTTTGACGTCTAGGTTAAAGAGCAGAAATCTTTTCTGCATGTAGGTTCTTATCGATCATGACCAAGTCACTGCTTAACCTTCATTGGAACTAGGCTTATTTACATTAGCTGAGGATCTGGTCCAATTCTGTCCTTCATACCTACTCAGGGCAAGCGGTTAGAAGAAGGATGGTGCTGAAGGAGACAGGGCTAATAGTAAAAGGATTGTTGTCCCTATGTATTATTAGAAGGGGCAGGATTATTGGCTGGAGGAAAAAGGCACCCAGGGACAGAACTGCAAGATAAAAGCTGGAGGAAACTCACATCAACAAAGAAGCTTGAGGGATTCCCAAGGCAGCAGGCTTGTGGCAGAGGTAGCATTTTTTGTAGGATGCTGGAGGGGACCAAAAGCCAGATTGCTTGGAGGATCTCAGTATAGGAGACAAACTATAAAGAGTCTGAGGATCAAGGAGTCACATTAGTCCCCCTGCCACAAGCTTTTAAAGAATCTTCTTTATATTGGCCATGGGCGTGCATATTGTAGTTACATTATTGAAGCGATCTTTAACTTCAGGCTAGATATTCCGGTTACATTAACCAGGTCCTCTTGATTGTGAGCTACTCTTTAAACTTTCGTTATAATCCTTTTTTTTGTGTTTCAATTTTTCGTCAAATCTAAAATATGTAGGGACACATTCTGCTCTCAGCTGCCTAAGTGTAAATCTAGGGTAATGCCACTCATTTAAATGGAGTCAGTCCATAGTTACCAGATTGTAGATAGAGTAGAACACCTGTCCAGATAAATTAACACAAAGAGAATGGAGGAGAAATGACAAAGGACTAGACCTTTCCCTGGGGGAAGCTCATTGAAGTCCAAGGGAGAAAACCAGGAATGAATTTTGTCTAAGGTCCGTAAATCCAAAACAAATGGAAGCTGTATAAAGCCCAAGCCAAAGCCTCTTGAAGTCAATGGAAAGACTCATTAACTTTGTAGGGCTTTGTATCAGGCCCATAGTGAATTCAGGACATACAATTAAGGAGTCAGTTAAAAATGACAGTAACAATGAAGTTGTAAATCTATCCTCTACCCAAATAAATTAGGGCCTCAATCTTGCTCTTACCCTCTTAATCCACATTGCAAAGTGCTGGTATAGTGCTAGTCGAGTGGTGGTTCCCAGACGCCCAGGGAGCCTCATGCAGACAGAAGAAATTGTAAGGGGCCCAGACAACTGGTCCTTCGAAAAGAGGAGCATTATCTGCTTCCAGATAATGGGTTAGTTCTTTGGGAGCTTGAGAGGCACCCCAGGTATGTGGTTGCTTTCCACACTTGCAAGCTAGGTAGATATCCTCTTCTGCTACTGTGTGAGTGTACTGGGGGTAGGAAGAAGAGGATTCTTCTATCTTTCCCCACCAAATGACCTGAGCATCCTTTTTTTTGGTACAAGATCTACCATTTAGGTAAGGGGCGTGGGCGTGTGTGTGTGTGTGTTGATGGCCAAACTCCATTATGTTCTGCGAAGAACCAGAGCTGGCCAATGCACATGCTCTCATTTTGAGCTGCAGCATACAACAGGTAATGCCACAATCCAAGACTCAGAATTCGCCTCCCTGGCCAATCTGATGGTGTCACAGTGAAACAGTTATGCACCTATACTCTGAACATAAAGATCTTCAAATCCTGCGTGTATAAAATACTAGAACACCGCAAGATATATTAAAAGTGGGCTGGTGCTACTGTCTATCATTAAGGTTGCTCAACACCTCTCATTATAAGAACCTGTTTTCAGTTGCTTATAACTTTGCCAAACTACCATTTGGGTAGAAATTTTCCATGCTGGGTGACTTTCTCAAGCTGGATGTTTTGGGAGGATTTCAACCAAAACAGTTCAGCTGTTTTCTGGGAACAAGTTGAGGGGGAAAATACGTTGGTTTGCGTATGTTAAAAAATTCAGAGAACTTTTCCATTGAGAAGCTCTAGTGCTCCCATACTTTGAACCAGGGAGTAGAAATTGGCCAGGAGGGATGTGCCTTTGTATCAGGGATGTGCCTTTTGTTGTCTTCATGAAAATCTACCCACATTTGGTCAAATGAACCTTTGAAAAATGAGTTTGCAGATGTGCTCAGTTGAGACTTAGATTGTAGCCACTAAATGCCCTTAGGATTCTGTCTGCACTGAGCATGCTTTTCCTGCAATTACAGCTCTGGACTGCTGTGCACTATACTGGGTCTAGGCACTTGAATTGAGAGCAGGGACCATTTCTCTCCTGTGCTGTCAGGGACTCTCATAGAGGAGGAAGCTACCCAATGTGTATACAGAGGCAACAAAAGCCACACCTGAGGAAGAGTGGGGGGAGTAGACTGGGACAAAGAGCTTGGGGGAGACTGGGACTTGGAGGCTACCAGGTGGAGCGGGGAGAGAAACTGGGTCTGGAAGTTGTGGGTGAAGGGGAAGATTGGGACTGAGTGAAAAGGGATTGGGGGGAGGGACTTGGGAGTACTTTCTGAGTTCTGACTGTTTGATTTTGTAACCTTAATGTTTTTTTAACATAGTGGTTTGGGTGTAATTCACTAACCCCAAAGCAAGGTCTAACACTCAACATGAGGGCATGTCTCTGTGTGTAACGTGATAACTTTGGAACATTGCATCTGATCAATTCCAAAGTTTCAGGGAATGTTCCAGTCATTAAAGGGCACAACCCTGTTGATTGTGAAAATCAGAACCCCAGAAAAGTCTAAATCACAAGAAAATTTACGGTCCCCAGATTGCCTGGTACTACAAGCAGAGGAATCTCTCAGCCATTTTTGCTGATGGCTACTCATAGCAGAGGCCGCAGTTTAACTTGCCCTTTAGGGAGACTTAGCTGTAGCCTGGACTGTGTCTACACTGCAATTAAAAACCGGCAACTGGCCCATGCCAGATGACTTGGGCTCTCAGGGCTCGGGCTAAAGGGCTGTTTAATTGTGATGGCTTTGGGACCCTCCCACTTTGCAGGGCCCTAGAGCCAAAGCTCTAGCCCAAGCCTGAATGTGGGTGATGGAGAACAGGAGTGCACAAAAAGCCCTTGGCATGGGGGGATGGGAAGAAGGGGATGGTGTGGTGTGATGGAGTATATACACCTCAGACTGGGATAAAAGGCATTAAGGAGCAGTTCTTGGCCCAGGGGCCCCACCCCACCAGCAGAGCTTGCTCCAACTGGAGGAGGAGTTTAAAAGAGCCAGACAGCTCAGAAGGTAGTGGCAGAAGCTACAAAGTTGCAACACTTTAATATATAAACTAAAGACCCTTTCCAAAGCTACCTGGAGGAAACTTGGATGGAATGTTTTTCCAACTGTAAATTCAATATTTATCCGGCAGCCTTCTAGTTCTCTACTAGGAAAAGCCCTTTGGACACTTCTCGGAAACACCAGATTTAACTGTGATTTATCTCAGCTGAGTGGATTCTGTAAACTAAATCTAGGCACGATCTTCGTTGCTCATTAATAGTATTACAGAATTCTCCCATGCAAGTGTTTCAGCCTTTCGTCCTTTCACTCCTCAACTTTGTGATGCAGATTGAAAATGCCATGACTGGGACGAGGGCAGTCAGACTTAGTGGTCAGAGCAGGAGTCTCTTCAGGCTGAGTCAGGTACAGAGTCTAAGATTGGCCAGAGGGTGAACCAAGAGGCAGGCAGGGTCAGGTTACCAGAAGATCAGGGTTGGGTACCACATTATAGACAGCAATCGAATAGCAAAGCTGAGGACAAACCAGGATCAGAGTCTATTAAAAGCAGGGTCTGGAGCAGAGGTGGGCAGGCAGTCTGGGTTGTGGCTCAGACATGGCATCCTGGTTTATATACTGGTATTGGCTGGGTGGTACCTCTTGTGAGGCTGGGCTTGGCAGGGTCCTCCCAGGGGAGCTCAGCCTGAGGCCCCCATGGCAATTCAGCGGTGTTAGCACTCTAGACCCTCATGGTTTCTTTCCTGCAGGTTCTAACGAACTTTTAATGTCTGCTGAAAGTAATGCCAAAGCAGCACAAATCTGTGGGCATTTCTTGACCATAAAAAGGGGTTCTTAAGTCCTAAGGCTGGAATCAAAATGGTCTCTCCTTCTGTGTCTTTGCTAAAAACTAGCAACAGCTCACCAATAGTGGACATTCCTGGTAATGTTCCTTTGAGAGGTACTCCAATAGTAAACTCTCTTTGAAATACTATGCAGCAAAAGAGGATGGGTTTAAGGTTAAATCTTATATATCCTCCATCATTTTGTACTTGTGAAATGTGGGCAAAGTTAACTGATGCATTCCCATTGGTTTTAATGGATTTATGCCACAGATTTGACCCCTTGTCATTTCTTCATGTTTGCATTTTCCCCCCGCCAAGTGTTATTTATTATGGGCTGGATTCTACTCTCATCTACACTAGGATAAATCCAGAGGAATTATATTGCATTCAGTTGAGTTACTTCAGACCAATGCTGGTATAGTTGAGAACTGAGTTTGCCCACATATATTTTAGATTCAATTAAAAGTTTGAACACAGAAAAGATTTCTATATTTCATTATAAGAGTGGTCTATTTTTTTTAAATTGCCTAACAATCTCCATTAAAGTGTTCCTGTGCCTTTTTTCCCTCAAGGAGCTCTTTCATTGTTTTCAGCAGGGAGAAAGCCCTTGGACTAGAGAAGTGCCTTTTCTTCCATGAAATTCCCTTCAGGTTTAGCTGGGTTATAAACTGTTAAGTCACCTTTTCCCTTCTGTTGCTTGCATTCCTCAGGAAGATTTTGGCAGCCTGCCAAAGTAATACCTGAAATACAAACATTTTAAAGAACCAGACCTATACTACCACCAAAGCAGCAACAGCAGTATACGCTGTGCTGGGGCCTGCAAGAGTGGCTGGAGCAACAGGGGTAGAGGGCAGATAGGCCAGGTTCCCTAACAAACACCCACCTCCCTGCCCCCAATTCAGCACATAGCCCCAACATCCCATTCCCATCACCTTCTCCTCCTACCAGCTAACATACTTAATCCTGTTTTTTTTAGTGGTAGGTGTCTGTACTGCATTACTGAAGGCTCAGGGTTCAAACCCTGCTGTGGATTTTGTTACAGTTAAACATAACAGAATTTGTACGGACCTGTTTCTTCAACCTAGGAAATTACATACAAAAATCTATGCTAAAGGAAGGTAGTTAGATTGCAAAGGTAAGCACGTGAAAGTTAGGAAACGGCAGCTTTATGGCTTTTTGTGCAACTCCCTTTGCTTCTCTTAGTACACAGGATGGATGGATGCACAAGGGGACAGAATGAAGGTTACACAGGCAACTGTAAATATGGCACTTGCTAGCTTTTGAGCACTTGACTTTGCAATCTAAACGCCTTGCTTTGAACTTAGGATGTGAGTGCCCAGTAACCGGGAGATGTGGTTCATACGTGCGCTAGTTCTGCTTAAGCTAACATGCTAAAATAGCAATGTGCACACTGTGGCCATGCTGCTAATGTTAAGTTCTAGCTCAAGCAGAGTTATCATCATGTGTATGTCTACCCATGCAGAGTATTATACTTCCCAGCGGTTGTGTAGACATAGTATTCTATGGGCTAGACTATGTGCAGTCAGTGACTTCAGATGGAGCTGAAAATAATCCGATGACTATTCTACATTTCATATACTCTGTGGACCTGATTTTCATTTACAGAAAGACTGCAATACTTCGCTCTGGCAATGTAAAGGGGCCTTAGCATAACAGAATCAGGCTCTGTATATTCCATGGAACGATGCCAGTCAACACCAATTGAGAATCTGGTTCTGTATTTCTTAGTTGTCGGTTTCTACTTTCTACTGTTTTTAGAGAATCCCTTTTAAGCTAACCATAGGAGAGTGTTTGGGGGGGGGGGGGGATAAAGAAAATGCATATGATCAGTTGTTGCAGCCCTACAATTTAGGCTGAACACAAAAGACCAACACGCCACTCCTTGTAGTATAGAATCGTTTATGCTAAATTTAAGCCCACAGTGAATGCCAATGGCCAATTTATAGCATACTTGACAATGGGTTTAGAATGGAAATGATGACACTTCCTAACTGTGCTGAGGCTATTGGTGCCAGTGTAATTATGGGGAATGTTGAAGCTAAACAAAAAGAATGAGCAATAATTGACAAAGGGATGTCCCTTTTAATCAGCTTTGCTCTGGATTAACGAAACACACTACATTTTCACCAGTGGTAAAATGTACCTTTTATTGTTTAAGTCAATTAGGGCTATTGAGATCAATGGCCACATCAGACAAAGAAGTTAATAAGAAATTGATGTACTAATAGATGGCTTTGTGACAGAGCATAATGTCAATAGATAGGTTCAGTGCTGCGTATAAAGAGGAGCTCAGAGTAACAAATGTACTGGGATTTCTGTGCCTGAGTATAGCTGCCGAGAGCTGAGCTCGATAGATAGATAGATTCAATTACTAAGAAGGCTGCTGTGCAGCAGGAGAGCTAAAAAATTCTTTTAAAGTCTTTTAAAAAAAAACCCCACAAACTTTTCAGCAGAGTGGGATAGATAACAAGCATTTTCTGACATGAGTTCTGTGTAAGAGCCATGCATTTTCAATGTGACCAGAATATTCTTGCTTGTGTTACATGTAAAGATTAAATCAATTAATATTTAACTAATTCCTTCAAGCTCATATTTTTTCCTTGTCATTTTAAAAGATGGGGGAAGGAGGCTCTGAGGTTTTTTTTTAAATTGCCTGCACTACTGGTGGAGGCTTATATTAAATTTACTGCAGTACTTAAGGTATTTTTGTGATGTATATTTGTTATGTCAAGTGGGCCTAAAGCAGATGGGTGGGCAGGTGCCCTTCTTAGCACATGCATACATCTAAATAAATAAAAATAAGTAGTGAGAGAAGAGGAGGAAATGACCGATTTTAATCTGGTGTATTCCCACCCCCCGCGCCTGAAAATGTCCATAAAAGTGGAATCTCTCTAAACTATTTCAAAATTGAAAATGTTAACAAAAATTGCAGATGGTCATGATTTTCTTGCCAGTGCCTCCAGTATGTCACATGGCTTCCAGCTTTGCTCACATCCTGACTTGGAAAAAGCTATTTTCACCCGGAGAAACTGCAAACCCACACTGGCAAAATATCAAAGAGCAGACTTATTACAGATACACAGTAGTCTTCCATCTGGAGAGTTACTACTGGTTCCAGTCTGATTTTAAATATAGGGAACATCTCTGAAATTCAGAGTCTTTCAAAATGGAAGACACTTTTAAGATAGCAATTCTATTTTTAAAATATTTGTACATCTGGTTACAGAGCTAGCAGCACCTCTTGCCCCTTTCTGGTCTCTCTGAATGCACCCACCTCAGGTATTCGGCCTCTTGCCCAGGGCTGGTGCTACCATTAAGGCAAACTAGGCGGTTGCCTTGGGCGCCAAGATTTGGGGGCGCCAAAAAGCGGTGCCCCCATTTTTTTTTTTTACCAGCGTTCCTCCCCGAGCGCGCAGTCGCCGCTCCACTTCTCCCGCCAATCAGCTCTTTGGTGCCGCAAGCCTGGGAGGAGAATTAGAGTGGGGGCGGTGTGCTCAGGGAGGAGGCGGAGCAGAGGTGAGCTGGGATGGGGAGGTGCCGCTTGGCTCCCAGGGCCCAGGGGGGTGGGGAGCTGCTGTGGGGGTGCCTCAGGGTGGTGGGGGAGGAGCTGCCCCAGCTCACCTCTGCTACTCCCCCTCCCCGAGCATGCCATCACTGCTCCACTTCTTCTGCCTCCCAGGCTTATGGCGCTAATCAGCTGTTGGCGCCACAAGCCTGGGAGGGGGGGAGAATTAGAGCGGGGACAGCGTGCTCAGGAAGGAGGCGGAGCAGAGGTGAGCTGGGGTGGGGAGCTGCAGCACAGCTCCCTGGGGGGAACTGCTGCGGGGGGGGGCGCCTCAGGGCGGGGGGGGGGGGGAGGCGTGGAGCTGCCGCAGGGCTGGGGTGGGAGCGCAAGGTGGATGTTTTGCCTAGGGCGCGAAACTTCCTTGCGCCGGCCCTGCTCTTGCCTCAGGGTAGAATCATGTGATTCAACTGCTCTTAGACCGCGTCTACACACCAGGCACTGCAACAGGTCAGCTACAGCTCTGCAGCGAGGGTTGCCAACTTTGTAGTATTTAAAAATCGGACACTCCAGGAGGAGTGCCGGAACCTCCTGTTTGCTCCTCTCCCCTCCCTTTCTGCCTGGGTCAGGAGGGTTTTGCCTGTGGAGTCAGGGCAGGGAGCTGCAGCTGCCTGAGGTGGCCCCGACTGAGTAGGGGCTGGCGTGGGTGATGACCCGGTGCCTCCTCCACCTATAGTAACCGGACTTTGGGTGTCTGATCAGTAGATCTGACCGGACACTGTCAGGTCCCCTGTTCAACCAGGCTTTCTGGTGGAAAACCGGACACCTGGCCACCCTGTCTGCAGCTGTACCGCTGTAGTGTAGATGTTTCTTACAGCAATGTTCTGTCACTGTAGTTAATCCACCTCTCCAAGCAGTGGTAGCTAAGTCAACGGAATAAATGGAAGATACTATATAGAGTTGTACTGTAATAACTGCATCTCAATTGATTTTTTTTTTCTGTCCTCCTGGGTCATATGCAGGCATATCCCAACTTCAGTATTGTTCTTGCAGCATTTGTTACAGGCTGGATTCTCAGCTGGAGTAAATCAGTGTAGCTACATTGAAGTCAATGGCGCTACTCCAATTTCTCCCAGTTGTGGAATGGTCCATCATCTTTAATATCAGTATCTGCAGTTCACACAGGAACCCCACTATTCCCAGAGGATTAATTGCTGCTGGATTAGCAGTAGTTTTAGATCAATAGTACACTTTTTTTTTTATGTTAACAAAATTATTCTTTCATAGTGCTTGAATATATATGTATATTAAATCTATTTTTAAAATGAATTAAATTATATCATTAATATATTCATATGTGCAATCTACTTGAAATTATTAAGAAAATGTACTGCATGAGGCGTACATATTCTGTGAGAAAACTTTCCCTTTCAAGGTAAAAGTCAGCTGGCAGTAGTTCATTATTGGCAAACTCCACACTGAACAAGAACATTTGATGATTACTGCATTTATTTAGGGCTCGATTGTTCACCCATTAAATATTACCATTGTTTCCAATGGCTGCAAATTCAAGCCCTTATAATGCACTAACATTCATTTGGCACTTTACAAAGATGTATGAAGTTGAAGGATATACACAGATCCTAGGCAGGTGTAAATTGCGGTCTCTTCACTCAGGTCAATAGAGCTGCACGGATTTATATCTATTGAGTATCTGGCCCAAGATGCTTTCCCTTAGAGATTACGATCTAGAGATGCAACTACAAAGCACATGCTGAACTTTCCTCACATGGGTAGTGGGACTACTCATATGAATAAAGTTATACCAGTTGCTAATTTTTGTGTGCGCAAGATCTGGTTCTAAACAGCCCAGACACCCTTGTTGTTGCTTTGGGTTTTTTCACTGAAGGACAGAAGAACAAAGTGTCTCGCAAACACTTTCTTAGTTCTAAAGGCTCTTTTTGGTTATTGACTTTTATTTTTAATATGTTTCTCAAGAAGAGCCAGTCTATTGGAAGTTACTACAGATGAGTGGCTGAAAACTCACATCACTTTACAGCCTCTACTGTAATGCTGAGAAGACAACATGAAGAACTTCCTGACAGCTCATCGATTTGAAAGACACAGAGAATGAGGCTGGTCAAGACCTATCTTTTATGCAAGAGAGGAAGTGATTGGAGAAGAATCGAAGATGGTTTGAAAATGGACTATTAGCACACTGGGAAAAGATCCACATTAACTGGGATGAGGCATGAATAACAATGAGTATCTGGTCAAAATGGTGCCACCCAGTTAGATAAACAGCTGTGATAAGAAAAAAGTGCAGATGGGTATTACAGATTCTGAGAATGGAACAGAATCAGGTCTAAGATGCCATGATGGAGATAAAAGCAAATTCTGAGACAGTATGTCGAGAGACTCTAGTAAATGGTAGAAATGCTATATTTCCTAGAATGACCATCTGCTGATAGTACAGTACTTTTATCTTGAAAGGAACACTGCTATAAGCCATATTCTCCTCTCAGTGCAAGTATATCAAGGTTCCATTTGCACTATTGGCCGTTTAGCTGAATACATATAAAAGAGAATAAAGCCTTCCATTCTGACTCCTGTGAGATAGAAGAAATGGAAGACACTGATTTTCATATTATAGTCATGTGAAACTTGTCAATTCTGGCTTGTATCTTGGGGTTTGTGGGTTCTTGAGTTTTTCTTTACCTTAGTTCACATCCCCTGAGTTTTTGGGTTTATTTAAACTCCATTCTCAAGGGGAAACTTGTCTGTCCCCATGAAGTTTTCACTTCATTTTGCTTCACAGTTACAAAGTGGCCAAGCTTCTCCTCTGATTAGTTCCAGGGTCATTTGACAGCTTTATAAATATTATTAAAACTTTCAGTAAAGGTGGTCTGAGTCTCAAGTTTCTAGTGAATCCATAACATTTCCCCTAATCACCCTAATTTGCAAACCTTTCCCATACACATTATTGATCAGAATTTTTAAATTTTTTTGAAGACTTCCATTTTTCCAAATCATTGTGACTGTAAACGCTAACATATTTCACTTTCAAAAAACATTATGAATATTTCTACTGTATCTTAGGAAAATATTCAGTGGATGTGACTTTTTTCAATAACTTTTCACAGAGCCTTAATGAGTTACTCAATAGTATGATATCATCCTCTTTTTTACAATTAGATTTTGCTTAACTGTTCCTCCATGTTATGGAGTTCTACACACATGGAAGAAATCTTGTTGTTGGCTTACCAAACACTAATGCTATTGCAAGAGCCTGTCTTGCCAGAGTGCATTTATAACCACATGATGCTATAAGAAAGGAAAATGGCTCAATGAAGATAAAACCACTTGCCAAAACACTCAAAGGTCATTGTGAAGAGGGCTCTCCATTCTCCCTGACGGCACATGCAATGTATTTTTATTAGCATCTAATCTTCATCATTCTTCTGGTTACCACTTGTAGGAAAACTACTGAACAAGACAATGTTTATGTACTTATGAAAGATTGCTCAACCTTAACATGTCAATGTATTTAGGGGGTTAGGTGAATAAAAGAAACACAACAAAGCTGCCTAATGTAGAGAGAGGTTTTTGATCCAAGTGAGAGGCATTCTGGCTGATGGAGCTACAGTAGAAGTTGCCATTTAATTTAAGATTCAGGGTTTCTAAGATTACAGGTGAAAACAGAAAATGGAAAAAGCCATTTCAATTTTAACCATATCACTTGCTACTGTGGGGCTATTTAACATAAGCTATCATTTATTATTTTTTTATTTGAAAAGGTGATATTTCCTGCATATCACAGCTCATTTATTTTGCGGCTCTCGCATTACAAATACTCAGATATAGATGCGCACTATGAGTTGTATCAATAATTCAGCACTTGAAACTCTGTGGTCTATTATAGTCCCATACAACACTAAAGGGAGATTTTTCAAAGAAACAGGACAGGGTGTTAAATTTCCATTGAAAGTGAAATGAGAGTTGGATGCCCAACTGCTCATTGACTCCTTGCAAATCTCACCCTCAGATAATTGATAAAGGAGACTGAAATGTTGTAAGGGCCCAGTCCTTATGGACATCCTACTCTGTACTGGCCTAATCCAAAGCCCACTGTCATGAATTGAAAGATGCCTACTAACTTTAACATGCTTAAACTTAGGTTAGCCACTGTATAGCCTCATCTGACTGTCCACCATGTTTATAGCTTAAGTATTTCTGTGTGTGAAATTACACTTGAAAGACTCTGCTATAGTTTGGCAAATCGCACACTGCAAAATACAACAAACCAAATTTAAGCCTAGCAGTGAATTGCAACTGCCTAAACCAGGGGTCGGCAACCTACGGCATGCATGCCAAACACGGCACGCAAGCCGATTTTGAGTGGCACGCGGCCCCCAGCCCCACTCAGCCCCCCCCCCGCCCACCGCTCTCCCCTGCGGGGGCAGGAGGCAGAAGCTTGGTCCTGCGGCAGCCAAGCTTCCCCCCTCCCCCGCTTCTTCCCCCAGCGTGGTGCTTTCCGGCCCCTCCTCCTCTCCGTCCCTGCACCAATCAGCTGATGGCCCTAGCGAGGGGGAGGGTGAAAAGCGGCATCGTGCACACAGCTCCGTACAGGAGGCAGAGAGAGGTAGGGCGGAGCCTGGGGGAAGGGGGTGGAACAGGGCATATCCCTTCCAGCCCCCTGCCCTGAGCGGCTCAGGGCAGGGGGCTGGGAGCACCCCCACAAGCCGAGCACCTCAGCCTTCTGCCCTGCACCCCCCCCCAACCCTCTGCCCTGAACCCCCCCACACCCCAGCACACACCCAGCAGGCCCTGATCAGCCCGCTGCCGGCCTAGGTGAACAGAACCCCAGGCTGGCAGTGGGCTGAGCAGGCTGGTGGCGTAAGATCAGCATTTTAATTTAATTTTAAATGATGCTTCTTAAACGTTTTGAAAACCTTGTTTACTTTACATACAATAGTTTAGTTATATAATATAGACTTATAGAAAGAGACCTTCTAAAAACGTTAAAATGTATTACCGGCACGCGAAACCTTAAATTAGAGTGAATAAATGAAGACTCGGCACACCACTTCTGAAAGGTTGCCGACCCGTGGCCTAAACTCATGATGAATCTGGTTCAGTGTCTTTCAAGCTAAGTATATAAATCCAATGAAAATAGAAGCATTGCCTAATTTCATCTATATTTGTGAGACCTTAAAATAAGAATCAGAGGGGTAGCCGTGTTAGTCTGAATCTGTAAAAAGCAACAGAGGGTCCTGTGGCACCTTTAAGACTAACAGAAGTATTGGCGCATAAGCTTTTGTGGGTGAATGCCCACTTCATCAGACCCTTGCCCGGAGCCTCCTCTTGCACTCTGGACCTCTCATTTTTGGCCCCACCCCGGAGCCCTCATCCCAGCTGGAGCCTGCATCCCCTCCTGCAACCCAACGCCCTGAGCCAGCCTGGTGAAAATGAGTGAGTGAGGGTGGGGAGAGCGAGTGACTGAAGGAGGGGAGGTGGAGTGAGTGGGGGGTGAGGCTAGTCCCGAGAACAGCCAGGAGGAGGTGCCCCTAGGGGTGAGTGTATCCTGTGACCGCTCCATGTTAAGTAGAGAGCTAAAGGAGAAAAAAAGTGTCATATATATTTTGTTTTCTTGTGCTTGTAGTCAGGCCTTATATTGTAACTGGGACACTTGATCCTTGATGAATTTTTTTTTAATCTAAAAAAGATAAGGGAAAGGCAATGTTTTAGCATGTAGCTTGAGAAAGAAAGATCTACCTGGATGCTCTTCAGTGTAATTGTATGCTGACATGGAGAAAATTTCCTTTGGGGGTCCACCTCAATCCTCCAGCTGTCCAAATAGTAAAGATCACGTAGTGTAAAATTGATATATAACTTCTCTCCATGATGCTGGTGATTCATGTCGGTTGTCACTTTTCCCTTTGAGTAAGCACTAAAAAAATACCCCAGAACGGTGCTAGAGGGAGCAGAAGTTTTGAATATGCTAGCATTTGACTGAGATGTACAACTAGACTTCTGACCACTTGTGGTACTTCAAGGTCCCATAGTATTTTTCACAAGAAAGGGATTTTAATCCCAGTGTCCTGGCCAAATTCAATAGGTAGCTAATTTCTGCCTCTCTGAAACTCTCCTTAGAGTTTTATTTTCATGTGATCTTCCGTTGTCCCTCCTAAACCATTGAATAGTGTAATTTGACGCTATTCTTTAGATTCTCCCTAGAGATGGCTTTACTTCAATAGTGGGTGAAGTGTTTTCTGCATGAAACCAGTAAACTCTTAAATAAAAAGCTTTCAGACCATTTTCAGGAATGAAGACCCCGCATAAAGTATTATTCTCTAGATATCATTGTCATGGTACCAGATGTATGCTTTCTTCATCATCTTCTAGCATCAGTAGCCTTAGGATTAGTCTTTCAGTCTAGGATGTTGTTTGTTATGCAGTCATTAACTCAGTTGTGTAGGACATTAAATTGTCATGCAATATATAGAATGCTCATGTTCAAACAAGCCTCATATTTAATTGAACTAGAGGCTGATGTGTTGTTTATTGAATATGTAGATAAGCTTTCTTTGTATCCTATTACTAGCTAGGTTTGACTTGAACAATCTAAACTTGTGAGAATGAACATTATGAGAATTAGGAAAAAATATATTCTAACTAGAGATCTCTATATTTATTTGTGTGATGTAGACTTGATACAGTTTGTGGGTTACCCACAATTTTCCTTTTAACTGGGGAGATCTCTATGCAATAAACATCAGGAGTACAGTGGTACAAAATAGATGTATGGCTTTAAAATATTTAGTTTGAAAATGACCTTGCTAAATCTTGCTAAAAAGTTATATTTCATAGTGCAGTGATAAAATGCCATTGTCCTGGAGGTTTTTGTATATAAATGACTTTTTTTCATTTGAGGAAAATACAATGCAAGTTCTATTCATATTACAAAATGAAAATGTAAAACAATGTGACAGAAATTCATTTCTGGTAAAAGGTTTCTTGCAATTCATAGGCCAGAGTCATCTGTAAAGATACACTAGGGCAACATTCCTGCTGTATGTCAGCCTTCACATAGCTGGAGAAAATAACTAGGCAATCCCATTTTAAGTAAAACTGTTCAATTGAATTGGATTCAATAAAGATATTAAAAATAATCCACCCAGTAATGCTTCAGATTTAAGACCATTTGCATTTGAATAGTTATAGTCCATGTAATGGAAAGCTTCTTTTTAGAAAAGACAAAGGCACCGCTGGAGCAAATCCTAATTTATGAGATCAGTTCCAGTAAGAGTCCACGTTTCGGATTAAAGACCCAACCGGCATAACACTTAACTCCTCAGATCCGAAAAGGCAACACAGAGTAACTACATGACTTAGTGTGTGGTGGTATGTTTTCCAGAGCCCCATCACAGAGTGGGATGGTCCGTTTGAGGGAGTTAGACAAAGCCCTCCCTTCCAGGTCCTAAGACAAAAGACAAGTAACTTGGAGGGGACAGGGATACTGGTGGTGCTCACCTTGGCTGGAAGCCCTGAGGTCAGGGAAAGGTTCTGGGAGAGGGGCTTACCACAGCAGACAGGTGAAAGACCTGGCTGGGGATACCTGCTGCATAGGCAGCAGCAGGAGCCCTATGAGACAGGCTGGAGGTTAGACTTGGTCTGGTTTACCTGTCTTGTTTGATGTAGAACTGTGTGTGCGAGCAATAGACGAATCCCTTGGGAAAGGGAATGAAATACTGACAGTGGCAGGAGCTTCATTAGTGTACTGACTGGTGACTTGATCTCTTGGCTAAAGTGAAGATTGGGAAACTGAGGCAGGGGCTGTGTCTGATGCTGGGTGTGGAAAGAAATTGTTCTGGGCCTGATTCTGCCATCTTTACTTGTGCTGAATTGTACCCTCAATTGGGCGAGATTTTGGGGGGGGGAGAGGGTTTATTTTTGTTTCTCCCCAGTTACCCCTTTCTTTCCTCCCCTGTTTTTGCCTTTGGAAAGGAGAAGGACAATCCAGAAAAATGGAAAACATCTTAGGGTTTGGGTTTTTTTTTTTTTTTTGGCAACCATTCACAATTTTGGTAAAATATCTTTTCAATCCAAAAATTTCCATGAAAGTTTCTCACCATTTGATGAGCTCCCGTTATCACCTCTAAATCTGTTTATAAGCCCTAATTTGTATTAATGTATTATAGAAGTAATAAACTGATTAAGGCTGGAAGGAAGAACACTTGCATGCTGTTTTCTTCCCTGTAACTCTTTCATATCTCAAAGGAAAATACCCCTCGTACACAAGCCTGAAGTCCAAACTAGCAAAGCCAAAACTTACATGCAGGTAAGAGAAGTTTGGAGTCATAGGCAACATGATGATCAAGCATTAGCAATATCTGTCTTCCATTGGTGCCTAATTGTTTACCTGTTTCTTAGAGTAACCTGGAGAAAGGCATTTGAGTGAGCTGAACGAGAAGTGGAGCAGTTCATTTTAGGTGCTAAATCTGACTAAGGCTGATTTCAAGTTAGTGCTAAATAATTAAAAAAAAAAAAAAAAGGAATAATGAACTGTGAGCTGCAGGTCCTGAGACTTCAAAACCAAGCTTCTTAGCCAGATTTGTGCCTTTCTGTTTTATTCTTTGGACACAAATTAAGTCCTGATATAATCGTACAAAACCTGCATGTGGAACTACTTCCTTTAGGGATGGCTCTTCCATTAGGAGTCACTTAGGATATGCCTACACTGCAGCTGAGGTCATGCTTCCTAGCTTGGGTAGACGGATATGTGCTAGCTCTGCTCTAGCTAGAGTGCTAGAAATAGCAGCATAGCTGGGGGTAGCACAGGCTGCAGTTGAGGCTGAGTGTCTGAATCTCTTAATTCTAGAGCAGCGGTAGTCAATAGGTGGACTGTGGGCAAAATCTGGATCGCCAGATGCTTTTGAACTGACCCCGACATCTTTTTATTTACTCATCATTCTTGTGGGTTTTTTTTATTATTATATCTGGAGTGTGGACCTTGACTATATCTTAACCTAGAATTTGGACCTTGGCAAAAATAGACCACCCCTGCTCTAGAGCTTTGTCCTAGAGCCATACTCACCCTGTCTGATTCTGGTTTATAAAACACTGTCCTCAAATAATTTAGCAGACAAAGGCATAACAAGGTGCAATGGCTGGAAATTGTAGCTAGACAAATTCAGACTGGAAAGAAGACTCAAATGTTTAACAGTGAAGGTAATCAACCACTGGACAACTTACCAAGGGTTGTGGTGGATTCTCGGTTGGTGGAAATCTTTAAATCAAAGTTGGATGCTTTCATAAGACATAACATTGTTCAAACAGGAATTAATTCAAGGAAGTCCTATGGTCTGTATTACATAGGAGATCAGACTAGATAATCACATCGATCTCTTCTGGCTTTCTAACCTTGAATTTTCAAAAGTAACGTAGGCACTAAAGGCCATATTTTCAAAGGTATTATGATTTCAATGGGACTTAGGTGCCTAACCTGCTTAAGTAACTTCAAAAATCCCACTGGGTGCCTATCTTCATCCTTAGACACCTAAATACATGTGAAAACATCACTCTTGGTGCCTAAATCACTTTTGAAAATGGGACTTGGATGCCTAAGTGACTTAAGTACTTTTGAAAACTTTATCTCTAGTTTGAGAGATACTTCTTCCACCTTTGTGACCTATTTCTCTTCCTTAGGTAGATTATACCCGGACATTGCAGTGTTCTATGGATCGGTACAATCCCAAAGAATATTAAATGCTTTGACTTCCTGGTAACAGGAGTGCGAGGTTGCCGTCATATAGATTGTGTGGTATTAGGTTTTCTTATGTTCTAGATTTCGCTTACCATTAATGAGCCAAATGCTGGTTCAGGCGCATAAGGCACAGAATATCACAAAATATGAGATCCCAAATTGTTTCCTCATGACAAATAGAAATACTCCAACTTCATCCTGGTCTCTCTTTCCCCTTTTCGGGGTCATAGCTTCCATGAATGTTGATTGTAGGAATACTTGCTTATTTAGGATGTAATGGATCAAAATTCAGTCTTGTCTGGAACAACTGAAATGAGAGGACCCAAGAGTATTGGTTGGCTTACCATGAGGGGGTAGTAGAAATAACTTTGATTCTTTCCGTTGTGACAATTCTCCTTACTACGCACTCTCCTCCCTTCTGGAGTCAAGAACTCAGTGAATGTCAATGAACATAACTGCCTCCAAGTCACTCCCACCAGCTGAGGCTCTGGTCCGTAGTGTTCCAGAGAACTGGAGGAAGGGGGAAAGGATGAGGAGGATGCAGAGTCACAATATTTCTACAAGCAATGGTGATACTCCTGTTATGGCATACACCCAGTGAACCCCAAAGTCTTCAATGGAGCAATCTGGCCCAGAGTATTTTAAAAGACCTCCAGCAAAAGCCCTTGATCTGATTGTGCAGCACGAATCATGGCTGAGTCCAATTCAGAGTCGCTTTTTAAACCTGTGTTTGATAATGAGGTTCACAGTGCATTGACTTGTTAATGTGAATGAAAAGGCTGGGACCAACTTCCTGAAACCTCAATTTTTCAAAATTACAGCCCTGGTTATTTCAAAACCTATTGCCAGAATGTTTATTCTCTTCCTCTCCCTGTGGTTAAATAACCATTCAGTTGGAAGGGAAAGCGCTCTAGTTAGTCTATTGCAGAAAGATTAGCATAAGCCACCTTTAAATAATAATTTCCTCATGCATTACAATCTAACTGTTCATTCTTTGGGGCCAAATAACTTCAAAACCTGTAGTTTTTGTAGGCTGCAACTTTCTGATCTGACCTCAGCAACGGGGACATGGCACTGTGAGATTATTGGCTGGCTTAATCACTGTCACGGTTCCTTCTAATTAACGGTCCTGACAGTCATGCATAATAATACAGGGGTACCCGCTACAGTGTATTTAGGCATTAGAGGAAATTGGTAATTACTGCAGTGCGCACAAAGTCTGGATGTAGTGGGAGGAGTAGGATACAGTGGCTGTTCTGGCTTGTGATCAAACAAAATAGATTTTTGCATAGTAGTGATATCTGGAAGCTAAAATTATTCAAATTGAGGGCAGCAGATCAGTGAGTTCCCATCCTCATCATCCCTTTCTATTAATGCCTCATTTGAATCTCATGCTTAAGCACATTTAATAAGAAATCTGAGAAAGTACTGTGATCTTCAAAGGAGACTGTCAAAGGCACAAAGGGAAGTGAGTGGCCACCTCCCACTGACTTTCACTGTCCTGCGTGCCTCTGAAAACATTCTCCTTCGCTTGCAATTCTGTGCAAAGGAACGTGCCCACTGCTTCTCCTCCACCTCCATATAGGGAGCAGCTGTGGCAGTGGAGGGAAGTTTTTTCAACCTTTTCCCATCATTCACTCAGCTCAGAAATTTGGTCCTCTAGGTAATTTGTTCCGTGTTTGCTCTATTGCTACGGGTGGCATTTTGCACTGGATCCCACGTCTCCTACTTTGTGCTGCTTAGCTGTGCTCTCTTTGCCAGCTATGTTGCTGCTTAGAGCTGATTGGCAAAGGCTGGGGGTGGGGGGAGAGGGAGATGCAAAAATTGTGATTCCTAGAGCACTACCACACATGATGAAATCCCCCAGCCACCCACTGGTAATCTGAATAGGAAAGCATTGGTAATATTGCACCTGCCCAGACTGGGTTAGTGAGCACTGACAAATTCAGAAGTAAGTGAATTTCTGCTAAATGATCTGGAACTGGTTTAGTAACAAATCTCTCTACTACACATTACCAAATGCATTTTTCACCGACGTCCTTGTGTTGATCGCTGCCGTATTCGCTCCTCTTTTATTTAGCAGCAAAGTAAATATTTGCATAAAATCAACTCAGTCTTTTCTTGCTGGGACTGAAAATCATTTATGCATGCTAGGCTTACAGGGATTTTTTTTAAATAAATACAAATACAGCCCTGGGTATATACAGTACCCATTGAGTCCTGAAACAACGTGTGTCTCCTGGAGTCCTCTGCTGCGTTGAGAAGATGGGCACACTTTTGTACGGGGAGGAAACAGGTCAGGTAACATGGAACAAAAGGATAAACTAATTCGCTCTAATGCTCAGGATAAATGAGAAAGGATCCCCCCTCCCCCCCAAGCTAAAAATAGGCATGTACCACTTTAAATTTTCACCAGGGAGCAGCATTTCATTGTTTAGTACAAGGCATGGAACATTGCACAAAGTGATGACTACATGCTGTGCTGTGGTGCCTTTTCTCTCTTTCCTTCAGCAGTATTTTTGGCCATTGTGTTTCTCCAGATCAGGCTTATCTAGTTTTGTATTTTCTCCCTCCCCCACCACCCAAAGCTGGCTGGTCCACTGTGGGAAATGGGACCTTGGATGTTCATTCTGAGTCAGATACTTTCTCATACAATGTTGATGTCAGCTGAGTCACTGCACAGACAAAGCTTTATTGGCTTTATAAAATGACTAGTGTCATGAATGGTAAGAAACATCCCAGTGTTCCGGGATGGGGAAAAGAGCTTGGGTAAAGGACCACCACTTCTCCCACAGTCTTGATTGTTACAAGCTCTGTGTGGTGTTCTCAGACTCAATTTGTGCTTGGCAAGGCGCTTTGGATGAAAGGTGTGATGTAAGTCTAAAGGATTGTAATCATCTTGTGATAGGCTGGCTGTTTGAGTGACATTCCCAATCCAGAAAGGCCATTTGGTCAGACTGGGAGGCAAGACACAGTTCTTGGTTCTGTCATTGACGTGCTGGGTAACCTGGGTCAAGACACTTCACCTTGGTGCCTCTGTTTCCCCTAATCAGTTGTCTGTCTAGACTGTAAATTCTTTGGGGCCTGGATTGTGCTTCACTTAGTGCATGCAGTGCCTTGTAGGATGGAGCTCTGATCTTGAGGGGATCTCTCAGGTGCTACTGCAGTGCAAATAATTAAGTAAATGGTAATGAACACTGTGAATACAGCATGTGGCTTTGGAATGTGCAGTGAGGACCTAACTCCAAAGGAGCTGAACACCCACAGCTCCCATTGGCTTCAGCTGGACACTTGAGTTCTCAGCACCTCTGAAAATCTGACCCTCAATGTATAACTCTCCAATATTCCCGATTTGGAAAGAAAATCTAAGCTACCGATGGAAAGACCACGACATTCAATGGAAAGCAACCCATTACTTAGTTTGTAAATTCCTTGGAGCCGGGGTCATCTTTTGTTCTGTGTTTGTACATCACCGAGCACAATGGGGTTCTGATTCATGACCAGGACTCCTAAGTGCCACCACAATAATACTAATAATTGACTCTCAAGGACTTTAGATCCAGCCCCTCAGTCCCCCACAAAGCTCTAGATAAGATACATTCTTTACATTAGAATTCTCATTCGGGGAGGGGCTTGCAAACTTGCATTGCTATCTGTAAATGCCTTTGCAAAAATCCTCTACAAACAATATGTTTTTCATTTCAAAGGCCAATTCAAAATAAAACCTTGCAAAAGGATCATAGTGATAAGTGACTGCATTACGGATGCTGAACTGCTGCCATCTTTTTAATTCTTGCGGCTTCCACCTTCTTATTGCACTTCTAATAATTTTTTCCAGATGCTTTATCAATAAATAAATCCCTCTTAAAGAGCTACTTCAGTGAACAACCTGCTTACAGTGGCATGGTATAGTTTATCATTCCCTCTCCTGAGGCGCCTTGGAAATGGTATGAGGGAGCTAAAGCTTTTCAAGTTTCCTTGATAGAGATTCAGGTGATACAATCTTTCCAATACATTTATTGGACTAATTCTTTTTTTTCAGCTTGGAGCCTGGATGAAAGTGATCCTTCAAATGCCATTTCTCAGGCAAATCATCTCAGATTGGCAGAGGCTTAGTATTTTCTTTAGCTTTTAGTAAATTGGCTGAGAAATATGATTCAAAAGGGAAGCATCACAAAAGAGGACAACTGAGTGTGGATGGATATGCAGACAAAAGTTTGGCCTAGTCAGAAGAGAGTTAAATACATTTGTTCGAGCTATAGAAAGCCATTCCTAAATTCCATGTAAATTAGGGGGAGGAAGAGCAAATGTTGGTTCTCATCATGTCCTGCCTGACTCTCAAAGACCTGGCTGGATGATTTAGTTGGGGTTGGTCCTGCTTTGAGCAGGGGTTGGAATAAATGACCTCCTGAGGTCTCTTCGAACCCTAATCTTCTATGATGGCTGTAACCAAAAGGGACAAGAGAAAATAAATACTTGCTCTAGCCCCATGGCAGTTTTCACTGCCGTGCAGAAGGGGTGGGGAGGGAGAGAGAACACACTTTCAAAAATAAGGTGGGTTAGTAAAAGCATAACTTGGCTGAGGGACTCATTTCAGATTCTACACATGCCCCTGCTTTTAATTATTTTTTTAACTGACTTTCTGTGGCTCCACATGAAACCTTCCTTAAAGATGAATGCTGAGATCCTCTGCAATGGGGTGTAATGCAGCCTGGAGCTAGTCATCTGAGCAGGGTTGGTTGGGGGAAGTGGGATGATCCTCCCTCTACCTACAGTAATTCCCTAGACCTTCCCTCTTTCCTTGCAGCTATCATCACCTCATGGAGGGGCTTATGTTAATGCAGAGATGGAAGGGATGGGGCCACTGAAGTGCCTGTTCCCACTCCCTCCCTTCAGGGCATGGCAGATCCGGTGTATGGCCCTTTGTAGTGTTATCTGGTCCAGTTGGAGAGGACCGCTACAGTAAATCTGCCAAAGCCTTCATGTACACCCTCTAGTCTCTAACTATTCATACTGATTTTTTTTAAGTGATTTCAACATGCTTGTGCTGTCAATGCATTACTGTGCAAATGGACTTTACGTGTCTGGGTTTCATTTAGAAATCTTTGGAATTCTGCCTATTCCATCAGTCTGTTCTCTGGAGTTCAGCCTACCTGATTGTCCTACCCCTTATCCTCCCCAAGGGCAATAAAAATGGTCCGGGTCACAGAATTCTTCTGACACAACACTCACAATCATCTTCATTCCTGATTTTCTCTATCGAAAGCTTGCCGAAAGCAATGCTTTGGGAATTGTAACTAGAGCCAGGCAGGAATCTTTCCAGAAAATGTCAATTTGTCAAACAACACTTACTTTCATCAGGCAGGTTTCTGAGGTCTAGGATGGAATTTTGAGAGGGACTGAGCCCTATACCAGAATGGCCCAGTGGTTAGAGCATGCAGCTGTGATGTGGGAAACCCAAGTCCCTATTCTGACTGATTTGGAACAGGGACATAAACCTGGGTCTCCCAAGTGAGTGTTTTATTTAGCTGTTCTGAAGTGGATCTTTTGGGTTTTGAAGGGAAAATAATATCTAAAGATCTCATTTTCATTCTGCTGTGGAATGAAAACAAACTTGAAAACTTCACATTTTTGTGAAGCAGAATTCTTGTTTTCTGTTCAGGCCTAATTGTTTTACTATGTACTTGCAGGAGCAGGGCCAGGGTTTTTGGCGCCCTAGGCGGGGGTCCTTCCGCGCTCCTGGTTGTCGGCGTTAACTCTGCAGCGGGGGGGTCCTTCCGTGCTCCCGGTCTTCGCGGCACTTCGGCGGCGGGTCCCGGAGCAAGTGAAGGACCCGCCGCAGAATTGCCGCCGAAGACCTGGAGCGCGGAAGGACCCCCCGCCGCCGAATTGCCACCAAGGGCGGCAAAATGCCACCCCCCAAAATCCTGGCGCCGTAGGCAACCGCCTTGGTCACCTAAATGGAAGCGCCGGCCCTGTGTACTTGCAGCATGGAAACTCACGAGTGAGAATTGTGTTGAGAAAATGCTGAAGATCAGCTCATTCAATTTCTTTTAAAGCTGGAGTTTAAAAGAAGCATACAAATGGATACCCTGTATATGTGCATCCAAACTTAACACGCATGTAGTCATCTACATTCCATTCTTTTTTTAGAAATATCCAAGAATCTGCACATACATATGGATGACTTCTGATATCAAGATTCAAGTTAACACTGTTCAAAATCTTCCTATATAATTCTTTAGAACAAATTTCCTTCTGCTCCACTTCAGCTTTTAAAATGCACCATGGACTTGAGCCAAACCGACTCATGCACCATTTCTCCCTCTACTCATCTCCCTGTTCCTTCCACTAATTTAAGCACCACCGTCCTTCCTCTTTCCTTTCATGCAGTTTTAACCACAGTTTGATGCTAGAGCCTCTTTTTTGCAACTCCTACCTTCTGGACCTACTTCTTTTTATTTTTCCCACTTGAAAACATTTCTTCACTGTCTGTGTTCTTTAATTTCTGTACCTTTCTAGTGGATTCTGTAACTTCATTAGTGACCTCTAAGATATTTTTTGAGATACAGTTTGTATGGAAGATGCTATATCTAATCTAATTGCGTTGTTTCAGCAATCTTTTTCTCTTCTAAAGCAAAGCTTTGAATGGGTGAAATAATCCAAACTCTTTCTTGATCGGAAGGATTTCAGAAATGGTAAAATTAATCTCCAGACACATCCCCAGAATATGTTCCCCATGTGGTGCAGATATTTGATTTATTGACAAGTCAATATGCAGTGTGGGAATAACATTCAAAGTGTGAGAACAAGAAATGCTATTCTTATGAAGCAATTTCAGGTACAAAGATTTCGCTGGCTTCCTTAGTGTTGGAGAGGCTGTGTAACTGTGCAGTAGAAATTAGTTGTATTTTATCAGTTTACATTTTTAGATCTGATTCTATTCGGTTATGATTCTTGTTTACCATATATATAATGAATATGGTTCCCTCATTATGTTTGCTTTTTCTTGATTAATCTGCTTGTGGCAGTCCCCAAGAGTAAAGGGGAGATGTATGAAATAAAAATCTTTATGGGCTGGGAATGTTTTTGCTTTATCATTCATCTATTATTCACATACTGAAATAATGATCAGCACAAAAGCCCTAAACAGTACGTCGCACTTCACTCTGGCTAGAGTGTGTGTAAGAGCAGCTGTGGAGACCTGTCATCGATTTCTGCAGTCACTGTAGTGTTTCTCTGTGTGGCTTGTTTGTTTGCCACAACCCTATCACTCAGTTCCAGTTTCTCCTTCTCTCTGTTCTGATGACTGTGACACTCATGAGGAAGCAGATGTAAACCGGGATCTTTCCAGGATCTCTCTTTTTGACAAGAAAATTAGACTTTTTTTTGTGTGCAGAAAATTCATCAGAATCTAAAGTCCAATTTATTTATTTTTTAATGGGAAACCCCCCAAATTATTGGGAAATTTTTTTTTCAAGGAAAAGCAAAATGTGTTGAAATTTTCAGCGGAGAATAAAATGTTCATTTTCATCTGAACCAGTGCTAAACATGGGTGTGCTCTTAGCCATGCACCCACTCACACCCCATTCTAGCTACCTCCGCATCCCATTTCTGAGTTCTGTCTGAGATGTAACTGCAGTTGGCTTTCCATTCTGCTTATCCAGAATACCTTGTCCAGTTCTGGGAGAACACTTCATCCAGTTCTCTGGGATCTAAAAAACTCCATTTGACTCCAGATTTCATCACCCAAGTTCCTTTATTTGGCATACAGCAATGCTCCACCGAATTGGTCAGAATCAAGCATGGGAGATGGGTATGGGTGTACCACACATCCAAAGTTATGCAGAAAACCTCTTCCTTTATATACATTTACACATTACATTGCATCACATGTTTCTGGATTGGCTTGGTTACTTTGCAGGAATCAATTCGTGTGCAGCATGCTCTGTCCTTACGCTGATCATGTAGAACACAATCTTTATATTCAACGTTTATTTTGTCCTTTGTCCCTAGCATCAGGGTGTTCCTGCTTATCTTAACTAGCAAGATATCCTGATTCTAGCATACTGCTTGTTAAGCCCCTGTTTACAACTTAACCTTCCATTCACCTTCCCAGTCATGCCCACTAAGAAACGAGGCAAGTTACTTACGTCAAGCCAGGCCTACAATTGCTAGCATCTTTTTCCCAGGGTAGTCGTTTGGGTGTCACTTTACATCCATTGTGACAGTAAAATGCTGCAGTTGGCATCATCTGTAACATGCTCAGCAGGGCTCTCTAACCGAAATGGTTGAAATGGATGAGAGCAAAAAGTTACTGAGATGTTGTACTCTACAAACAGTCAAAATGAATGAGCCTCCGACCAGATAGTTAGACTTGGCAGAGTGCCGCACATGAATGTTGACTCTCATCAATGGCTAAGCATGTACTAAAAGTGGTCCTTGTTCATATATTTAAACCTTCTTAGCAGGGATTCTGGATTTTTTTAGCGTACCTTCCTTGCATAACACACCTTCCTAGTTTGCCAGCTGTTTGAATTGTCCACTGGACTTTAACATCAATAATGAATTAACTAGCCTTGTTGATAGTGGAAGCTACGCACCACCTTTTTTCTACTTTCTCAAGTGGCTCTTTCATTGTGGAAGCCCAGGATCCTAAATTCTTGTGCTGAGTTAGGTTTCCTCCTCTTCCTTGGCCTGCCCCATCTGTTGGAGTTTCATTCCTTTTTCAGAGTTTCTCCCATATACTCAGGAGTATTACATAAAAGGCATATTGAAGTATATCAAAGCATCTCTCTTCAGTGCTACCTGCTGCCTCTAATTATGATGTGGGTTTAACTTCAGTCCACTCATTCTAAAATGAAAAAGTAGCATTAATTAGTTGCTTAAAAGCATTCTCATTAGCTTCTACTGGGAAACACAGATGCATTTCAATGAAAATGTGACTTCTTCAGTCACTGGTGATGCAATGCAATATGTGCCAACTCACCTGAATTACTGCCCCCTCAAAAAGGAAAAAAAACCTAGGATGTGAGCTTGTAATTAGAATGTTGCATAATGTATATGCACAAGGGAGATAAATTAAGGTTCACAATCAACCTTAATTCTGGCATTCCCTAATTTTTTTGAGAACTTCACTTTGTAACATTAATGTTGTGTCCTGTAAATACAGCAATTAATGTATTCCTAATTCATTAATTTATACCAGCCATCTGCAGAGTGAGATCTTCAATTAGAATCCTCCTTTCCCTTTATAAGACATATTTTATAAATACAATAAACAAAACTATTATGTTTTCTCTTAAATTTTAGCCATAGTTGTGAAAATAGCGGTGTGGTCCATATAATACTCAATGGACAAATTCTTAACTGGCTGGCATAGCAAAATACATTCTGATGTATCCTCAACAGTGTAGTATGACATGCCATGAATGGATTTGCTGAACGTGAGCTAAAATGATGGTGCTGCTACCTAATGAATATATTTGTCTTTGCTAGATTTCTGGCTCTTTTTTTTTATAGCAGTTACAGCATTTAAAATTATCCAGGACAGAGCTTACTTGTTTGAATTATTAATAAGTAGCACAGCAATATCTTTTTTCTAAGATCTGAGTTCAAAGCATGTAGTAAAATATAGTATCTTTACAAATATTTTATTTTGCCAGAATCAGGCTCAGAATCATAGTTGATCCCTGAAGTCAAGATGATTGAGGTGGGTAAATGCTGACCTCTTAGCCGGGTTTCTTCTGTTTCCCATTGGAACCACTGCTAACACCACCAAAATTGTCAAGAGCCCTCTAGCAGTCTGCTTTGAATAGGATGATTAGATGCATTTAGCCAGCAAAGTCATGAGTAGCAATGAAAAAGGGAGAGACCAGTAAAATGGAGAGGATTCTATGTTAATGGGAGGCGGTGGGAGGGGAAAAATGAATTTTTTGCTTTTGTCTCAAGTCTTTAAAGTTTCTTAAACCCATATGTTGGAGGGTTGCCAGTTACTTTTAACTTAATCTTCTAACACAGCAACAATATGTTAGTATTCTTTCTGGATGGAATTCTCATAAGTACTCCCATCTTGAAATCAATGGTAGTCTTCCTATAGATGCTATTGGGAACAGTTAGGTTGGAATTTTCACAAGTGTTTAGTTCTGGTGCAAGTTTGCTTATTTGCTCTCTAGTATATAATCACATTACATATCAATATTGTTAGACACTTTTATACTATGTCTTGTCCTCATGTTTCTATCAAAATCTCATGCAAATACTTGTGATGTGTGGAAGAATTCCAGAAAGCTTTGGCAGTGGTGAGATTTAGTGGTAGTGAGAAATACCTAGCGTAGATGCTTTCTCTGGATCATTGAAAACTACTGAATCTGCAAAATGGGGCTATGATCGTGAAATTTGATGCAGACAGGTAGACTCCTGCACCCATGAAAAGCCTCAGTGAAACATGGAGAGAATTGTAGAACTGAGGACCTAAGACTTTAATCTGGCAAGCCTAGGATTTCTGGCATTTTTCTTTTTGATCACTGGAAATACCCCAAGGACAGTAACTTTTTGTTTGTTATGGCTAAGTATGGAAATATTTTGAGTCAAATGTCAAAGTAATTACAAAAGCTACCTTCCTTTAAACCTCAAAAATTCACTTGGAGTTTTTGGTTGAGGCCAATTTCAATTTTACATGAGCCTGGCCAACCATAAATACAGGTGTGGAGAATGAGATATGTCTTAGGTAGTCTGCGTCACTATCTCAAGCATGTTGCTGGACATACAGCCATTTGGAATGTCTCAAATAGCACACATTAACATTTCTGTTAATTTGCACATGGCATATACTGTTTATTACAATTTATTTTCTCTTGGATTCAGGACTTTGATAGCACATCTTTGGTAGCACACATTCAGGACTTTCATAGCACACATATTTCTAATCTGGAAACCTGCATTCAGAGAATGCATCATGTCCAAAACTGAACTTTAATAACTGCCCCACAGAAGTAAGAACAATCCTTTGCTGTTCCAGAATTTCAGTAGTAAGAGAATTAAGGTATTTGAAGGGGATATTTCTAATCAGTTTACTTTAAAGCATGCCCATTGTTGTGCAAGCATAGAGCTTGACTATAAACAGAAATTGCAGTGGTTTAATGAGCTGTGACATTACTCTAATTTAGTTAAAACAGTGCAACTTTATGTGTAGACCAAGCCATTTTAAGCTCTCTTTGTTTATAGCCAGCCTTTTTCTTCACCTGCACAATTTGATCTCCACTCTGTGGCAGTATTTGGAGACGGAACTCCTCAGTTCCTGTGCAGTGCCTCAAGCCATCCTTACACTCGGAGATCTGTTTCAGAAACTGAACATGAGCCTGCAGGAGTGTAGTGGGGATCTGTAGAGAGATATCCCTCTGAATTTTTTATATCAAGTGAGACAGTGAAGTCTGGGGATGCCCCCAAATAATCACCCTGTTGACCCTTCCCCAAATCTTAATCCTAGCCCCATACATAGCAATAGGACCATCATGGAGAGGAGTTGGTTACAGGACTCTTAGGGGAGAAAATTATTTTGTAGACCTACCTTAATTCTAACGCTGGCTCAATTTCCAGCTACTTGCGATTTTTCCCAAGATCAGTGTACATCTTTCACAATATCAACCTGTATCTAGAATCCTCCAGTTCTCTTACCTTCCCCCCAGCCATGGATGCTCTGAAACTGGAATGAAAAAGTAGAGCTACTCTGCTAGTGATCGATTGCTCTTACTATTGCTCTTACTATTTCACTTAGCCTTAAGTTATACACATTTTCAAACATATAGAAATAAATCCAAGTCATCTGACATTAAGGTAACAATACACAATTGTAATAAAACAAACATCCTATCCTTAAATTATTACTGAAGCTTATATTTTCACTAAGCCAAAGCAAGACGGTGTGGCTCTATCTAGTGATTTTCAAAGGGAATGCGTTCCAAACCAGCCTTCCTGAGCCCTCACGGGAGTTCTGTTCTAGCATAATATTTGCTAAAAATGCTTGGATTGAATTTATTCATGCTGCAACCTTAACTATTTTTCTCTAAAGAAAGGCAAGGGATTTATACTTGGGGGAGGGGGGAGATGTTTTCCATTCAGTTACAATATTTCTTTCTCCGTTTAGATTTCATTCGTTTTCATTCATACAGCTCTAGAAGCTCTGAACTCGATAATTGCAGTTCATTATTGTCAAAATGTTTCTGGTTTAGGCTTTTTATGTGCAAAACAGAAATATTACTTTATACTTCTGCCAATATTGCTGCTAGGTGGGATTTTATCACAAAGATTTATTTGTTTTCTATTCAAACAGCTGGCTTCTTGCTATTAATAAGAGAGAGAATTAGCCTAAGCATCGTCTGATAAAATGCCCAGGATAAACATTAGGGCCATTGGTTATAAAGCTACCTAATGCACTCAATCAATAATGACACTTTCATTTAGAAAAGGGCCCAGGCATTTCAGGTCTACTCAAATGTTAAGTCCTGGCTATATAGTGATATTAAATAATTCTCCTAATATGGTATGAAAGTAACTGTGAATCTCAGTCAAATTCTAATCACTAACTAAAGGGATGACCATTTTTAGATCTCTGGTCCTTAACCTTCAAGCCGGGACCTTTCTTGATTGGTGAGGGAAGATGGAGGGCTTCCTAAACCCAGGCCAGCAACAGGAAAGGAAGAAACATGATGTTATCATAAGTTTTTAATAATTCTGTAGTCATGTTCCCTCTGAGTCAGTAACGTGCCTGGATGGAGATAAAGCTTGATTCAAAGCTCTTGAGCTCAAACTCCTTTTGATTTCAGTCGACTTGGACCGGGCCCATATAAAACAGATCCTGACTATTTGTGGTTGTTAGTGATCCATTTTCATAAGCATAGGATTGTTGTCCACAGACGCCCTGGCCAATTTCCAGCTTATAGTACCTGCATTCAGCCATCTTAATGTCTCTCTGCAGTTTCAAGTAGATACAGTATTCTTTAGATTCTCTCAAACTGTGTTGTATACCGTTAAGCAACTCTTGAGTTTCACCCCAGAGATGGTCTGATCTGACTAGCGTAGTGCAGGCACTGTGGTATTCAGGTACTGATGACTGCAATTTAGCAGTGGGTGGCAGTGATTCCTGAATGTAATTCACATAGCATTTTAAGCATATATTGTGCAGGCTACAGTGACGGCTCTCTGGGTATGCACAAACCAGCAGTGCCGGTACCCCAAGCAGGGGAGCAAGGGAACATCTAACGTCATACTCCCCCTGCATGAGCTAGCAATGCAGAGCATGACAGAGCTACAGCACACCAGTGACAATATACTGGGGAGGAGACTTCTCCTTGCTTCACTCCATTGCTCAAGTGTTACACTTTTGACAACTTACAGATCTGCTTTCTCAGTAGAGATTGGTAGATGATCAGTAAGTGTGTGCCCATTGCTTCTCCATTTTCCATGCTACCCTCAGTGTCTGGTTAATACACACTAGATTGTGCGTCTTCCATGACTAAGGTTTTGTTCAGCGCCTGGCATAGGGTAACTGGTACCTTTGTAATCTCAATAGCTGTATGTGTGTTCTGAGGGACGCTCGAATCACAGGCTTTTTACAGAGTGGCTTCTATGGATATATGCAAAAAGAACAGGAGTACTTGTGGCACCTTAGAGACTAACAAATTTATTAGAGCATAAGCTTTCGTGGGCTACTGACCACTTGTTCGGA
This sequence comes from Chrysemys picta bellii, assembly GCF_011386835.1. NCBI lineage: Eukaryota > Metazoa > Chordata > Testudines > Emydidae > Chrysemys > Chrysemys picta. Next base: position 120,939,966 of record NC_088796.1, read on the forward strand.
TGCATATAGAGTGGAACATATATTGAGGGGATATATATACACACATACAGAGAGCATGAACAGGTGGGAGTTGTCTTACCAACTCTGAGAGGCCAATTAAGTAAGAGAAAAATTTTTTTTTGAAGTGATAATCAAGCTAGCCCAGTACAGACAGTTTGATAAAAAGTGTGAGAATACTTACAAGGGGAGATAGATTCAATGTTTGTAATGGCTCAGCCATTCCCAGTCCTTATTCAATCCTGAGTTGATTGTTTCTAGTTATGGATATATGGTCTCTTTGGAACTCAAATTAACAGCCATAATCTTTCATGCCCAGCTATGAGAAACACAGACAATTGAAGCACCAGCAGTGGTTAGTGCCTTTAGTGAGGCATCAACAACCAGTTTAGCTGGCTTGTTTGGATCAAAGCAGTGCAAAATTACTGGCTAGCGCAGTGGGGATCTGATCTTTGATTTAGGCCCATTAATAACACTGCTGTAAATAATAACAAAGGGAAAAGGGTGAACTGTTGGAAACAAAGATAAAGCAAACCATAATAAAGAGGAAAAGATGGATAAGGGATGCAGATAAGTAAACGTTTCCCTTAACGCCCTCTGCTCCCTCATCTGATCTTTCCTTTCCATATCCAGTGCTAAAAGGAGGAGGCTGGTATTGCTGACTCTGCAATGTCAGTAGCAGTTGTAGAGACAGATGTAGCACAAGCTGTCAGCTGTTCCGAGTAACACTCTGTGTCAGCAACTCATAAGCACAGTACTCATCCCCTACCTAGGATGTTGCCTGACTTGGCCTGAAAGACATCTCTTTAACGGCTCTGAGTGAGCTCTGGAGCCAAGTAGTAGCATGTCTATAGTGGGACATTGAGGCTGCATTTACACGTTGGAGATTAGACTGGCAGAGCTATGTCGGTTTAGTTTTGCTGGCATAGCCCTGTAGTGTAGACACAGCCTACACCAATGGAAGAGGTTTCTCCATTGGTGTAGGGACCCACCTCTCTGAATGAAATTAGCTACGTTGATGGAAGCATTCTTCCATCAACTTAGCTGACTTTACATTGGGGGTAGGTCAGCATAGCTACCACAACCTAACTTTTAAGTGTGGACCAAGCTGCAGGAAAGTTAGGTTAATCAACTACAGGTGTGAAGTCAATGCATGCACATTAAAGCACGTTAACTCCCCTCCCCCTACACGGATGCTTTGATTCAGGGGTAAAGTAGCCCTAATTCACTTAAGAGGAGGAGAATTTAGGGCTTGTCTACCTGGGGTGGGGGACGAGGGGTTTGACTTGCAGCTTTTTGATGTATGTTAACTAATGTGCAAAGACCAAGCCTCACTAATAAGGCGTGCATGGAACGATGGTGCCCTCCTTCAATTCGTTTCATTGTATACACAAATGTGTGGCATTCTCAGAGGGTATCCCATGGTCCTTTGCTTTGCTATGAGCAGCATGCGTTCTGGGATCTCTCTCACTGCCCATTGTGGAATGCATAGTAGAAGCCAGTGGAATTGTGGGACTTGGGATTTCTTTGGAATTATACCCCATGATTCCTCTCTCTCCATCTGGTGGTTTAACAGTGTTTTCGAATTGCTATCAGCCAGCATGGACCCAATGCTCTGCACCACTATGTTGGCAACCACAAATATGCAGAGGCTGCTTGGGATGTATTTTAGTTCTCAAAACTAGTGACATGGGTTTTGGTTTTTGCTCGCCACACCACCGAGTGGATGATGTGGCAGCAGCAGTAGGTCCTCCAGCCGCAGCAGAGGAAGTGGGATGAAAATGAAACCAAGCAACTATAGGAGCTGTTCATGGAGCAGCTCCATGTGCATCATTGTTTCTGGGTTCAGGAAACCAGTATTGATTGGTGGGAGAGGGTTGTTCTGCAGACTAGGGATGACTAGCAGTAGCGAGAGAATTTCAGGATGGCGAAGGCAACCGTTGTTGAAATGTGCTAAACCAGCCCTGGAGCTGTAGTGCCCCATCCCCATTGAGAAACAGGTCACCACTACCATCTGGAAGCTGGCTACCCCCAAATGTTACCAGTCTGTAGCCAACCAAATTGACATAGGGAGATAGACTGTTGGGGCCATTGTCATGCAGGTATGTCGTGCCATGCAGAAGGTACCGTTGAACTGGATTATGAATCTTGGGAATGCACAGGTGATTATTGACAGCTTTGCTCATAGGTGGCTCCCAAACTGTATTGAGGCAATTGATGGGACCTATGTGCCTATTATTTGCCCCTCCATCAGGGCTCAGAATTTATAAACAGAAGTGGTGTTTCTCAGTGGGTGCTCCAAGGCCTGGCTGACCACAAACATAAATGCTGGGTGGTCTGGAAGGGTCCGCAATGCTAGGATCTTTCACAACTTGGCTCTGTTGACTTGAATGAATAAAGGACAGTTTGCCCCAGGATCAATATGGACATGAATGGGGTGGAGATTGCTCTGGTTAACCTCAGAGACCCGTCTGCCTCCCTGGTTAATGAATCCTTTCACAGGCCGCTTGGACAGAAGGAAGGAACTGTTCAACTACTGCCTCATGGTTACAGAATGACAGTGGAGTGTGTGATTGGCCATCTGAAAGGAAGGTGGCGCTGTTTGTGGAATGGGCTGGAAGCTGCAGAAAAAAAACTTGCCTGAGATTATAGCTGCATGTTGTATTTTGCACAATATTTGTGAGACTAAGGGAGAAAACCTTGGCAATGGAGGGGAGGTTGAGTTGCAGCGATTTGGTCAGTGGGTTGAGGTGCCAGCAGTGCACCCCTAAAAACTAAAAACAGCCAGGGCAATGTTGGCAGGGATGCCAGTTTTCTTACTTTGAGCCAGAAGCCTGAAAGTCTGCAGCTGTACATCCAGCCGCTAGCCCGGGGAGCATGTGTGTGTGTGTGTGTGTGTGTGTGTGTGTGCGTGCGTGTTTCTGGGTGGAGGGTTGGATTGTGAGCAGTGCAGTCTCTTTCGTGGGTTGTAGAAGTGGCATGTTGTGTCACTCATTTATCTTTAGTCTGTGCCCTGATATGTGACTTGTGCTAAATGTACAGATGTTCCATGTAAAAATGCATTGCTAGCTTTATGAATGAATTTTTAATGGTTTTTATTATTAAACAGTCTATTGTATAACAGCCAGAAATAATCCTTGCACTGAAATAAAGCTGTGCAGTGGAGGGCAGAACACAACAGTGAGGGGAGAGGGGCTCCAATTCACAGATGGGTATATGCTTCAACTCTGCCTCTTCTTGTTCTTGGGTCTTCTGATGTTGAGTGTTGGAACTCCAAGTTCTTCTTCGAGTGCTTGTTCGTGTCAATTCCAATCAGGTGTGTGCGCGCCGCGTGTACAGTAACTGGAAGAATTTCCTCCCTAACAGCAACCGTAGGGTTGACCTGGGCACCCCCGGAGTCATGCCTTCATGGGGCGTTCAGTATAGAGTCCTGCTGATCCTGCACCCCCTCAGTTCCTTCTTACCACCAGTGATGGTAGCAGGAACTGCCCTTTCTCTTCTTTTGCTTCGGCAAGTGGATTAGCAGTACTTTATACACTGTCCATAATTAGTTTCCACCAGTTAGTATAGTTAGTTTAGTAGTTTTCCTTATAAGTTTTAGTTACGGGGGATTCTGCCCCCTCTGTTTCCTTCCCGATTTGTTACCAGGGAATGCTGTGATCCCCTGGCTTTAAGACTTGCCAAATCTGCGCTAAGTGCATGCTGAAAAGTGACCCCCACACCTCCTGCTTAAGCTGCCTTGGTGAGGGTCACCAGAAAGATGGCTGCAAGATCTGTTGGGGGTTCCGACCGAAAACCATCAAGCAGAGGAAACAGCATCTCAAAATCCTCCTTATGGAGGCAGCTCTCCGACCTCAGTCGGACCCATGTCGTCTTCAGTGCGGAGCGCTCCGGAGCCATCTTCAAAGGACCCGATGCTGAAGAAAGATGCCGGCAGGGAAGCTAGGCACTGTCATGGAGCCTCTCGGGGTCTTTTGAACTTGGGCACTGGTCCCAATCGCCGACGCAGAAGAAAGAGGTCAGAGAGAGGTTGATCTCTCTCAGCAAAACCCAGGGACCAGCCACCAGTGGCACTTCAGTCGGGCCATGGCTCGGGGACTCAAAGTGGGGCCACACTGACTCCTGCCCAAGCAAGGCAGTTGAGTCTGGGCCCATCTCGCTCACCGCACCCATTGGAGTATCTACCGCTCTCATCCACCCTGAGGCTTTTGAGGTGGCACAGGACCTCTTGAGGCTCACGGCGCCATTCTTGCCACCAAGACAGGAGAGCGTCCTGGCACCGCAGGTCTCATCTCGACTTCCCGTGATCTCTAAGTGAAAGCCGGCGATGATGGCACACAATCCCCATTGCCTTGGCTAGCTCTGCCATCCAGAGAGCGTAGTCGGTTCCCTGAGTCTCGACGGTCTACCTTGAGAGGAGCAGCACCACCCTGATCCTCCTACTCGGATTTGGAGTCGGACTCGTACTGCTCCGACTATAGCAGGAGCAGAAGATCCTCCTCACGGCACCATAGGTGGTCCCACCCGATGCAGTGGGCCCCTCAGTGGCAAAATCCACAGCAGTGGCCTTTTTGGACTCCGTTGGCCTTCCATCAAACCCAGGGTCAGAGCCAGGGATCCCACTCGGGTACAGCATCAGTGGCCTTCACGATGTTCGTCCCGCCATGGTTGGCACCAGAGCCAGCGCCTCAGGTGTTAACGCTGGCACCTGCAGCACCGTTCTCACACCAGCACCAACTGCGGCACCGCATCCGACCGCTTCAGCACCAGAGGTATCAGGCATCCCTATTGCAGCCTCGGCACAAGATATACCCTCGGCACTGGCACCGATACTACCTCTGTCATTGGTGCCAGCTGCTATGGTGCCCACAGGAACCCCGATGCTCATGCCGCACCAGATGCTGGCACCGGTACGGGGTCTGACGCCGGCACCAACACCCATGCCTTTTGCGGGACCTGTGGGACCAGGCCAGCCCTCTGTTTTTCCCTCTGGGCCAAGAGATCCCTCAGGTGGGGACAGTAGGGAGCAACCACCTACCCCGGTGGTCTCCTCTTCCTCCTCACCAGATGAGGCCCTAGCAGGCACATCAGTAGCCCCAGCTGTGGGGGACTCCAGAGTGTCACAGCAGCTGCTGCACATGGGTTGCCCAGAGTCTGGGCATTAAGGCAGAGGAAGCTGTGCATGATGCGGACCCTATGGTGGACATCCTGGCTCTCTCCAGCCCTGCCCGTATCGCCTTACCGCTAATAAAAACAATAAGGGACATGAACAAGACCCTTTGGCAGACCCTGGCCTCGCTGCCTCCTACAGCCAAGCGCAATGAGTGCCAGTACTTTGTGCCCTCAAGGGCTATGAACATCTCTATTCCCACCCCCAGCCTGATTCCCTGGTGGTGGATGCCGCTTACCAGTGGGAGAGACAACGATTTCAAGGCCCTCTGCCCAAGAATAGGGATGCCAAAAAATTAGACCTTTTCGGGTGAAAGGTTTACTCCACAGGGGAACTGCAACTCTGTATATCCAATCAACAGGCCATCGTGAGCATATACTCCTACAATGTTCCGCATGGTCTCTCGGGCCTCCATCATTCCCTCATTGGATACAGCAGACTGGTATGCCGCCCTTGACTTGAAGGACATGTACTTTCATAACACGATCGCCCAAATGCACAGGAAGTACCTCAGGTTTGTGGTGAACAATGCGCACTACCAATTTACAGTCCTCCCATTCGGTCCGTTGGGCTTCCAGGTGCAACTGTTTTCACTGCCCTGAGCTGGGCCTGTAGGGGAATGGCCTCTGGGATCTCTGCTGCCGGGGTACAGAAGGTAGCTGGTGCTCCCAGTACTCTGTGTTGTCCAGGGGCTGCAGAACATGGCTGGTCCCTGGTTTTGGGCACTGGATTGTGGGCCTGCTAACAGCATGTGGTACAGCAGAGCATTCTGGCCTGTGCCTTGGTAATGCTGTCTCTGGCCACTCCAACACCGTCTCTGGATAGCTCCATTTCTTTTTCCTCCTCTGACCTCAAGTTCACCCTCTCCATTGTTTTCAGGGTTTGGAAGAATCTGCAGTGAGGTCTGCAAACATTTCATCCTGTTTTCCTTTTCTTCTCTCTCAAAGTAGGCAGCTGCTCAGCTGTCGATAAAAGACCTTGGCCTTGTGGGTCTGGCCACTGCAGGTGCTGTGGCTGTGGGAGTAGGAAGAAAAATCAACCATGGAAAGGCTGTGCCATCATTTTGTTAAATATATTTCTGATTTTCCCCCCATCTCTCTGAGATTCTTCCCAGAGCTGTTTGATCTTTATCCATCAGCATCCCTGTTGTGACCCCTCATGGGCAGCTGCTTAGTAGTGTTCACAAACAGATCTTTGTTCCAGTGGCTGGCCAAAATTGCAGCCTGCACAAATGCTTCTCCCTAAATGTCGATGAGAGCCAGGATCTGGGCACAGCTCCAGGTGTGTTTAAGGCTTCTGAAATAATATTGCAGCAACGATGCTATATTTGAACTCAGGTGCAACCGGCCAAAGTCTGGCTCTTTGCCAATTTTTAAACCCAGGGAGGGGACATCCAGTCAATTTGACTCCAGAGCGTTGTAGGGCATGCAGGTAACCTCAAGTCAGTAATGGACAGCCGCAAAGCAGTGTGGGATGGCAGTTGGAAGACTGGCAAAGCAGTGTGCTGCAACATTTCATTCACATGAACAATAGGCCAAACTAACTTAATTTATATCAAACTTAATACAGAGTGGGCCCCTCATAAGACACAGCCAAGAAGGAGGCAATGTCTGTGGTCCACGTGTCTGTGGTTAGAGCACTCATGCAGGAGGTGGGCGACCTGGGTTCAAATCCTCATACTGCCTGAATCACAGCAGGGACATGAAACCAGGTCTCCCTCTTCTCAGATGAGTGCCCTAGCCACTGGGCTAGAGGAGGGCATGCTGGGGTGTGTGTCTCAATCTCTCCTGGTCCACTTTGTACAAAGTACTTGACTGGTCCCTGGGCCAAAAGACAGGTGGGAGACCTGGTTTCTAGTCCTTGCTGTGAATCAGGCAGAATGGAGACTTGAACCCAGATCCCTCATTCTGGGTGAGACTAAGCTATAGGGGCACAGGTATCACCAACTCCTTCTTCTTGGCTGTGTCTTATGCAGCAGGTGTTTTCTTAGGCAGCCTCTAAGCCCACCTACTGGATAGGGCAAGATAGGTAGGGAAACACCTAAGGCATGTCCACACTGCAGCTGGGCATGTGTCTCCCAGCCTGGGTAAACTGACATGTCCTAGCATCGCTTGAGCTAGTGCGCTGATAACAGCATGTGGATATTGCAGCATGTGTTACTCACCCACGCACAAGCCTGACCGACCCCCTGGCTCCCAGCTGCAGCGTCGACATGTACCTGGTTTGTAAAATCCACTGGGGCTGAATTGTGCGTCAAGCGCTGAGCTGCTCAGCAGTGTCGAGACTAAAGTTGCTGTTTGTGCCCTACTGGCAGAAACATAAGCACCTGGGGGACTTTGGGATGGAAACTTAGGAGTGTGGGGAATTTAGGCATCTACAGGGTTAGGCAGCTGAGAGGTGGCTTTGTGAATGCCAGTGGCACCTAATGTTGGAGTTAGGTGCCTTAGGTCCCCTTGTGAATCAAGATCATGCTTGGCTTTGTACTTAAACTTTTCCGGGGTTGACTTTGGAGTGTAATGTCTTTCTTTTCTCATATCATATTTTGTTCTGTCTCTGTTTATCTTTGTCAGTTATCCCTCAGTAAAGATCATTCTGAGACATGTTTTGATCTGTATATTAATAAAAAAACAAAAAATAAAATGTGCAACACACAAGCTGTGTTTATATTCTGTCAAAAAATTACCAATTTGCATTCACATGGAACCATTTTATCTAAACCAGATCTGCAAAATGTTCAGGATTGATTGGTAGGGTAGGATTTATCCTTCTCGATCCCTTTATCAAAGAAACCAGTACATCTTTAGATTTCACCAGTAAGCTATCTCAAAAGAGCCTCCTGGGGAAAAACTGATGGAATATGAGATACTCTAAAGGAAAAAATATGAAATGCAAGATGCTTTAAAGAGGTGGTTTACTCAGTGGCTCTCGAACGGGGGATTCTAAATACCTTATTATAGAAAGAGATTGGTAGGAAAATGCTGAAGTGTTAAACATTTGCAAACCTATGAGTGCTAGATGTGGCAAAGAACAATTAGCAACAAGTGTTAATTTCAGTCCCCCTGTGGTTATATTTTACATCAGTGGGATTTACCTTTTATTTGGAAGTGCACTGTTAACAGTGCACCCTAGTTCCATCTAACTCCCCAAATACACCTACAACTTCCTACTGAGGATTTTGGAAGTCTAGTCCATCAGAGGTTTTTATGGTGCTGAAAAACATAATTGTAATGAATGCTGGATTGCAGGACAAGGCTTGCATGAAAATTTCACTCTTTGGTTGTTGGGTTTCAATATTTGAAACTGACAAAACGTGTAGGGTTTTCCTGAGTTTCAGCTTGATCTTCAGTTCACGCAAACCTAACATTCAAAGAGAAATTCAGGAGGCAAGGAAAAGTGTGAACTGAACCTACCAAAAAGATTAGTGGAAGCTGTATGCAACCCAGACCTGGCTTTCACAATATCCAACACATATGGCAGGTAATACTTTTCCAATGTCAGGTCTCTATCCTGCAATTAAATATACAAGAGTATACCCGGATACCCACTGAAATCAGTGGGGTCCTACACAGCACAATGGTCCACCCCATGGATCTGATTTGCAGCATCAGGACCACAGTGATCAACAAAGTGGTTCACTGCCATTAAGTTCCTTACCATTGAGGTTACTAGTTCTTAAACAGCATGAGCTTTGGTCTGTCCCATATGGCAGCTCACTTAATAATCAATGTGTGTGTGGAAGTATCTGACTTTGAGATGTACATTCAGTGTTCACTTCTAACAAATTATTAACTGTCTTAGGGGATTGGGAAGTAGGGTGACCAGATGTCCCAATTTTATAGGGACAGTCCCAATATTTGGGGCTTTTCTTTATATGGACTCCTATTACCCCTCACCCCGTCCCGATTTTTCACACTTGCTATCTGGTCAACTTATTGGGAAGCCACTTTTATGTTAATGCTTGATTAAAATCAACCATGGGAGGGAGGCAAAGAATGGCTACAAATTGTCAGAGAACAGAGACAACAATGAAGTTGATTCCTGTGGTTGCCGCTTTGTGCAATAATTAGTGACTTCTGTAGAATGATGAAAATGTAAACAGCTACTTAACTATTTTTTAATAAGTAAGGGGGAGGGAAGATTTCCTAGTTGAAAACTCCCATTCCTTTCTAAATGTAGTACCAATTTGCACTCTGCAAATATTGATCTGCAGCATCCATTTGTTTGTTGTCACTTTAATCTAAATTACTGCACAAAGGGTATTGGACCGTTATTACTATAGAATACGGAAGTACTTTATTAAAGGACTGTATATGTTTTAATTCAGTATGATACTCTTTCATGACAACATTTTATGTCTTCCTCAAAAAATGTGAAGAATCACAGAAGGAGCCTTGTCTTGCTCTACTTCTCAGTATTTATATTCCATATATTCTAAAGTTCCTTAAAATAGCCAGGAAAAAAAGACCCACAACTTTAGCTTGCATAAATGTAAAGCTGCTAACGCATAGACCTAATTTATTCTTTCAATTTTAATGTATGTTTTATGCAAATATTTGGTTTGCTATTTAATTAAAACATGAGTGGTTACTCTAGCAATTGCTAGAAGCACTTTATTAAAGGCACCCACTCTTGACAATATTTAGTACTTGTTTGGTAACTGACCTTTATTATATCAAGTTTCAGAGTAGCAGCCGTGTTAGTCTGTATCCGCAAAAAGAACAGGAGTACTTGTGGCACCTTAGAGACTAAGAAATTTATTAGAGCATAAGCTTTCGTCGGCTACAGCCCACTTCTTCGGATGCATATAGAATGGAACATATATTGAGGAGATATATATACACACATACAGAGAGCATGAACAGGTGGGAGTTGTCTTACCAACTCTGAGAGGCCAATTAAGTAAGAGGAAAAAAAACTTTAGAAGTGATAATCAAGATAGCCCAGTACAGACAGTTTGATAAGAAGTGTGAGAATACTTACAAGGGGAGATAGATTCAATGTTTGTAATGGCTCAGCCATTCCCAGTCCTTATTCAATCCTAAATTGATTGTATCTAGTTTGCATATCAATTCCAGCTCAGCAGTCTCTCGTTGGAGTCTGTTTTTGAAGTTTTTCTGTTGTAAAATAGCCACCTGCAGGTCTGTCATTGAATGACCAGACAGGTTAAAGTGTTCTCCCACTGGTTTTTGAGTATTACGATTCCTGATGTCAGATTTGTGTCCATTAATTCTTTTGCGTAGAGACTGTCTGACCCAGGAACCTATCCTTGTAACAAAGCCCGATGCCAACTCTGTCCACATATCTATTCAAGGGACATCATCATAGGACCTAATCACATCAGCCATACCATCAGGGGCTCGTTCACCTGCACATCTACCAATGTGATATATGCCATCATGTGCCAGCAATGCCCCTCTGCCATGTACATTGGCCAAACCGGACAGTCTCTACGCAAAAGAATTAATGGACACAAATCTGACATCAGGAATCATGGGCTTCTGCCCCCTGCCGCTCCAGCTGGAGCTCAGGATGCCCCTGTGACTCCAGCCCCAGATGGGGTTTCTGCCCCCCCACAGTGGCTCCTGCCCCCCGGGGCTGGGGGCTTCCGCTCCTGCCAGCTGCTTCCACCACTTGCCACTCCAGCTGAGGCTTGGGGCAGCCCAGGCTTGGAGCTTCAGCCAGCACTCGGCGTGCCGAGGCTTAGCTTTGAAGGCAGCACAGAAGTGAGAGTGGCAATCTTAGGACCCTCCCTACAACAACTTTGCAACCCCCCCACAATCCCATTCTGGGGGGGACCCCCCACAGTTACAATGCCGTGAAATGTCAGATGCAAACATCTTGAAATCATAAAATTGACCAATTTTAAAACCCCCTGGCAGTGAAATTGACCAAAATGGACAGTAAATTTGGTAGGGCCCTAATCATGAACATGTGACTGTCAATAGCTTCGGCATCCTCCTGTCTTTGGTTTGTGTCTTTTGCATCTCTTGATTTATTTTTTTTATATAACTGCTGCATCCCATCTTTTTAGAAGCTGATATTTTCCCTCTGTTTTAACTGTCCATGCTGCTTTGTTGGATTAGTTAATAATTACTAGTCTGATAAAATAAATGCACGTTTTAAAACAATATATTTCCTGATTATACACTTGTAATTGACAGCTAAATGTATATGGATCTATGATTTATGGGGAAAAATACCTGATCTCACTTACCTAAATTTTATCTTTGAAATATTATCAATAGCTGATTATTGTTTTGTGATGAATCATTAAGGTTGACTTGGGTCACAAGGAAGGGGGTCATGTATGAATGTGGAGCTCCCCCCATTTTAGAGATGAGCAGCTCCTAAGTTGTATGTAGCTCCTAAAAAGTAAGTCTGCAGTTCCTAAATTGTATGTAGAGGCACCTGTCAGCTATCTAGAATGCCCGAATAAAGTTAATTTTCAGAGCTGAGAGGGTAGCATCTGGACTGAAGTAATTAGCATTAAAAATATATCCTAAGTGTGTGTTAGAGAACTCTATGGGATGGTTTACAATGTGCTGCTCTAACTTACCTATGGTGCCTGGCATTCTAGGCACCTTCACGGAAGCTGTTAAACATCTAACACCAACTTGGTAATGTGTGCTCTGTTTGCTAAAGAGGTGACTGCTGGATTTTTTCCCACCTCCATTGTCGCTTTGACAGGGCTCTAGGAGGAGTTCTGGTTCATTCATTTGTATTTCTGGTTATTATTTTTTCCACCCACTGCGTATTACTGTACATTTGTCAACATTACATTTTGATTGCTGTACGTCAGGCCATTTACAGAGCAATTCCAAATCCTTATGAATTTTATTTGCAGCTGTCTCCACGTTCAGCTCTTTGCTCGCTCCCCACACGTTCCATGGAGGTCATTTATATAGAATAAAACAGCAAGAGCCTTAATACTTGACCCAAGACCTATTTTAATACTTCCCTTGGATGGAAGGCTCACTCACTATCACACTGGTTTCCATTTTGCCACCCGTTACTTTATCCAGCCCTTTTAACGGGGGTGCCTACAACTTAGGGTGATGCAGATATTTGGCATAAAGCTAAACTTTGACAAATCCAAAATATGTCATCACATGGCGCAAACTGTTCTTTATCAGTCTTGTTCGTATTAGCATTGATATAATGTCTTCTCACTATTTTTTCTTAAACTTGTTTCCCAGTTTATTAAACTAAGCTGAAAGAAACCTGGTTTAAGCCACAATAGTGCTAAATCTACGCTATAAAGTAATGGTGCAATTCCCAAGTCAAGTAGATATACTTGTACTATCTCTCATCTGAGCAAGCGCGCACACACACACACACACACACACACACAAACACAAAAAAATGTAACGTAGTCACGGTAGCAGGGGCAGTAGCAACACAGGCTAGTTACTCTGAGAACAATCCTCCCTGACAGAACAAGAAGCAATGGTCTCAAGTTGCAGTGGGGAAGGTCTAGGTTGGAAACACTATTTCACTAGGAGGGTGATGAAGCACTGGAATGGGTTACCTAGGGAGGTGGTGGTGGAATCTCCATCCTTAGAGGTTTTTAAGGCCCGGCTTGACAAAGCCCTGGCTGGGATGATTTAGTTGGGGTTGGTCCTGCTTTGAGCAGGGGGTTGGACTAGATGACCTCCTGAGGTCTCCTCCAACCCTAATCTTCTATGAACCCTGTGGATACGTTCTTGGGGTGGCTAGCTAGTGTGTATGCTTTTTGCACTGGTATGACTGTCATTTATAACAACACTTTTAGTTAATCCAGTGCCACACTTCATGTATACCAGCTCATGGAAAGAGCTGGTCAAAATCATTCTGATGGAAAAAATGCCCTTTTCACAAAACTAAAGTTTTCTCAGTGGAAGCTTCAGTTTTCCTTCTCTCTCTCTCGATATCTATATCTATCTACTAAAAAAATTTCCCGTTGAGGAAAATAGAAATGAGGACTGACGGCCACCTGGAAGTCCTGAGAACTCCAGCAGAAGCCAAGGCTCTCGCGGCTTCCAAACCTCCTGCTGCAGAGTTGGGAGAATGGAAGTCCTTGGATGGGCTCCTAGGAGGGTTGGGTTCAATGATGGCATAGAGAACTCTCTAGTAATTCTCCAGGTGTAGCATTTCATAATGAGGGAAATAACCTTGGATTAGTCACACATTTTAGAGGTAGAATATTGGTGTCCCAATACCTCAGTTGTTCTGCCTGCGGATTGTTTCCCCCGAGCTTTTATGCAGGATCAAGTAAATGAAAGCTGAAATTCTAGCCCTCTCCATGTTGCATTTCTTCTATTCTCGATACTACTGCACTTTCTCCCTCCTCCTCCTCACACTTAGTTCCAACCAGGGATTTCTGGAAGTAGAATGCAGTAGGCACCATGATTCTGTTGTGGGAGAGAGGGTGGCAAAGGGGAAAGGAAAGACTGATGGGCTTTCTCCATCTCTTAACACTTAACCGTTTGTCCCTCTTCATTCCCCTTTGTGTCTTCCTATATTTCTTACCAACATAAACCTTTCCAGGGACCAACTGCCTGTAGTGAGCACCTCTCCTCAGGTCCTTCTCCCACTGGGAGATTCCTCTGGGTCCACTTCTGTTCTCAAGCTTCCTTGGGCGGGGTCTTAGTCAGAAGCCCCACTGACTGTTCCCACTGCCCCAAAGCTCCAGCTCTCCTGGCTTTGGGAACCTTTGTGGGGGAGGGATAGCTCAGTGGTTTGAGCATTGGCCTGCTAAACCCAGGGTTATGAGTTCAATCCTTGAGGGGGATATAGTTGGGGATTGGTCCTGCTTTGAGCAGGGGGTTGGACTAGATGACCTCCTGAGGTCTCTTCCAACCCTAATAATCTCTGATTCTAAGACTGAACCAGTTCTCTTGGAACCACAGAAAGGAGCTGGTTCTTATGACCAGGGAAATGGGGGATTCTCAAGCTGTTTCTCTTGAACCTAACCCTATTCATCTGCTGTCCTTGCAGGTCACTTGAAAAAAAAATCCAGCAAATACAGCTCCCACTCAACAGTTTAAAGTCCCACTTCTAAGTGGGCCCATGAAATACCTGGAACCTGCTAAGCTATGAAGGTTTTCCTTCTTGAAAATGTGGATCTGGTTCACTATGTGCAGACCACTCATGAACTCTGCTGAATAGGGTCCTTGCAGAGCTGACGGCTCCCTGAAGTGGAGTGAGATGAGGGTAACAGTGTGTGCCAGATTGCGTGAGGCAACAGAATGAGATAAGAAAGAGAACAGAGACAATTCATCTTTCTTGGGCTGTCTTTTCTGTACGTGAAACTGATTTGTGCTCCATATTTTTAAAATTGAGAAATGAAGAAAATGATTATTTTGAGGTTCCCCCTAGCTACAGTAATTTTTTTCATGCCCATGGAGTATGGAGTATATTTTAGTCTGTGGATGAAGAAACAGAGAGAGACTGCCAGGTGCAGATCCGCAGTTTAGTACGTTACACATTTTTTTTAGAGATATAGGAATTGCCAGACTGGATCAAAGCCAAGATCCATCTAATCCAGTATTCTGTCTCTGACCGTGGCCACTACCAGATGGTTCAGAGGAAGCCCACATGTATGCAGCTGTGGGATAATCAGCAACTCATAAATGTCTCATCCTAATCCCTACTAGTTACATATTGCTTTAAACCCGAAAACCTGAGCTCTTTATCCCCTCCAAAACTATTTGCATTAACTATTCTAACTTGAATACTCTTGGCCATGTCAATGTCCAATTTCTCATAGAACGGTTCAAAGATGCCGCATCTGGTGGCAATAAATTTCACCGTTTGTGCATTGGGTGAAAGAGTGTTTCCTTTTACCGCTTCTGCATTTACAGCCTTACTGTTTCGTTGTATGTATTGAGCCCCAGAGCCGAATAGTATATAAGTAACTGATCATAATATCCTAGCCTTTTCTTGGACAGTTTGATTCCTTATTCAGGAAGCAGAATTGAGCAACAAACAATGACAAAAACAGGCACTATTGCCCAGGACCAGAATAGGTGATAGAAATAGGCAAATGATTCCAAAATAGTCCAGTTAATATTTTCTCTCACTTAAGGCTAAAATGTGACATTTTCATTAAGCACAGCTCTGCACAACTATAGGAGCAGCACAAGGAGATTGGGTGTTGTGTTCACACTCTACCCACATTTTCTTTACTGCTTCTCCTTGCCCTGGGGGTGGGGGAGAAAAAGGACAGGGTCACAATTTACTCCTCACTGACTGAAGTCAATCATAGAATATCAGGGTTGGAAGGGACCTCAGGAGGTCATCTAGTCCAACCCCCTGCTCAAAGCAGGACCAGTTCCCAGGCAGATTTTTGCCTGAGATCTCTAAATGGCCCCCTCAAGGATTGAACTCACAACCCTGGGTTTAGTAGGCCAATGCTCAAACCCTGAGCTATCCCTTCCCCGCTGAGACTAATCATGCTTAAAGAACTTTATGAACCCTGCTGAATTAGGGTCCTTGTAGCGGAAGGTCAGTATATTTTTGGTCTGTGCTTTTTCCTTCTCTCATTTTGTGAAGAAGCAAACTAAACAGTAAACGTGACTTACAAGTGTTATCCGCACATAGATTATCCGGTTCCTAAAACTGTTTGAGCTCCGTACCCAATATGTTCAGTTTCTTGTTTAATTTTCCCATCGTAATGTGTTTCCTACTACACTTCTGCAAGTCTTGTCCTTCTCAAGTACTAGGTCTTCTAACAATCTTCCTCTTCAAGCTTTTCAAAGAAATCGAGGGGACTTGATAGGTCACCTTGTAGAGTGTAAATACCTTCAGAAGGAGAAAATGCCCTAACCAAAGAGCTCTTTAATCTAGTGAGAAAAGGCATAACAAGAACCAATGCTAAAGCTGGACAAATTTAAATTTGAAATAGGCACACATTTTTAAGACTGTAAGCAATTAACATTGGTACAAATGACCAGGGGAAGTGGTGGATTCTCCATCTCAACATAGGGATAGTTGAAATCCCACATTATTATTGACTTTATTATTTATTTAATAGCCTCTCTAATCTGCCTGAGCATTTCACCCGTCACTTTTGCTTTCTTGTAACTCCCTTTGAGTTTTTTCAGCAGTGGTGGGAGCTGGAAGAGTTGGGGCGGTGAAGAGGCAGTTTGTTCTTTAGAGAAGTATTGGCACATTCAGTGAGTACACGAGGGAGTAAGATTTTCTTTGGTTCATTTATTTTGATGGTAGAAGGGGAAGTTAAAATAAATCAGGTTCCAGATATTGTCTCATTATTAGACTGTTATGCTATATCCTCTCACTGTTTATGGCCTTGATTCAGCAAAACACGAAAGTCTGCGATTAAACCTTTCCCTATTCAGCAGAACATTTAAGTACATGCTTCGTGTTAAGCACCTGCTTAAGTCCCGTTCAGATCAATGAGATTTAAGCAGGTGCTTAATGCTAAGTATGGACTTGAGTATTTTTACTGTATTAGGGCCGATAGGAGGCTTGAGTGGCTGATTGTCCATTCACTGAAGTCAATGGCAGCACGTGCATTGGCTTTAATGAGTAATGGTTGAACCCTTAGACCCTGATTTGTAAAGGTATTGAGGAGTTGCTGCCCTCAGCACTGAAATGTCCAACTGATTTAGGAGCCTTGGTCTCATTTTCAAAAATGATGTAGGCAATTAGGATTTGGGCTCCTAAATCAGTTAGGCATTGCAATGCCGAGGGCAGCAACTCCTAAATATCTTTACAAACTTGGGCCTTAACGTTTTGAAGACTTACTGTACCTGCTAGTATGTCTGTGAACCAAATACAATTTACTTAAAATCAGCCTTTATGAACACTTGCTATTAGCGCTCTCACAGCATTTATACCCTGGGAGCTGATCGCTTGATGAACTATTCATAGTGAGTGATTTACAAGATCTGCCAATTTTTGGTCCTTTGATTAATATGTGAATTATTTCTGAACATAATTTTTATAAGTGTATATGTTAGGTCACATCCTCAGCTGCTGTAAATCAGGGTAGTTCTTCTAAAGTTAAAAGATCTATATTGATTTTACACCAGCTGAGGTTCCGGCCTATTATCCACAATTGTTTGACTGTATTCAGTATTAGTTTTTCAATCTCTACAATCGGAGTCTCTAAAATGTAGAAGTTTAAAGCCTCACTAGACAAAACACTGTTCCTTTAATTATGTGAAATTTAGGAAGGTGTTCCACTTTTCCCTGTGTAAATATGGCACAAAAAGAAGGCTATTTTAAAATTAAAATTGGGATCATTTCCACTGTAGCATCTGCTTTCTCAAGTTTTGATGAAATGACAGGAAAATTGAAATGAGCCA
This sequence comes from Chrysemys picta bellii, assembly GCF_011386835.1. Classification (NCBI taxonomy): domain Eukaryota; kingdom Metazoa; phylum Chordata; order Testudines; family Emydidae; genus Chrysemys; species Chrysemys picta. The sequence goes on from NC_088796.1 coordinate 120,957,444, forward strand.
GATGCGAAGGCTGAGAGGCTGAGTCAGAACGAGAACAATGCCGCTTTAGACTGTAAATGACATGGGATAATTCAGACCTGTTTCTATCCATCAAAATAGAATGGCTTAAAATTACCCAACCCTGCCCTTTAGCATAGCACAATAGCACACTAATGAAGACATTCCTCAGCACAGGAATATCGTTGATATGATTTAGAAGCACAATAGAGATTTAGCAAATGCAACAAGTTATTAAAAGAAAATAATTGAGCAACTTGCAGTGAATGTAGTTTGAATTGAAAACTATATGAATTGGCTCTCTGTATATGCTCTCTGAATACCCTAGTCAATGAAGCAACATTCTAGGGATTGATAATGGCACATAAGCATGTTAGAGGGAAAATATTCAAAAGGACCAAACTTGAATATTGCACATTATTTTTTATGATCAAACATGCAGCCCATTTTTAGTGACTATGTAATAATGCTGGGATAGGTCAGGATTATGGCTTATCCTCTTTACTGGGAGAGGGGCCAAGGAACCTTCCTCCTGTGTCCTCTGTGAATGTGCTAGGGAGAGCATAGAATCATAGAATATCAGGGTTGGAAGGGACCCCAGGAGGTCATCTAGTCCAACCCCCTGCTCAAAGCAGGACCAATCCCCAGACAGATTTTTACCCCAGTTCCCTAAATGGCCCCCTCAAGGATTGAACGCACTCTGGGTTTAGCAGGCCAATGCTCAAACCACTGAGCTATCATACACGGCAGTTAGCTGGCACCTGCAGAAGGGGACTAGCTTTGACATGAATGGATGTAGAGCTCGTTGAAAATGTTTTGACAAAACATTTGTTGTTGGAAAATACTGATTCGCTGAAATCAATATTGTTTACAGGGAAGGGTCGACATTTGATGAATTTCCTATTTTCAAAAAGATTTTGAAAAGCAGTTTTAAAATTATTGAAATGTCCCATTTTGACATTTTCAAAACAATTTTTTTTTCTGGTTTTGGGTTCACAGTGACTTTGTTTTGTACTCTAATTTATCATTTTTTAAAAAGTAAAAGGATCTTGACTGTTATGCTGGCATCACCCTTCCAATTCTGGAACAGGGGCACATAACATCCCCTTCTGTTCATATATCCCAGGCTGTTAATAGTGACCACCGAATGTTACCACTGACCCTCTCCCTGAAGGGCCTCATTCAACAACTATTGACATTAATAGGAATTGGATCAGTCTCTACGGACTTGTCTACACTTAAAACACTACAGCAGCACAGCTACATCATTGTAATGCTTCAGTGTAGACACTATCTATGCCGATCGGAGAGATTCTCCCATTAACTATGCAATTGACTATGCCAAGAGGCAGTAGCTAGGTCAACGGAAGAATTCTTCCCATGACCTAGTGCTGTCTACATGGGAACTTAGGCGGCTTAACTATGCCATTCAAGGGTGTGGACTTTTCACTCCCCTGAGTGATGTAGTTATGCCAACCTAATTTTCTAGTGTAGACTAGGCCTAAGCCACCAGGCTGAGAAAAGGATTCCCCTTACAATTATTTTTAGATCCCTAGTACCAATCCATTTAACTTCCGAGCAACTAGGTAAAGAATGACAGCGATAAAACCTGCAAACATGGTTGGGGCGATGATACAGCCCTGTTTGACTCCTGTTTGTACTTTGAAAGGTTCGCTCTGGGAGCCAGTGCTGCTCAGAACAGTCACTTTCATGTTATCATGAAGCAATTTTAGGACATTGATGTATTTATCAGGACATCCAATCTTAGAGAGTACAGTCCAGAGGGCACGGCGATTCACTGAATCAAAGGCTTTAGTTAAATCAATAAAAGCAATGTACAGTGGTTGGTTTTGCTCCCAACACTTTTCTTGCAGCTGCCGTGCTGTGAAGATCATATCCACAGTTCCACGACATGGTCAGAAACCACTCTGTGACTCCGGTAAAATTTCTTCTGATGGGCAGAAGGCGAGTTGCAAGGATCCACGCCAGAACGTTGCCTGCAATGGCTAGGAGGGAGATACAATGATAATTTCCACACACATACACACAAATTAGTGCCCTGGAAGAGGCAAAGACCATCAGTATCGAGGCAATGATCATCGGTCAGCAATTCTGCTGGACTGGTCACGTTGTCCGGATGCCAGACCATCGCCTCCCAAAACAGGTCCTCTTCTCTCAGCTGAAAGAAGGGTACCGTAATGTGGGTGGACAACGGAAGCGTTATAAGGACTTACTGAAGGACAACCTAAAAAAGTGTAATATTGACATTGACACTCGGAATCAGGATCGCTTAAAATGGAGTGAAGTCCTACGTGATGGTCCCCTGCATTTTGAACTTGTTCACCAACAAGCTGAAGAGGACAAGAGGCGCAGAAGGAAGGAGAGACTGGCTTCCAGCCATGGTCAACAGCCTCTTGCTGAGCCTGAAAACATCTGCCCTCGTTGTAATAGAACTTGGGGTTCAAGGATTGGCCTTATCAGCCACCTGAGGACCCATAACTCCCACAAAAGTTGATCATACTCGCTAACGAGTGATCGCCCATCACATAGTTGCAGTTCAGCCTCTCTAGATGGGATCACAGTCATGGTGAGTCAGTTCTTTTTGGTCTAATACTCTTGACAGTACCCTTCTAAGTAATTCAACTGCAACTCCTTTCATGTGACTGATTTTTACTATGCCATGCCCACCTAACAGAATGTGGAGATAATCTATCGAGGTTTCTTTTGCAGTGCAGAGATTGTTATTTTGTTGTTTGTTCTGAAATGACACCTCTAGGGGTAGCTTCCTGTTGAGATTTCTTTTATAGTTCTGTGCAGCTCGTGTGTGTGTGTGTGTGTGTGTGTGTGTAACATACCCAGAAGCTGATTTCAGTCATTCCTCTGATTCTCCACAGTAGCCTTATTAATATCTCTGATGATGGAAAGTGGCTAACTTAAATCACTTGAAGTTACACCAAGGAGCATTAGGAATGGAAGAAGATTTATGGACCATGGAAGAGGTCTTGGAATGAGGAGATGAGTGAGAGGCTGCCATTTCCTAGTTCATTCATACAGGTCATGTATGTCGGAAAATTGGCTGCTAGAATTGTTACCTGAAATATAGTATGTATCTCTCTGAAAAGCTGTCTTTGGGTAAAGCTGCTGCTTATGTTATGGAGTGACATGTTTTCAGAAGCCTGCCATTCTTTTTGGCTTGAGACTTTGAAGGGCATAACTCAACTTCTAATTGATAGGGGTTACGGACAAAGTATATGGTTTCTTACCTTTTCTTTTGATGTGCTGGAACTGTTGGAGATGGGCTGCAGGATTAGATGGACCTTCTGGTCTGATGTATGAAGGCAATTTCTAAATCCCTATATTCCTTCAGAGACTTTCTCAAATCCCACTTCTTCCATGAGGCCTACAAATGCTAATGCACCAACCTAGCACAGGATCAAACCACACACCTAAGCAAAATCTAGTTGTAATAAAAATGTGCAAAGCAACAAGACATCTCAGATTTATCTCATGCCCTTCCCTTGTCTATGTATCTTCCTAATTAGATGATGGGCCTGGATTTTTTTTCTTCTACCAGAGCTCCACTCTGCACAGGAGGTGGGTCAGGCATCAGGAAGTTGATTGCAGTTCCCTGATTCTCAGGGTCAGCTTCAACCCTGTTGCAACATAGAGCTGCTGCTGTAAGTTGCATCTCTGGCGACTGGTGCTTAATGAACTGTGTAGAGTATCTGATCCTACAAGTTCCTTGGGAGAGAGAAATGTCCTCTGTGTGAAGCACTGAACACCCAGTTGGAGCTATATAAATGATTCTTATTAATAAAAGGAATGCAGGAATAGACACTTGGAGCCTAATTGTAAATTATTCCAGTTAATGATGCCTGTTAGTGATGGGTTAATTTAACATGGCTCCCTTAATGGAGCCTGACTATAATTTGCACATTTCAGTAATGCTGATGATTTTTGATGGAATCCTATGTAGGCAGGTCTAGAAAGAGAATGCTAAACTCCCCCCTCCCCAATAAATACAAAAATAAAGGATCTTTTTTAATGGATGAAATGCATTTTCATATCAATAAAACCATTCATTTTACATATAAAAACACACCAGAAGAGGTTCACATACAGGCAGATTCCTCACTGAGAATACTTTATGCTTGAGGAAATATTAATTTGAAAAGCAAAGATGTTTATCCAACAATGAAGCAAATACAGCTGGAGACAATGATCAGAAATGAATACCTGCAATACGTGCAAAATCAGCCTACTGTGGATTATACCAGCAGGAATTCCCAAGGGCAGGCTCCTAGCGGAGAGGTTTCCTGAATAGAATGGCAAGTTATTAAGTCAGTGTCAGGCTCAGCTGTGGTACATCTCAGTGAAGAAAAGTGATATGACATATCAACCTGTTCATTCCCAGTATCACTTAAGATGGGTCTCTGTTTTTCTCACTTTACAGCTATGGGAGAGAAGAAATCTGGCTCCCCAAGATCATACGTTCAGATTCCCTTTAATTGAAAGGAGGATGGATAGGATGTCAGAAGACGGTTAGCTACAGTGAGACACTGCAACTTGGAATTTTAGGGCTAGATGGACAGCCTGGGACTGATGCAAGGGACTGTGAGGGAGTAAGGAACCCCACCTCTGTATATCTCTGTGGGCTTAACCAGACATGGATGTAGACTGCATGCCCGCTTACTTCTTCCCTGGAGCAGGTAGGTCAGGAGTGGGCAGGGGAAGGGTGAAGGCTTGGTTCTAGTTCTCTAGGTGGGAGGTGGGTGTAATAATTGGCCCCTGGTATAGCCTAGCAGTAAATTACCGCTGGGACACTTTGGGGGGAAGGGGGGGCTACTTGAGGTGTTTGGGGTGAATCTCTACCACCTGCTTACAGTGTAAGAGAGGCTTGTCTCTGCCCAGTGGGGAAATCCTCCCAACTCTGCTAGCTACACAAGCGCTCCAATCGGGCGCAGCAAGCCCAGAGCTTTCTCTCTGCAAGCTAGCAATTTACACGCCCCACTTTGTTCCACTCAAATGCCCAGCCCCTTGTCTTCTGGACACCCACTATATACACTGATGTTCTGCCTCCATGGAAGTAGCGCACTCCAGTTTACCGGCTTCACCTCAGTTCAACACTCTCCTTAGCACAATTCACTTAGACAGGTCTATAGTAAAACAAAACTGAAGTTTGTTTAACAAAGTGAGAGTTAAAGATTCACTCAAAAGCAAAGAAGATTTAGAAACATAAGGTTATAGGTATAAGAAAAACATAGGCCACAAGCTATTGCCTATACTTATGAAAGAGTTACTTTCCTGTCTAATAAGTTAGTTCTCACCCAATGGTCAGTCTTTCTAGTACTTGTCCAGTCCAGAAAATTGGGATCTGCTTTTTGTAAGACACTCCAGCTGGCACATTGGATAACATTTACACCCTCTTTCCTTCTCTTATACAGTCACAGACCTCTCTGTCTTTGTCAATGTTCACGTCTATATTTTCCCCAGACTGTAAGCACATGGTTGGGCTGCGTCAACGGGTGTTGATTGTTCTCAGTGTTGACTGAGTTAGTGCTGAGACTCGCCCTGCCTCAGGTGACAAGTTTCACCTCCACCAGTTTTGGAAACCAATATTCTACATGTTACATAACTCTAGAAATTAGATGTTTCCTATACAAACATCCTGCAATAACTATGATAACCTGCTAGTTATTAGCATTTGGTAGAGACCACACATGATCCCCTTCAACGAAATATCAAGTAGGTGGTCGGACACGGATGTAATATACCTGCCAGGGCATGCTTGGGTATATCTCTGTCACAATTACCTACTAGGAGCAAAGGGAAGCAGAGAAGAAAAATGCCCCATCGTGCACTCCCCATCTTTGGACCAACAACACACACATCTCAGTGCCTGCCGTCTCTAAAGAACCGTCGGCTGCTAACTACCCATTTGGCCCCAGGCTTCCTGATACTGCACCACATCATGTCCAGTGACATCAAGGAGGATATTGCTTTTCATTCTGCTGGAAGGACTTTGCGGGAATGTCTCCTCATCCTGAAACCTTTTACTATTGCCAGTGAGCAGCTCAGTATTTAAACGGCACCCTTAAACCAAGTCACCCTACTGTCCACTTGTTGGAAAAAGAGAGAGAAAATGAAGGTGCTCTTAACAAGTCGCTAGGCCTTATATCAGCAGTGGAGGCTAATCAATGTACAGTCCCAGTTTTTTCTGGCCCACGTGGGACAAACAAACACTCTGGGCCCAGTCCTGCAATATGCAGAGCACCTCTTGCAATTCAAACATAGGGGTTCAGTGGGATTTCAGGGGGACATAGGCCTTGTGCTGGCCCTGTGCACAGGGTGAATTTCACCCTCAGGAGCCTGATTCTGTCACCATTATTACTTGCATCAAGTAGTACCTTGTTCTCTGAGGTCAGGGGTGTCTCTATGTATTTTGCTGCCCCAAGCACGGCAGTGAGGTGGCCTTCGGCGGCATGCCTGCAGGAGGTCCGCCGGTCCCACGCCTTCGGTGTACCCGCCACTGAATTGCCGCCGAAGCCGCGGGACCGGTAGACCTCCCGCAGGCATGCCTGACTGCCGCCCTCACGGCAACTGGCAGGCCACCCCCTCAGCTTGCCGCCCCAGGCACGCGCTTGCTGCGCTAGCGCCTGGAGCCGCCCCCTGTCTGAGGTAACCTTACTACCTCAGTGGGAGTAAGGTGTTATTTCATGTGGATAAGGGTGGCAGAACTGGGCACTAAAATTTACAGAAAAGCAGAAAAAGAAAATAAACAGTGGGCATGGAGAGTGAGCTAGTGTCAGCCCTTTCAGTGTGCTCCCTCCAGGTCAAGGCTGAGGCACGTTAGTGGTCCATTATGGGGGGAACCTGGCACCGCCACTTCCATGCTGTACCTGCTCTATGGATCTCTAGAGGTTCCACATTTCTGGTGCTTTTATCTCAGTGTTGCCAGCTCTTGTGGTCTGATAGTAAGATTCCTGATATGTGCTATGTTCTGAAAGCTCCAGCCCCAGAAGCAAGCAATGAGGTGGGATTAGCAATACTGTAACCTTTTATGAGCACTATACTGAGTTTTAGAAAAATGGCCCACCATAGTTTTAAAAACATGTTGTTAGAGTTTCACTTTTAATATCAAAGCCAGATCATTAATATCAAAATCCAACACAAGTTACTGGGGTTAATAGAGGAGTGACTGGATGGAATTCTTTGGTCTGTGTTGTGCAGGAGGTTAGAATACATGATTTTATGTTCCCGTCTGGCCTTAAAATTATCAGTCTACATTAGGGTTTTAAACTGCTGCCCATCACCATAGTATCTGAGTCCTTTCCATTTAAGTGACCCCTCATTTTGAGTGGGAAGGCTGACATTTCAAATCCATCCAAGGGATGTATTAATGGACAAGTGATTTATTCCAGAAGGTGATGTAAGTTTTGTAACAAATTTCTCAAATGCTGCAAGTCAAAAAGGACAAAAAGCCAGAGTCGATTGTGACTCAGGAGAATTGGAGGGGTAAGAACTTAATTATTTTTGCATTAGAAAGCATATTCCAGCATTAGAAAGCTTCCCAAGCTCCAAATACACACATATACCTTCAGTACAGAGCTTTAACTCTTACATCTGAATCGGTAAATCATGTCAAAAGTGGCCGAGGAAATGTAAAGGAGGATTAAGAATGTGTCTGTTTTTACAAAAGTGAGTTCTCATAGCTTTGATAGATTAAGAACATTTTGGGGGCCAAATACATTCTTGATGTAGCTCCATTGACTTCACTTAGATTATACAGGGATGAATTTGGTCCATGGGGTATGGGAATTTTTTGTTTTTATATTTTAACCCCATGAGGGTTCAAATATATCAGTCAGATCAGTACAATTCAGGTGACTACTAGAGGGTTTTCTAAAGTGCCTGGAAGCCTTGCAAACGTAAGAATATTCAACAGAGCAGAAGAATGGCCAATAATTGCCTACTTTCTTTATTTGTCATGGACCCTCGCCCATGGCAACCAAAATTTCCTTGAGTAATTGTTTTCAGTTCTACTGCAAGCTTCTTGATTGGGCATCCATATTGTCCTCTAGCTCAACAGTTCTCGAACTGTGGTCATGACCCCAAAGTAGGTCGCGATTCCATTTTAATGGGGTCGCCAGGGCTGGCTTAGAGTTGCTGGTACTCGGGGCCAAAGCTGAAGCCCAAGTTCCACTGCCTGGGGCTGAAGCCGAAGCACGAGGGCTTCAGCCCTTGGTGGCAGGGCTCAGGTTACAGGCCTCCTGCCTGTGGCTGAAGCCCTTGGGCTCAGGCTTGGGCTTTGACCCCCCCGCCGGGGGTGGTGGGGCTCGGGCAGGCTCCGGGGGGCAGGGCAACCCCCCTCCTGGGGTCTTGTAGTAATTTTTGTTGTCATAAGGGGATCGTGGTGTATTGAAGTTTGAGACCCCCTGATCTAGCTAATAGGTGTAGTCAGTTAGTAATTGTCTAGTCAATTGCAAGTCTTGTTTATGTGAGTGGCCCCTTTTTCCTATGCACTTAAGTGCATTGGCCATTTGCTAGCTTGCAGCAGCAGAATTTATCTCCCTTGGGGTTTAGGTTCTTTACAGATACGTTCAGGAGACAAGCCCAGATTTCTAAGGTTATAGCTTCACAGTATAAGAAACAGGGCACAAAGAAGTACAAGAAGACTCAGGTGCTTAACTCTCTTTTCTGCTCCCCCAGTCATGTTCCTATTGATTCTCCTGACACAGGAAGCAGCACAAGGGGGCTTAGAGGCAAGAAACGGCCTAGAAAAATGGCAGCATGTCTGAAGAAGCAGACCTACCCCCTGGCTGGAGCCCAGAGTGGAAGGAGCCCTGAGGAAGGAGCATGCAAACCTAATTTAAGGAGTAGCTTATGCTCCTTGGAGAGGGGCCCTGAGGGAGGGTCAGTAAGGATACTTCAATGGAGCCCGAGAGAGGTGGACGAATATTATGTGGATGTTTAGCTCGGACTGTCAGTTGGGCCTTTCCTTATCCTGGAAAGGGACTGATCTTTGTGACTTTCCTGGAGAGCCAAGCCATGGAAGACCTGTTGAAAGGCCAATAGCCTGCAGGGTACCAGAATCAAGGGCCCTTGGCAACATTGCATCTAAGGATGGTGAGTACACTATTTTACATCCCTCCCTTTATACGGTTCTGTATTTGGTGGGGAGTGAGTTGCTGTCCCGGTGGGTAATATCTAGCAGCATCTGTTGAACAAAGTCATTTATCCCTTCTTGTGACTGAAAGGAGGCTCATCACCCATCCACTCATGTTCCTTTAAACAACCTTAACTGACAGCCATTGATTGAAATGCATGAAAGATTGTATCAATATCATTCAACATAATGTGGTATGCTCCTAACTACTAAATTAAGATGTGGTTCAAATTTGTCCCCCTTGTCAACTTTAAAGGTCAAGGCTAAATAATGCACATCTCTTATTGCTCTTAGTGACTTATGAGAAAAGAAGGAAACTTGTTTCTAAGGGCTCTGCCAAAGACACACACACACACATTCCACTTAAGATGAAGGAATAAAGTCCTTACTCATGTTTAAAGGTGCCTTTGATTATTTGCTAAAAGAATTCCTACAAATCTAATTTAATATTCATTATTTATCTTGATCATCTGTTGCATTTCAATCCTCTTAGTCTTTGAAACTGGAGTTGTAACTAGAGCTAGTAGAAAAAACAATTTTTTCCCAGGAAAATTTTTGAAAACTCAAAGCTGTCTTCATTTTGACGAGTTTTTGAAGAGGACCAATTTTCCACCATTTTAATGAAAACTGTGATCAAATTTCTCATTTAAGAATGGTTTGCTTTCAAGGTCACAAAACTCTCAAATTGCTTTTTGAAAAAAGGACATCTTTTTTACTCCTCCCCACCCACTTGGAAAAAATTGCAAAGAGCTGTACTTGTCAGTTTCACTTTCTGTTTGTGTTCATATTCATCCCCTTGTTCTCATGCACTGGTACAAAGAGGGTATTTTTAGGGGCCCTGCAGCTTCAGTGGAATATTTAAAATATGTAAACTCTATAACGATTTTTTTATACCTCATAAAAAATTCTATTCGTTTTAGATTTTTCAAAGGCATCATTCTAAATAAATGAAATCTGGTTTGGAGCCTAAATTACTTGGGAGTATAGACTTCATGTGTCAGTGCCATTCGACCTTCGTGATTTCCCATTCCTCTCAATCTTTCACTTATGCGGTTCCAAATTATGCTTGCTGAATCAAGGACCTCTGTACTCCGGTTCCTCATATGTGTGAGAACAAGGATCTTGAATGCGGTGCAGAAGTGCCACACTAGTGTAGGGATTCAAGGGGGGTTTGTGCAGAGGCAGTGTACTGGAACAGTGGCGGGGTGAGATGACTGTCAGTGGCATTTCAAAATAATGGAAAGGCAGAGGAAACTAACAAGGATTTTCGCCAATGGGATAGTGAGGAGAGGGCAGGTTGTGGTGTTATTAAGGAGGAAGAAGTGCTATGATCCAGCAAGAAACTGGATATTGGGGGTAGGAGGATCCAGGGAACTACAGCCCAGTCAGCCTCACCTCAGTCCCTGGAAAAATCATGGAGTAGGTCCTCAAGGAATCAATTATGAAATACTTAGAGGAGAGGAAAGTGATCAGGAACAGTCAGCATGGATTCACCAAGGAGAAGTCATGCCTGACTAACCTAATTGCCTTCTATGATGAGATAACTGGCTCTGTGGATGAGGGGAAAGCAGTGGATGTGTTATTCCTTGACTTTAGCAAAGCTTTTGATACAGTCTCCCACAGTATTCTTGCCGCCAAGTTAAAGAAGTATGGGCAGGATGAATGGACTATAAGGTGGATAGAAAGCTGGCTAGATCGTCGGGCTCAACGGATAGCGATCAATGGCTCCATGTCTAGTTGGCAGCCGGTTTCAAGCAGAGTGCCCCAAGGGTTGGTCCTGGGGCCGGTTTTGTTTAATATCTTTATTAATGATCTGGAGGATGGTGTGGACTGCACTCTCAGCAAGTTTGCAGATGACACTAAACTGGGAGGCATGGTAGATACACTGGAGGGTAGGGATCGGATACAGAGGGACCTAGACAAATTAGAGGATTGGGCCAAAATAAACCTGATGAGGTTCAACAAGGACAAGTGCAGAGTCCTGCACTTAGGACGGAAGAATCCTATGCACTGCTACAGACTAGGGACCGAATGGCTAGGTAACAGTTCTGCAGAAAAGGACCTAGGGGTCACAGTGGACGAGAAGCTGGATATGAGTCAACAGTGTGCTCTTGTTGCCAAGAAGGCTAACGGCATTTTGGGCTGTATAAGTAGGGGCATTGCCAGCAGATCGAGGAACATGATCGTTCTCCTTTATTCAACATGGGTGAGGCATCATCTGGAGTACTGTGTCCAGTTTTGGGCCCCACACTACAAGAAGGATGTGGAAAAATTGGAAAGAGTCCAGCGGAGGGCAACAAAAATGATTAGGGGTCTGGAGCACATGACTTATGAGGAGAAACTGGGATTGTTTAGTCTCCAGAAGAGAAGAATGAGGGGGGATTTGATAGCTGCTTTCAACTACCTGAAGGGGGGTTCCAAAGAGGATGGAGCTCGGCTGTTCTCAGTGGTGGCAGATGACAGAACAAGGAGCAATGGTCTCAAGTTGCAGTGGGGGAGGTCTAGGTTGGATATTAGGAAACACTATTTCACTAGGAGGGTGGTGAAGCACTGGAATGTGTTACCTAGGGAGGTGATGGAATCTCCTTCCTTGGAGGTTTTTAAGGCCCGGCTTGACAAAGCCCTGGCTGGGATGATTTAATTGGGGTTGGTCCTGCTTTGAGCAGGGGGTTGGACTAGATGACCTCCTGAGGTCCCTTCCAACCCTGATATTCTATGATTCTATGATTCTATGACCCCATAGTAGAGCCATGGAGATGTGCACTACTTAACAAGAAATATTCTCATCTAGTCAAATGATTTGTCAGCAAAAGGTCAAATAAAGGAGAAGCAGTTGGCATAATTCATTTGGACTTTCAAAAAGCCTTTGACACAAGAGGCTATTTAGGAAAGCAAGTAGTTATGATTTCCCTTTCTTCTCAATCATTTACTTATGCGGTTCCAAATTGTGCTCTGATTCTCCTTTGCCTTGGGAGACCTGGTTTCAAGTCCCAGCTTTGCAGCTGACTTCCTGTGAGACCTTAGGTGAATCACTTAATTGCTTTGGCCTCAGATCATAAATAACATGCTTAGATGCTTGCTGAATCAAGGACCTCTGTACATTGGTTCCTCATATTTAAAATGGCAACTATTCCCTAGCTCACAGGGATGTTGAGGAGAAATTCCTCAGTGCTCAGATCTAATAGCAATGGGTTAAGTACCGAATAATTAGACTTACAACAGTGTACAGAGAGTAATGCCACAGAAGTCAGTGGTATATGACAGTGAAGAATCAGACTCTGTATATTTTATGGTTATAAAGAAGAAAAATAGTTTTCACGAGCACAGAGCTATATTCAATAGTGGTATATTGGAAAACTTGCCCTTTAGTTCTATTTGATGTACAAGTGCTCATAGCAAAAACCGATATGAGAAAAATACATACTTCCAGTACGTACTTTAGAACAGTTGCTAGGCTGTAGTTGCCCCTGCATTCATGTTCAAAGACCAAACTGTGCCCTGTGAACCCTCTGCTGTTAGCTCCCTACATAAAATGCTTTTTCATTTGTAGTTCTTACGTTATTCACTGCAAGAAAGACCCTTAGCAAAACTGTTCCCTAGTAAAGCGGATAGCAAACATACCTGCACTTGGAGTGGATGCCTCCTTGCTGGGCTGAGTGTTGAACTGTCTCAGGGTATTCTCATCCCCAAACCGAGTTAAATAATTTAAGGTGCCTGCGTACACATTGCACCGAGGAATTTATGCATGCAGCGTTGGGTCACAAAATGGGGCAACCCGTGTAGGAACCCAGGGATTCAGGAATGTCAGTGTGGGCAGGTGAGACACGAAATGGAGATGCTTGACACATCTATTGCTCTAAACTTAGGACCAAATTGGATTGCATTGAAATCAGCCTCACTGACCTCAGCCACCTTCTTCTATCTTCTTCCTCTTTTGCCCCAGATCATTCCCCTGGATACATATGTGTGCTTCTTAGTGAAATCGATGGAAGATGAAAAATGTAGTGGTTATTGCTATTAATTATTAATAAAACGTTGCTTTACCATCTTCAATTTACTAACTTAGGTTTCAGGCCTGATTCTTCACTGCCTTGGCCCTTTTGTGCTCACTTACACCAATGCAGATGGAGTAGGAAATGGGACCTGTTGAGAATGGTGCCATTTTCCACCCGCGATGCAGAGGTTTAAATGACTACATAAGGTGCAAGACAGCAGAGAATTAGGTCGAGTGACACGTTTTCTGCCCCCAAAGCTGACAATGTAAGTTAGATGGGTCCCTAGCTGTTAAGCGTAAGTAGAGGGTGTGGGGATTAGTGGCAAGGGGAAGAAAGTAGGGAGGGTTGCTGGAGGAGCTGAGTTTGAAGCCAGGGTTACACAGGAGAAATGAGGTGCTTGTTGAATGAGAGCAGGGAAACTATATTTTGGGCATAACGATATGATGTACGAAGCTGAGAAGAAGGCGAAAGGGGCAGTAAAGTGACAGGGCTGGGACTGTGCAGGGAGCAGAAGGGGAAGTAGGTGAGAATGAAACCAGAAATGTAGATTGAGTCAGGGTTAAGCAGGGCCTTGTGTGTGAGAACAAGGATCGTGAATGCAGTGCAGGGTCAGGGTAGGGATTCAAGGGGGGCTTCGGCAGAGGCAGTGTACTGGAACAGCGTCAGGGTGAGATGACTGTCAGTGGCATTTCAATATAATGGAAAGGCAGAGAGCAAGAAGGTCAGAAAGGAGAAGGTTACACAACAGCTGACAGGAAACTAATAAGGATTTGAGCAAATGGGATAGTGAGGAGAGGGCAGGTTGTGGTGATATTAAAGAGGAAGAAGTGCTATGATCTAGCAAGAAACTGGATATTGGGGGTAGGCGAGGGATCCCATAGTAGAGCCATGGAGATGTGCTCTGCTTAACAAGAAATATTTTCATCTAGTCAAATGATTTGTCCGCAAAAGTAGGGTTACCATATTTCCACAAACAAAAAAGAGGACACAGCAGTCCCACCCCCTGACTGCTCCCCTCAGAACTCCAACCCCCCCTGCTTCTTGTCCTCTGACTGCCCCCTGCTGAGAACCCCCTACCCTAACTGCCCCCCCCCCCAGGATCCTACCTGTCCCCTGACTGCCCTGACCCTTATCCACTCGCATGGGTGGCAGGGTTGTAGAAATTTTGGTGGTGCCCAGAACTCCCCACCCCACCTGCCTAAGGCTCTGGGAGGGGGGTTGGGTGGGGGGAGGAGGTCTGGGGTGCAGGTCCTGGGCTGGGGATTAGGGTGCAGGAGGGGTGCAGGTTCTGGGATAGAGTTTGGGTGCTGGGTGCAGGCTCCGGGCTGGGGCAGGGGGTGGGTGTGCAGGAGGGGGTGAGGGGTGCAGGCTCTGGGATGGAGTTTGGGGGTGAGAGGCGGTGCAAAGGGAGGGGGTGCAGGCTTTGGGAGGAAGTTTGAGGGCAGGAGGGGGTGTGTGGGAAGGGGAGGGGGATTGGGAGGGAGTTTAGGGATAGGAGGGGATGCAGGGGTGAGGGCTGTGGGTCTGGGGATGAGGGGTTCATGATGCAGGAGGGGGCTCAGGGATGGAGCAGAGGATTAGGGTGTGTGGGGATGAGGGCTGGGGCTGGGGGGTTTGGGGTGTTGGAGAGGCTCAGGGCTAGGGTGGAAGGGCAGGGTAAGGGCAGCCTATCTTCCCATTAGTGGATGGGGGCACTAGGACCCAGGGGCAGCAGACAGCAGTTGCTGCTGGCTCTGGCAGTACACGCAGACAAGGGAGAGGCAGGGAGGGAGGGGGGACCCACGGAGGGGGGGATGCGCAGAGGGGGGATGGCAGGTGGAGGCTGGGGACCCATCCAACACTCCCCCGCTCCCTGACTGCCCCCCCCTCCTCTTACCATTCTGGCTCCACGTGGGTCGGTTTGTGTGTTACACAGGACTACAGAGAGAGGGAGGGGGGAGCAGGGGAGGGCTCTGGCTGCTGGAGGCCAATGGGAGTGGGTCAATCGGCCTAGCCGCCCAATCAGCAGCCGCACTCTGCATGGAAGGGAGGGAGGGAGAAAACCTCCCCGGACATTTTAACCTTGTTACCAATTCCTCCCGGACGGTTATTTAGAGACGCAAAAGCCGGACATGTCCGGGGAAATACGGACGGATGGTAACCCTAGCAAAAGGGT
Source organism: Chrysemys picta bellii (assembly GCF_011386835.1). NCBI lineage: Eukaryota > Metazoa > Chordata > Testudines > Emydidae > Chrysemys > Chrysemys picta. Next base: position 120,972,757 of record NC_088796.1, read on the forward strand.
CAAATAAAGGAGAAGCAGTTGGCATAATTTATTTGGACTTTCAAAAAGCCTTTGACAAAGTCCCTCACGAGAGGCTATTTAGGGAAGCAAGTAGTTATGGGTGAGAGAGAAAGTATTTTCTTTGATGTCTAACTAGCTAAGAGACAGAAAACAAAGATAAGTACTAAATGATCATTTTTTAAATGGTTAAAGGTTAACAGCAGGTGCCGCAAGGATCTGTAATAGTTATGGTCTTATTTAGTATATTTATTAATAGTCTGGAAAAAGTGAGAGAGAGAGGGGTCGCGACATCTGGAGATGACAAACCTGAATATTGGGTAGCAAGACTAGAGACAAAGGTGAGGCACTTCAGATGGACCCTAGCAGAATGTGGTCAATGGGCAACACCATGGCAGATGAAATTCAGTATTGAGAAATGCAATGTGGTTTTCACTGAAATGAAACCGTTAAAGGACTAAAGCACAAATTAACTGCAACCATTTACAGAAAAGACATGGTCATCGTGGACGAATGGGCAATGAATGCTTCTGTTCAATGCACAGCAGCACATTGAAAGAGCAAGGAAAATGCTAGGATGAAAGAATAGATGACAAAACTGGGAAATATTATAATTCCTCTATCTACATGTCTGATATAGCCAGTGTTTGATTTTGGTCACCCATTTCAAAAAGATATAGCAGAAAGTGTGTGTCAAAAAAAGAGGCATAAGAAAGACTTCTATTTGAAGGGAGACTGAAAAAATTGAGATTGAGTTCAGAGAAGTGATGAGAGAATATGAGATAAATATATAGAGTAATGAATGGTATAAAGTATGTAAATTGATATGGGGGAAGTGCTTCTACTTATCCTTTATCATAACACAAGATAAGTTACTCGCAAACTTAGGTCTTGGCAAGACGAGGCTCTTATAATGCCTTGGTTTACAAGCTATATAAAATTAATGGAAACTAGAGACTGAAAATACCTATAAGGTCACATAGTCTGCATCAGTACAAGATTGTTTCCAGTAATATATCTTCTAGAGATTTGTCTAAAAATACAGAAATGTCTACTCATGTGTTCTGAATGCAGACTGAGTTTGTCTGGACGGTGCTGCTGTTTCTGGATTGCTAAGATATCTCAGCTACTCAACATGCTTAGCGTGATAGCACCCCCAACCTGCCCTTTTTATTTTTTTCAAGCAGTTGTTGATGTATGTGTCATTGTAGCTTTTACTGGTATCTTTTTTCCAAATCTGGAATATTCTCCGAAATATGGTATCTCCTGTTTCATGAGAAATAAGAGAGATGAGAAGGAAAATGGCATGGTCCATAGAACTTCGTATAACATCATTCTTCCGGTGATGTACTTCTAGCTCTTGGAAACACAATGTTTTCAATTCTGCCATGAAAGCATGGACGACTGGGCACTAGAATGAACACCATTATCCTTGCCAAAGCTTTTGTTGCTTCTGTGGGTCTGTAGAGAGGTTAAATGTTAGGACTTCTGCCAGTCTTAGCTGAGAAATGTCTCCTTTCAAATTCCATTGGCTTGTTTTAAGACAAGGTGCTGATAGCTGATAAGTACTGTGTACATGGTTCATATAGAAACCAAACTGGCAATACCATTCTAGCAAATGTAGGTAAGGAAAATTTATTTGCCCTTCTTATCTTGTGTTAACCAGAATTGTCATATTTGGGGTTGGGAAGGAATTTTCCTCCAGGTCAGATTGGCAGAGACCCTGTTTGTTTGTTTTTCGCCTTCTCTGTAGTGTGGGGTCCAGGTTACATGCTGCTTTGAATTGGAGTAAAGGGTGGATTCTCTATAACTTGAAGTCTTTAAATCAAAATGTGAGGACTTCCGTAATTCAGCCAGAGTTGTGGACCTACTGCAGGAGTGGGTGGGTGAGGTTCTGTGGCCTACAATGTGCAGATGTTCAGACTCACTAGCTAGTCATGATGGTCCCTTTTGGCGTATGAGTCATGCACAGCAGACTTTGGCTATTCCAGAAGCCTTGTAAGGATACAATAGTTAGATTTCAAATTATTTGGAATCTTGTGATTGATTTCAGATTTGGGCAAGACATCCTTTCTGAAAGCAAGTTTTAATTGGTCTGAGTTTGACAGCAGCAAAGACTTTTTGTGCTGCTCTTAAGGTATTTTCTCTTTCCCTGTTTCATGGGGGAAGACATTGATGGTACATTTCAAATAACGTGCAAAGCCATTACTTGCCTATCATTCAAGGGATGTGCATGATTTATTGGAGAGGGAGTGTAAGACTCAAAGACATACACAAGACTCCATTGCTTATGCTTTAACATCAACAGAAAGCTATGCCTTATGGTTACTTAGATATAAGTCTGCAGTTTTCCCACAAGTGAGATTTCATGATTTTTCATGTAAATGATTACATGAGATGAAGTACAGTAGAGTACAGGAAGGGTCCCAATCTTAAGACACTTTCATGGACTTCCCCACTTGAATTTGCTTTCTCAAAACTTTTGTCTACCCCTGGATTGATGTTTTCGTGATAGATCATGCCAAAAGATTTGGGATGGATTTAGTGGATTAATGTAAAAAAGCTTGTTTATCATCATGCTTAGGGAAATAAAGATTATTTTTGGACAATACCCTTTTAAGTATTGTGCATTTGGGTGAGGGAAATGAACAACCCTTTCCCCACACTTCCTTTTCTGGCCATTAAGTCACAAACCCGTTAGAGCCACTTTCACGCTCACCTCATTTTAAGTAATTCCTCTTGAGTCTCCACCCTGTCTCTTAGTTTTGTTATACAGCCCCTGCACCGGAGATATGGAATGTCAGGCATTGTTCTCAGTTTCCTTCCCTTGCTCTTGGCATAGCAACTGTGTCAGACTCAGCAACTCTGTGGTAGATTGTATTGCCTAGCGTTTGGCATAAAACTCAGAACCTGAAGCTGTATCTACAAGTTCTGCAGTTCTTGATGTCCCTAAAACAGTCTCTAAATCTGTCAAGTATCAGGGTTGTAGCCGTGTTAGTCTGTATCTACTAAAACAACAAGGAGTCTGGTGGCACCTTAAAGACTAACAGATTTATTTGGGCATAAGCTTTCGTGAGTAAAAACCTCACTCCGAAGAAGTGCAATCCGAAGAAGTGAGGTTTTTACTCATGAAAGCTTATACCCAAATAAATCTGTTAGTCTTTAAGGTGCCACCAGACTCCTTGTTGTTTCTCTAAATCTGTTTTTCAAATTCATCTCTGGTGCAACTGCACTGACATTTTATCATCTGTACCCTCCAAGGACGTGGGCCCAGCTAACCCCAGTTAGTAAGGAGGCACACCTGAATAGGGACTAGCTGATTCCCTATAAATAGTAACAGGAAGTGGAAGAGGGAGATGCTGCAGGAAGGGACAGTCTCCTGCAGTAGTCCCTCAGGACAGAAGACTGCATGTGGCAAACCATGGGAGTCATGGTTGGGTAGAAAGTCTCAGCTGGATGTCTTGTTTTCCTCTTGTGAGTCTGTGGTCACTTGGACAATAAACGGGGCTAAGAACCAAGGATTAGAGAGTGATTTTGCGTGGCTGATACTTCCCAGAGCTCATGAGGAAGCCAATGTCTCTCATATGATAGAGAATGTGGGCATGACAATCTCCCCCAGTACAGAGTGTGGTCAAATGTTAGTTTAAAAGGGGAACTGAGGTATGATGCTGCACATATACCCCAGGCCACGAGGAACATGGGGATGGCCCAGACCATTAAATGCTCCTATATCTGGGATTATTTTTTATCTTGGGAGATAGAAGGATAGAGGACTATATATGGCTCAGTAATATTGCCATTTAGTTAGATTGGCAACCAGCTCTGAGGTCCTGTTTTTTCAGAGATGGTGGCTTGCTGGATCGTACTGCAGCAGCTGAAATAGCTGTGGAATCAGAGGCTGTGTGCCACCAGAGAGTCTGAACAAGCTTTCTGAAGCTTTCATGTTTCAGCACACATTAAAAGTAGAGATGGAACCGAATAGCAAAGTCTGGAACCAGATCCAACCTCTCAGTGTTTTGGTTTGACCTGTTGTAGAGCCATGATGATATTTTCATTTCATGAAAAATGGCTATTTTCATCAAAATCTTGCGTGGAGGTAAAAAAGAAATAATTTCCCAAACAGTTGTACACAGATGCTCATTTATACCACACAAGACACAGATGTCAAATGTTAAGTAAGAAAAAGAATTACTTTGAAAACCCAGCACTTTCACTTTTATAGCAGTATCAAACTTCCTTTTGTGTGTATTTTATTTTTTAACCCCATTTTCTCCCATGCGATCCAGTATTAAAGATAATGCTCACTTTAGCAAAATCATAATACATTTCTGAGCATGGTTAGGGGATTCTTGGTTTTTACACTAAATGCTGTGAAATGTATTCATGTAAATAGATTAAATACTGATGTATGCATCCTTCATGACTTTTAACTTATTTTATAGTAAAATATTTTAGAATCCTAACCTTAATAAAACTTTAAAAAACCTGATGAGTGCTATGAAATTGTTACCCATTTGTACAGGGTTTAATTTTTCATGAGCACTTTGGGCTGCTGGAGTATTTCAGAATGCTCTAATTTCAGGATGTTTGTTTCTGTCTTGTTTAAAAATGAGAGAGGGGCCCAAGCCTTATTCACACTCTGGATCCAGATTCCAAATATCAAAGATCTTCAGATATAGAAGTATACAGTGGAGCCAACAGGGGAGTGAAATTGACAAGGATCCTCCTCTGAAAACAGGAACCTTGTCAATTTCAGTCACAAGAGGGAAGCAGGCAGAGAGAATGGAAGGAGCACTGGCTGAGATGGCTGGCAGGAACAGGTCTTCAGGCCCCTTAATAAGAGATTATCCTTCCCCTCCCCTTTAGTGCTGTCTCTGGCACTGACACAAGGTGATCCAGGAAGGCCCTTGACAGAGGTCAGCACTAGTGGATTCTCCCTAAACAGCAGTGAAGGGGCTTGAGAAGCAGTCAGAGGAATGCTGGGCCTCTGAATGGTCCATGGTAATAAACATTGTGTTCTTTGTAGCATTCATTATACAAGGCAGGAGAGAACTAGATGGATGGTTGGTATGCTTCAGTATGTCAAGCCCACTGTACTCAAGTTTGGAGGAGGTCAGATCTAAAATTAGTTTGGTGGTTCCAATCTAATCGACGCTTGTTCATAGCTTGTCCTTCTCCTTCCATCTATTTAAATCTCTCTCAAAGATTCTGAAATCCTACATGTGGGCTCCTCATTTTCTGTACACATTACCTCATGCAAGAACAAAAATACCAAGATCAACAAAACATGTGAAATAATATTAGGGAGTTACAGATGTAGAATACTCAAAACCAATATAAACGTGAAGAAAAGAATAGCTTGAGGAGAAAAATGACAATCAAGATGAATTCTAGATGATCATCCTTAGGCAACCATTTGCCTCATAACAATAAGTGATACCATGGAACCCTGCCTACAGGGGACATAGGGCAGTGTTAGTACACGAGCTTGAGCACTTAGGACAACAGGGTCATATCACTAGGCTTATTGTGTGCCCTTTTGTTTGTAACGTGACATTATTAATAAAGATAGAAAAAGACAGGGGCCTTGAAAAACTATCTGACCCCCTAGCAGTTCCAGGCTTGCTTACATCATTACATAGTTTCTTTCCTTATGGATACTTTTGATTTCTGAATAGCTAAAGAAATAAGGATCTTAGCCCTCATCTCCTATTGGTGCTGAGTGCCCGCTAATCTCACTGGCCCCACTGGCAGCTGAAGTCACATGATACTTCTCAGGATCTGGCCCAGAGATGGAAGTTACAGAGGGGCTTGAAAATCGCTGAATGGTATATACATCTGAGAGTGCTTGTAATCCCAGGGTGCAAGGACGGGGGGAAATTCAAATGCAAAGCAGGATCAGGGCCAAGAAATAAATTCCTGATTTTTAGAACTCTGGAATAAATACTATGACACTTAGGGAAGGGGGAGAATGCATATCCTCCTCTCCGGGTTCTGCTGCTTTGAGGGGTGTCCAGAGGGAGCTCAGATGATGAGTTCTGGTGATTAGGCCCACGACACAGGGATGCCATATTGCATTAACAAAACAGACTTCTCTCTCATTTCTGAGGCGGGCAGTGCATAGGCACAAGGCAAGCTGGAGCTCCCCTTCCTCTCCTTCATAACTTTACAGCTCTGCAGATGAAAGGTGGGTACCGCAAGCAAGTGGTGGATATTTGAACTATTTACTAAGGCCAAGAGAGAAGCTGTTCATTTGGTGATTGTCAAAGTGAATGAAAGCTTCCTCCCTGCCTGAATCTGAGCAAACAGGTGTTGAGGTACCAGGAGGGCTTTTGAGCACATCCTAGTATGGATTATGGTACCCTTAGTGGTATGTAAATGGTTGGCATTTAATAAACTATTCTGCTGACGATGCAGAAGAAGGAACAGAATTCCCCAGTTCCAACTCTTAGCTGTGTTCACTCTCTATGGCTAACAAGGAGGAAGAAAGAACTTATTTCTGGCATTTAAATCAGCAGCTTTGGCTCTGAACACACACACAAAGGAATACATCTGATGGGTAAGAAGGGGCCATTTTTTATAGCCTCTTTTCTGAGTAGATCCACTCCTTAAGTAGTCCACGAATTTCAATGTCATTCCTATGTAGAAAAAGGGTCTTCTTTTGGAAAATTTCTTCTTGCAATTTGAAGTTTCCGTGAGTTAGACGGCTTTGTCTCTTCATTCTTTAGCCCTTGCAAAAATCCACTTTGTTGTTGCCAGTTCCCAGCTCCACAACGATGAGCTGTCCTTGAACAAATCCTTCCATGTGTTAGGCGATAACCTCCTTTTATTCAGCACCATGCCAGCCTGCATTCTTCCATCCTATTTTTGTAGTTTATGAACATATTAAATATTGTATCCCACTGTGTGGAAAATCTCATTGCCTATATATATATATATATATATATATATATATATATATATATATATATATATATATATATATATATGTGTGTGTGTGTGTGTGTTTGAGTGACATCTTGAAATTTCTCTAGTTAATGATTATTATAACTGCCTCTCAGAAAATGGACCTGCAACAAGTATATGATTGGCTAATAATGCTACGCCAAACACCATAGACCCAATATGGTTGGTGAGTTCAATCCTTGAGGGGGCCACTTAAAGATCTGGGGCAAAATCAGTACTTTCAGGACTCAGTGACCTTTCAGGGTCCCTTCCAGTTCTATGAGATAGGTATATCTATATCTATAATAACTAAGGGCTGCTCAATCCAATCATCTGTTAATAAATTATATGTTCCTTGCAGTGTTACTAGGTGGCATGTGACTTTGAGATGTTGCCAAAATTAATTTGGGGAAGCTTTTGTTGGGGGTGCCATCAAAAAGTCAGTGCAATGTCTATGGGGACAGATCCTCAGCTGTATCTTCAACAGCGAATCAGTGTTAATGTCTAGGGAGCCATGTTGCCTTTTGCCACCTGAGGATCTGGCCCAAAGTCTCGTCCGCATTCTGGCAGAGAGAGGACTAGTCCATTGAAATCTGTCTTTATTAACTGACTGGATTGGACACTGTGATCGGGTGATAGAAAATAGAGTTTCTTCCCCTGCTTCGTACTTTTATTCTTATTTGTGTTGCAGTGGCCCCTAGGAACAGCCCCAGTCATGGAGCAGGACCCCATTGTGCTTGGTGCTGTACAAACACAGAACAGAAATTTGGTCCTGTGACGTTATCTGATTAAAATATGACCACGTAGATCGGGGGCAAACTTTTTGGCTTGAGGGCCACATCGGGGTATGAAAATTGTATGGCGGCCCATGAATGCTCACGAAATTGGGGGTAGGGGTGCAGGACGGGTTGAGGGCTTCGGCTGGGGGTGCAGGCTCTGGGGTGGGGCCAGAAGTGAGGAGTTCAGGGTGCAGGAGGAGGCTCTGGGCTGGGGCAGCGGGCTGGGGTGCGGGGAGTGGGGTGAGGGCTCCGGCTGAGAGTGCAAGCTCTGGGGTGGGGCTGGGGATGAGGGATTTGGCGTGCAGGAGAGGGCTCCAGGCTGGGACCGAGGGGTTCGGAGGGCGGGAGGGGGATCAGAGCAGGGGGTTGTTGTCTGGGAGAGGAGTGTGAGGGCTCCGGCTGGGCGTGCGGGCTCGGGGTGGGGCTGTGGATGAGGAGGTGGGGTACAGGAGGGTGCTCCGGGCTGGGACCAATGGGTTCGGAGGGCGGGAGGGGGATCAGGGATGGGGCAGGCTGTTGAGGCATGGGGGGGAGAGTTTTCTGGCTGGGGGTGCGGGCTCTGGGATGGGGCTGGGATGAGAAGTTTAGGGTATATGAGGAGGCTCCAGGCTGGGATTGAGGGGTTCAGAGGGCAGGAGGGGGATCAGGGCTGGGGCTGGGGCAGGGGGTTGGGGTCCGGGAGAGGAGTGTGAGGGCTGTGGCTGGGTGTGCGGGCTCGGGGTGGGGCTGTGGATGAGGAGGTGGGGTACAGGAGGGTGCTCCCGGCTGGGATTGAGGGGTTCAAAGGGCGGGAGGGGGATCGGGGCTGTGGCAGGGGACTAGGGGACAGGGAGGCTCAGGTGTGCAGTCTCCGGTTGGCACTTACTGCAAGCAGCTCCCAGAAGCATGTTCCCCTCCCCCCCCAGCTCTTATGCGGCGGCACGGCCAGGAAGCTCTGTGCGCTGCCCCGTCTGCAGGTGCCGCCCCTGCAGCTCCCATTGGCCAGAAACCACGGCCAATGGGAGCTGCGGGGGCGGAGCTTGTGGACAAGGCAGTGCACAGAGCCGCCTGGCCACGCATCCCCGTATTACGTAGGAGCTGGAGGGGGGTCATGCTGGCTGCTTCCTGCGAGCTACATGGAGCAGGGCAAGCCCTTGACCCCGCTCCCCAGCTGGAGCGTGGCAAAACCCCAACCCCGCTCCCCGGCGGGAGCTGAGGGCTGGACCAAAAGGTCTGATGGACCGGACGTGTCCCACAGGCCGTAGTTTGCCCACCCCGATGTAGATCATTGTTGCTACCACTGTTATATAATTGCAATGAATCAATTTTAATTTCTAAAAGTTTGGAAAAGGGATGCAGAACTAGTAATGATTTTTTTATCATATGTAATTTCCCTCTTTTTTTTTTATCTGTATAACAAAAATTGTGGCCAGGAATTTAACCATGAAACTTGTACTTTATGACAAGGCTGTGAAATCTGCTCAGTATCGAAAATCTTTCTAATAAGGAACAAGACACGAAAAATATAACTGCCATTAATAACAGAAAAAAAAATCTGAAGATAAACTCATACCATGAAAGTAATAGGAATATGCTGTATTTTAATAGGATAACAATTGTCTCAAGTTTTTTATTTCCTGCTCCCTTTTTTTTTTTTTTGTCTGTCAGATGATTTGTCAAATCAAGCCTTAAAAACATGCTTAATGTGCTGGTATTAAGCAGCTTTCATTAGCCAAGTGCAGTTTAACTGTTCATCTGCATCGTTTATATTCTACATTGTGACACATCTGCTCTCCTGACCATCTCTTTTGGAACACGGATACTGTTGTACTAGCCCAGGGCAAAAATAAATAGTCAGTCACAATGGCTAAGCGTGAGACTGTTCACATGCTGAAATAATACAGTAAATTTGGAATGGATGATTATGGATGGAACTTCAAATACTCATTACAATAGAGCTTATAAAAAAAAATCACACTGTATATAAGGTACTGCAGTCTGAATTTCAAGAAACCCTTTCACTTTCACCCGGTTTCAGCCAGAAACCTGATCTAGCCTGCATTAATAAAAATCTTATTCATGAAATCTAGTTGTAAGTTAACAGGCCAGACTTTCGAATAATGTCATTTCAGTTTGCACTCACAACATGTCTGTGCACAACTCTATTTGCACATGGAAATTGGGTAAGTGCATGCCTACATGTGGATTTGTGCGCAAAATGATCATGCAGCCTGATAACTTGATTTGCTTATATAATATACTGGCAATGTTTTGCATTTTCCTCTAATAGCCTATCATCTACTAGAGGATAACCGCCTACTACTGCTACTGGCTAATAGAAAGAGTTCTTTAGCTCAAGTGGTAAAAGAAGTCTGTGCTTTGGTGCTGAAGCTCATAGGTTCAGATGCTACTGTAATGAGGGCCATAGAAGAACCATGGGCTATAGGTATCAAAGGCCGCCCTGTGTGGCCCCACCCTTGCTCCACCTCCAGACCCCCTCCTGCTTCCAAGGGGACTGTCTGTGACTTCATGGTAAGACTGTTCTGGTGCTTTAGGAGTCCCCATTTGTGACTGGGTTGGTGAAATCTAATTACAGAACATACAACCCGTTCGGGATTTCTGGCCTGTTTTTTGACAGTCTTCCCTGCGGCTGGCACTCAGAGTTGTGAGCCACTCCAGACAGCGAGGCAATGCAAGACTTGAACTCTATCAGAACTCAGACGTCTTACCATCCGTTTTTTCTGTTTCTGTCCAAAGGTTTTTAAATAACAATGAAAGCATGATTTCCCCTCCCTACTCAGCGCTAACGTTAATACTTAAATCACTTTTTAACTGACTCCTTCTCCTGCACTCCCCCCAAAAGCAACTCCTTTGAGCCTCAACCAGGGCTGGAAAATGTTATTCTGAAAAGTGACTGCTTCAGAAAGTTATGAGCAACTGAAAGAGGGGGCTGGAGTGGAAATGCCCATGTGACTTTAACTACAGCGGTTGCTGCCACTTCCACTATAATCCATTAATAAGTAAAACTTTATTCCTATGTGATGCTTAACCAATGCCTCTGTACACTTCAGATTAAACTAGGGCTGACTGGGACTTCTCACATTTAGTCAAGTGAACAAGATTTGGCCTCTAGTCTGCTATTCATGGAACTGTGACTGAGAACTTCCCAGTAACTAATATTCTTCTGATGTGCACAAGTGGAATTTAGGTCAAAATGATATAAAGTAATAGAGGGCTTCAGATAGCAGCACTTGGGTATTTAAAAGAATATTTGCCAAAATGTCTTTTATTTATACTGTAGAGCTCTCAGGAAATCTTTTCCTCAAGCATTATAAGAGAGATGCTCATTAGTTCAAAAATGGCCTTGGGTGTCGATTGCTTTTACACTAAGATTTTCCATCCAGAGTTGGAAAAATGTGACTTTAAACTCAGAGCTTTATTTATAAAAGAAACTCCTTGTTGCTAAACTGATTTTGATTTCTATCATAGTGATCAGTCAAAGCACTTATTGAATTCTAGCATGGGAAAAAAACAAATCCAACGGAGAGACGTGTGGTAGCACATTTTAGAAAGACGAAGTGCCTCTCGCTGTACTTGAATTATAAATACCAAAAACAAACAAGCAAAAAGTGGGAAATTGAATTTTTTATGATAAAGTCTTTTCTGATTAAGACAAAATATTACAATTCATGCACATAGGCAAGTTTGTATTCACACACGCAATAAGGGAAGAAAAAAATTAGGTAACTAATTAAAGGAGAAACTGGATTTTCTTCTCTTTGGCTGTTGCATGTGCTATCAGCTTCTTAATAAATTAGCTCTAACGCTGCTTTGTTCTGGCCAACAAATGGAGTGTTTCCTTTTTGACTGTAGATAGCTAATCAACCATCTTATCTTGCTGCCCTTCCATCTTGTTTCACAATAATACGTGAACACTGCATTAACAGATCATTAATGCTAGAAAAAAAAGGGGCTGCAGGTTGAGGCCAGACTGTTTTAACAACACGCTTAAGTGCATGCTTAGTTCCCACTGAAGGAAATGAGACTTCATCATGCATCTACATCTTTGATGAATTAGGGATTAAGTAAGGGCCGCACAGCTAGCAATTTTATATTATTTCTTGTAAACTTTCATGGCCCCACTTGCCCCTATTTAAGCGTAACCCATCCAGGAGATGAAAATCTGTGAGATTTGGCTCTGTAGGAGGCAAATGGCATCCATATGGATGCCTCTTTCTCTTTTGCCACCAGATCCTGGAGAGTACAACTCCTACAGAGTCATATTTCCAAGGGCTCCAACACAGGGCTTTGTCAGCAAGGAAGGGAAAATAGCACATAAGAACGGTCATGCTTGATCAGACCTATGGTCCATCTAGCCAAGTATCCTGTCTTCTGACAGTGGCCAATGCCAGGTGCCCCTGGAGGGAATGAACAGAACAGGTAATCATCAAGTGATCCATCCCCTTCATCCACCCCCAGCTTACAACAGTCAGAGGCTAGGTACACCCAGAGCATGGGGTTGCACCCCTGACCATCCTGGCTAATAGGATTAATCTTTCCCGTTAATCCTCCATTAATTTATCTAATTCTTTTTCAACCATGTTATCATTTTGGCCTTCACAACATCCTCTGGCAATGAGTTCCACAGGTTAACTGTGCGTTGTGTGTACTTCCGTTTGTCTGTTTTTAAACCTGCTGCCTATTGATTTAATTGGGTGACCTCTGGTTCTTGTTATGTGAAGGAGTAAATAATACTTCCTTATTCACTTTCTCCATGCCATTCATGATTTTATTGACCTCTGTCATACTCTACAGATTGTCTACCTCAGACTGTATTAACTTGTGCTGGTTTCCTCCCACTAGTCTGTTAGCAGGAAAATATGGATGAAACAGGATCTAATTTTCCTCTCTAGGTCTGTGGAGCCAAACTCTGGAGAACTCCAGTGTGTAGATTTTTATGGGGAAGACGGGAGCATATTAGGTGGGACTTCATGCAGATAAGGAGGGAGAAAATGGATCCCTATGTAATGTCTTCTCCTTGAAGCAAAAAGCATATGAGCTACATCAGTATTTTATCAGAAACAGTCTAAAGGGGAAAATAGTTTAGATATTAAGAGAACTTGGCTCTTTAGATTGCAGTGCGGGAAACTGTTTCTCATACCTGCTCTTTTTGGCCAAATTTTCAGAAGCTTCCTCTAAAATTACACACCGGGGTAGAGTTGGCCAGAAACTAGAATTTCTATTCTGTGGGAAATACTGAGATTTAAAAAAAAATGTTCTAGGCCAGCCCCAAGCCAAAAACTTTGAAACTTCCTGCAGAATGGAAATTCAATTTTATTTATTGATTTGATTGATTAAGCTTCTGTTGGAATTTCATCAAAATCTATACATCCTGGGGAGTGTTTTGATATTGATTGATGGAAAATTTGGAAACTTGTCAGAAAATTTCCAACCAGCTCCACACCTGAGTTTCTCGCTCAGCACTGCTTGTGCGAGCAGACCCCAGTGTTTTTTGTAATGGCCCAGAGATGCACACACCAGATTTGAGGATGTAATGTTAGTGGCTGAGGTTTACTTTTAGATTGGGCTTTTCAAAGTAAAAGGTTAAAGAAAATGGAAGATGTAGCTAAATCCTTTGAACAGCTGTGAAGGGAGAATCTAAGGGGACTGTCTGTGACTCCATTGTAAGACCGTAGAGTGATCCAGAAGTTCACATTTGTTACTGGCTTGGTGAAATCTAATCTACCACCAGTTTGTGGTGTCTGCCCTGTTTTTGGCAGTCTGTCCTGAAGTAGACACTCAGGGCCACGAGCCACTCTAGACAGCGTGACAACAAGTATTTATGGTAGCTTACAGAGTCTAATTAGGCTGCTGGCAAATATGTGAGCTGGCTTATATGCAAGTCTATGTGGTATTTTCAGCAGCCGTTAAGCTAATAAACTACTGACAGTACAGTAACAACGATTCATACCAGTGTAGCTTACCTGGCACAGAAATGAGGGTTGCTTAATTACATACGAATGCTTCATTCTAACAATTCATCTAGGGCAGAAGAAACCCACAAGTCAATATAAACAAATGAACAAAACATTCCTTTTGGTAGTGTCTGACTTGTGTATAAACTGCTTACACATTGCTTCTCTGAGTCCCTCTTCTATCATGCAAAGCATGTTGGCTGTAAAAGGATGAAATTATACATACCCCATGCAAGACCCTGGCTAAGACTGTCCCTAATGGAGCTCAGTGGTTAGCTCTTTGACCATATTGAAGTTAAAAGGAAAGAGTGCTGACTAGTAGCTACGCTTAAGATTAAAAGGATTAAAATAGCAAGTGTTGGCAGGAGGCAGCAGGCCTGTGATTTTTTTTTAAATGCTTTGTTTTAGTTCTTAGCATACAGATTAACTTTCTTTGCTGAGTATTCTTGTTCTACCTTCCTTTAAATGGAAACTAACCACTGTGGCACATGGATGGATATGTTATCTAGTTTCAGCATGAGCTTTAAAAAAATACCCCTGTATGCTCCTGGGCCTCAAATACGATTTTGTAATTTACTAAATAATATTTCACAGTGAATCACCCTAACCCTAAAGATTCTGATTTACCTCTTTTCCAAGCGGCTGAAGCATGCCACTTAGAGATAGTGTTGTGCTACTGGAAAACAAATAGCCCTCTTGCTCCAAGAAAGAAATACATCCTACATGGCAAGGCTGATCTATCTTGTCACCCAGCCAAGCTGGACTTAGTGATAAATCACGTATACAAAAAATCACACCGCATTCGTGTTGTTTCCAGTCCCAAGGAACCAGTCATTCCCCCCAGCTCAACTGGAACCCTAGATTTTACCTTAAAGACAGTGCCTGTAACCAATCTTCTAATAAACTATCTACTGGCTTATTAACTAGGAAAAAGGAATGAGTGATTTACAGGTTAAAGCAAGCACACCTATCCCCACAAATGAGTTACCATCTAAATTCTAAGAGTGACGGAGTGGTATTGATCTATTAATTCAAAGTGTCTTCCAGGGCAGACCCAGAAGATAACCCCTGGGGATCCCTGGCTTCAGGTTAGAGTCTCTGGCCCTTCAGAGTTCAAACAGCCAAAAAGATGGAAAATTATCCTGTGGCTTTGTTTTGTTTCTTTCATTCAGCTTCCAATCCCCCAGGATGAGGTTCCTTGCATGTAGCATTTCCCAGGTGTGATAGGACCATTAACCTATGATCCTTGATGGCCCATCTGATCTTGGTAGTCCTTCTGGATGGACAGAGGGATGATTCCCATGCTTGAGTTCACAAGTTCAGAACAAACATTTTCAAAGTTATAAAGCAAAACTTATTAGCATGGAATGCAGATGTTACACGTGAGATTAATGCGTTCAGCAACTTACAAGCATGTCATAAGAGTCTAAATACTAAATGCATTCTTATAAGACTAATACCTAGCAAAACTAGGTATGAGCAAAACTGACATATAGGTGACCTGGTCTGGTCTCCAGCTACGAGGTTGTCAGTTCTTAGCTAATACCTGCAGCCAGGGCAAGAACTGGCATGTGGCCTGACAATGGCACACGTGTATGTTTGCATTTCTGGTCAGGGAGCTAACACCCAGTGGTGTTACTATGTCAGGAGGGCAGAAACAGGGCCTGCCTAAGAATAACAAATCCTGGCAAGACAGAAAGGCACCACAAAAGGAACAATCAGAGAAAGCAACGAGTGCACAAAAAGCTCCTCATTTTCGTGCACCCGGTTCCTAATGATGGGAGAGGAGTGACTCCAGGAGAAGCTTGCATATAACCATATCCTTTAACTCTCTCCCTGCCTCTAAAAGATTTCCTAGCAATTGAAGCATCCCGTGGTAGGCTTATGAGTATGTACAGTCTATCTCTAACACTATTCAATCAGAGTCAGAGGTGAAACCAGCAAGCTCTTCATATGCACTGTCACACATAGCCCTCAAGTCCTCTGCTTGTGCAAGATAGCATTGACCCAATGGCACACAAGAGCTGCTAGTTTATTATGTTTGTATGTGTTAGAAACTACAAATCAAGAGAAAAATGTTTTTTGTGGTGACTCCTTGTAATTCAAATTCTGAATTTACCTGATGGCCTCTGTTTTATACTCCGAGTCATTGCATTGTAGGCAATTCAGAACTGAGCTCCCTTGGTCAGGACAGTTCTAAGGTGTCTCCACTCTAGAGTTCAGGGGGGCGGGGTAGAGAGGATAGTGACCAGTGGAAACACTTGTGCCCGGTCTACATACAGAACTTGTACCAATATAACTATTTTGGTTAAGGGTTATACTAGTGTGGACAGAGTTACACTGGTCTAAGAGTACTTATACTGGTGTAGCTTTGCTTATTCCCAGATGGGAACCATAAACTGGGATAAGCGATACAACTTGTGTGGGTAGATAGTGGAGTCACCTTTGCCCCTTCTTTGTTTGCCCTCACTTCTCTTTATGACAGAGCAGAGGTTTGCAAGAGGGTGCTCACGCTCGTTGAATCCTGCCGTCATGCCCATGTAGTGGACTGGGACTGAGACGGCCTGGGTTCTAGTCTTGGTTTTGGCCTGAGGGTGATCTTGGGCAAATCCCCTCCCCTCCCTGTGGCTCAGTTTCTCCATTTATAAAATGGCGATAATGACACCGACCTCTTTTGTAAAGTACATTAAGACTTGTGGATGAAGAGCATTAGATATGAGCTATATTATTTATCTATACATGGAAACTATTTGCTCGTTAAGAGGTATTTGAGATATCCAGTTAAAAATTAAATGCAATTTTATTACCAGTATCACATTAAATAGGGATTTTCAATGACCCACACCCAGTTCAGATTTAATGAATCCCCCACCTCATTACTAAAGTATACTGTGGGGAAAGGGAACACGCAGCATTAGACAGAAGCCTTCCCTAGGCATGCAAACATGATTTTAAAAGGTGAGATTTAGGTGTTTGCAAAAGGAATAGAAAGTTGCTCCAGTAATATCTCCTGGCTCTAATCATCCTTCAGCTCAGAGGTCATACTGTGAGCAATGCTATGCTAATGGTACAATATTACAGCCTCAACATCCGTCTCACACAATCTTGCAGCAAGTGACAAGGTGACAGAGCTCAAGTGATGGCACTTCGCCATTGGAAAGTCTTTATTAAATATTTATTTAAGATGTCCCCGAATCCTGAGGCTTAACTTGGACCATGGCTTGTAACTGGCATTGTCAAAGGAGCTATTAAGTAAAGGCTGTCACGTTGTAAAACCATGAGCGATCATAACCAGCCACTGTCACCTGTGGGCTAGAATTCACCCTTACAGCAAGTATATATATATCCAGTACTGCATGAGTAGCAGAGAGAAGCGTATAAAGACTAACTTGGACAGGGAGAAAGGAATAAGGTAATAGCAGGCTTAAAAAGTCACTAAGCTACATAATTGCAAATAAAATCACAACCAATTAAGTATGTGCATGCCCTTCTGCAATGGCAACTCTAGGTCAAAGTTAGAGCTGGCTGAATGTTTGCTGAATAATAAATTCTTCTGGTTTTGTCTTTGTTTGACATGGATTATTTGCAAATCATCCGATGATGGTATTTGAACTTTGAAATTGGTCACCAAGGGCCTGACTCAAAACCCATTGAAGTCCATGGAAGTCTTTCATTTCAGGGATGTGACCTCAAGTCACCGGCTGGATACACATAGCTGGTATTAACGATGTGTATTTGACAGAATTATGCAGACCAGTTTTGCAGCTTTACAAATTCATGGATGCCATAGGGTTCAGAGCAAAATGGATTACTTTAAATTAATAAAAAGATAGTCTACTTCGGAGCCTCTGAAATGAAAACAATTTAAAAATTGCCATCACCTGTAAACATTACCTTATAGCTGTAGTATTCCCCAGGCATTTTAAAAAGGAGATGGTAGAATATGGAATATGAAAGAAGGGGAAACAGTATGATCTAGTAGGCTATGTTCTGCCCCGACCCACTGTGCGACTTTGGCTAGTCAATTCTTCCCTCTATGACTATTCCCCCTCACATCCTCTGTCTGTCTTTCCTATTAAGGTTGTAAGCTCCTTGGGGCAGGGACTGTCTGCCACACACTGTATGTCCACTGCCTATCAAAATGGGATCCTGATCTCTGTTGGGGCCTCTAGGTGTTACTGTAATAAAAGTAAAAAAATATAAATATTGAGGCATGGAACCTTATCAGTGGCCAAATTGGCAAGCTTTTAATGGTGTGCTGTGGGTTATTTTCCCATAATAACTAATCACTCAGGAAGCAATAAATCGGAGATACTTCTCTGAAGCACTTTCCTAGTCATATTATTTTCCCACTGAACAGAAGAAAGATTATTTTTAATTTGTTAGACCTCAGAATCTGTTCCCTGATCAGGTGACATTTCAGAGGCAGCCTTTGCATTCTGCAAGACTTAGATAAAAAATATGTAGCTAAATTCTCATGGGAACTTTGTCAATTAGTGGTTTCTACGCTATACAAAAAAATTCTGTCACCATCATACATGCCACTCGGCGCTCAACTTCTTTTCTCTGTGATGTGCAGGTTAGAAATGCAGCATGTGGGAATATTAAATCAGACAGATCAGGAACACAGCAAATGGGATACAGATTATATTCCTAACAAGAACAGGTTGAATATGGGATAAGATTAATCATAAAATATTATATTTAACATATTATATATTATCTTAATTACTTAGACAATTTAGATGTCTTCAAGTCACCAGGGCCTGATGAAATACATCCTAGAATATTCATGGACCTGACAGAGGAGATATCTGAGCCATTAGCGATTATCTTTGAAAAGACATGGAAGACAGGAGAGATTCCAGAGGACTGGAAAAGGGCAAATATAGTGCCCATCAATAAAAAGGGAAATAAGACAACCTGGGGAATTACAGACCAGTTAGCTTAATGTCAGTACAAGGAAAGATAATGGAGCAAATAATTAAGCAAACAATTTGCAAACATCTAGAAGATAACAAGGTGATAAGAAACAGTCGGCATTGATTTGTCAAGGACAAATCATGTCAAATCTACCTAATAGCTTTCCTTGACTGGCTAACAAGCCTTGTGGATGGGGGGAAGTGGTAGATGTGTTATTGGCTGACTTTACTAAAGTAGTTGACTTTAGTAAAGCTTTTGATACTGCTTTGCATGACCTTCTCATAAACAAACTAGGGAAATACAACCTAGATGGAGCTACTATAAGGTGGGTCCATAACTGGCTGGAAAACTCCTCCCAGAGAGTAGTTTTCAGTGGTTCACAGTCAAGCTGGAAGTGCATATCGAGTGGGGTCCCACAGGGATCAGTTCTGGGTCCGGTTCTGTTCAATATCTTCATCAGTGATTTAGGTAATACAGAGAATACACGTATAAAGTTTGTGGACAATACCAAGCTGGGAGGGGTTGCAAGTGCTTTGGAAGATAGGATTAACATTCAAAATGATCTGGACAAATCACTCATGGTTTCTTGTGTGATTAGGCCCATATCCTTAAAGGTATTTGGGTACTTAACTTCCACTGAGAGAGAGAGGTACCTTTGAGGAGCTGGGCCTCAATGTGTAATGTTCAAAAAGAACTAAGGTGTCAGATGCGTCAGGGGAATACAATTTTTTATTAACTACACAAGCACCCAGCTCACTCAGACTTTTCAGGCTTCTAGGAACATTAAATTCATTGGACATGCGCAGGGGCTTATCTGTCCTAATTTAGGCACTGTATTTGGCTGCCATCATCCTACTATCTGAGCACCTTACAATCTTAATGTATTTATCCTCACCACACCCCTGAAAGTTTGGGAGGATGGGAAACTGAGGCATGAAAAGACTATATGACTCTTCCAAGGTCCCACAGAAAATCTGTGGCAGAGCAAGGACTTGAACTCAGGGCTTCGAAGTCCCACAACATTAGACGAGCTTCCTCCTACTACGTTTAATCTTGCAAAAACCTATAATGGTAATAAAATACTCTGTAGCCTAGTGGAGAAACATGTCCATTTCATGTTTCAGTGGTCATAAATTCAAATCCTTTTTAGGCTGTATATGGATGAAGATTTCTACTAACTGATTCCTATCAAAGAGGTGATTGTGAGCGACAGAAGAAAGTATCCAATCCGTAACATCTGAGGATTTTTTTTAAAGCCAAGTTAGTAAAAGAACAGTTAGCCAGATAGAGATGTAATATCTCTAAAAATAACCCTTTTGGAATGGCTTAACCTTTCCAAAGGATGAGTTAAAGAATAGAGAATTAGAACTCACTTGATTGTTAAATACACAAGTAAAAGTTCAAAATAAACATTCCAGGACAAACTTATCCCTACTTTTGTCTCTTTCAATTTGACTAGTTAAAAAGCTAACCCTTATATACCTTGTTTCTATTTCTAGCATATTGGTCTCATCTTCCCATAACTGAATTATTCTTGACTAGCTTTTTTAAACAAGGACAGAATTCTCTGTTTAGTTCCAATCTATTTGTAGATTCCGGTGGAAATTTGTGTCGTTATATTGTTGTTTGTCTTATCGTAGCACCTAGAAGCCCCAGCTATGGATCAGGAACTCATTGTGGTAGGCACCTTACACCTTACAATCGACATGAAAAAACCTACAGCAGAAACTAGCCAACTCACTTAGCCAAATGGTGGAGTCCCACACAAATAAATAAATCCCTCTTAGCCAAGTTGTATGCATATGAGATAAACCATCTGGTCAAAAAAGTGTTTAGAAGGGAATAAAATGTTAGTACAGATTCCTTGAGCCAATCCTTGCCAAGCAGAAGCCCACTGAAGAAAGGGGTGGTAAGCCAGGGATGAATTTGGCCTTTTGACTGTGTTTCTGGGTTTTTACTTGTTTAAACGCCCCTGGACCAGCTACTCAGCTCATGTAAATTGGCCTAGATCCCTTGAAATCAGTGACGCTCCAGCTGATTTATACCAGCTGAGGACTTGGCCTACTCTTCCCCTTCTCAAATCACCCCGTCCATGTCTGAGTTAAAGAGAAATACAGAGCAGCTTAGGTAGGAAGAAGGGTTAGCCATTCCCTTTCATTGCTCACACTGGCAAGCAAAAAGAAGATATCAGGGAAGTTTCTGAAGAGTAGCTGCTTATCCTGTCCTTGGAAGTAAAGGTGAGTTGTGTGTTCGATCTGTTTCTTGTTTCCTTTCTCTGTGAAGGTCATGTGTCTGGGCTTTCAGGCCTCTGGACAGGACAGGTGAGAGAGGTCTCTTTTGTGCCTCTTTGAGGGCTGCGTGACTACAGCCCTAAAGTCTTTGACCAGGCCAGGTGTTTGAAGTATCTGGTTAATTTGGAATGGTGGGATGGATTTGGAGTGGAGGACAGAAATGACTAGAAATCTGCTGCTAAGAAAACCAGGGAAATTCTGAGGAGTAATTGTGGATCTTTATCTTCAGCAGATTTTTATAGAATCCAGTAAAAGAGAACGCCCTGAGGGATGGCCTTTTCTCTTGATTAAGCGCATGTTTGATTAACTTATGCTTTGATTTCTGTAGTATTGCTGCTGCCTGGAGGACTGCAGTGAATACCTTACTGGGCAGGCTGGTAGAATATTTGGTAGAGTACTATTTATTCTGGGTTAAGGAACTGCGACTGGTATTTGTGCAGTGCCAGCTGTGAGACACCTGATGTGATGGCTCCGTATGTGTAATAGGTTGGGAAAGAACAAGCCTCCAGCCAGGATCGGTCAATGAGAATTAATTTATACTTCTTCCGTGTGGTAAAGCTGTGATGACTACACTTCCGCATGTACCATGATCTAGTTTGGATCGACGGTTGCCCATGATGACTGCGCTTACAGCCCTTACTCAGGGAAAAGTCCTATTAACTTCATTGGGGGGTATTTGCCTGACTAACAGCAACAGGATCAGACTCTGATAGCTGCTCTGTTTGTTAGCTCCTTTAAGAAGTAGCATGAGACCGAGTCGTAGGGAAACTTAAGCCCCTCTAAGTCACCTAAGGGACTCCTGATGGAAAAGAATTATCATCCCCATAAATGAGCAGTCATTTCCATTAGAAAACATTTGGCTTAAATCCGTTCCCTAGGAGACACCTAGGAATACCTTAGATAGACAGATCAAGCGGATTTTGTGATTAAGTATGTTCTAATTAAGGGAGTTTACTGTATCACCTTTAAAGAGTGACGAACATTTCTTCCCTCCTCAACTCAATTGTGCCAACTCCATGGAGACTTGATTTTGTCTTCTCCTAAAACTGTATTTCCCTGCAAGCAACAGGTGGGCCATTCGCAAAGACAAATCTACAGTCATCATGGGTGGGATTTTTAAAAGTGCTTGGCTTTGGCTTAACCGTTCTCTTATTGAAATTAAATGTAAACTTCTATGCTATGACCAGCGGGTAATGACTGATCTACATAGGACAGAGGTTTGTAAATAGTGGTCTGAGAAGTACTTGCTGTCTGGTCATACAGTGATAGCTTCTCCTCTTTATTTCCAAATGCCAAATGGCAGTAAAAGGCAAGTTAAATCATTTAATACCCTACTAAAATAATCTTTCCTTGAAAGCTGTTACTGTCAGTTGCCATGCGAAGGATCTATGATGGCAGAGGCGAGGAAGTCTGTCATGTGGTTGTTAATCAGAAGGGAGGTATTCACAAGACAAGTTTTGTATTAAAACTTTTCCCACTCTGAAAAAATTGAGAAACCCTGAAGTAGGACATAATTGTTATGCGGTAGGTACAATCCTGGTTTGGCTGTCCCCAAAGAGAGTTTTGCCATAGACTTCAGCCAGGCCAGGATTTCACTCTAGGTAAGCGGCTACCATAGATAAATAAAATATGAAACATCTTGTGACTTTTCACCAGACTCCTTAGGCATTCTCTCTGTTTATCCTATTTTTGTCTTGCTTTTTGCCTCTGCTGTTCCTAGATATTGACAGAGCTTGATTGCTTTGAAAACTGTTTGTACGTGGGAACTGCCATCTTTGCAGAACTCCATGTTCTATTTTGGCTGAATGCGAGTCAGATAATTGAGTGACAAAGAAAAATACCTTGGAATCTTCCCATAGATGGGTTGTTAGAATCCAGTGTAGAAATTTATTGCACTGGCAATCTATTTAATTTTTAATTCTGTACTAATTCTAATCATTGTTTGTAGAGGGCACTAAATAGGATTCTGTAGATAATCCTAAAATGTAAAACAACTTAGGTTATAGTAAGCAGTCATGATTTTTAATAATATGTGATTATAACGTTTTCTATTAATCTATAGAAACAATCAAAACTGCATCACAATTTATCTCAGTTGTTCATTAGGAAATTTTGCTTATAAGTGTCTTTGGAAGTCGTAGGTTCATAGGTATGTAGACCACAGGTATGGACAGCAGAATAGACACATTGCCATCGTAATTTATTCTAGGTACAGATACATGCTGTGATGTATCTAGTTTAGCAACATTTGTTATAGCTTGTCATGCAAGCAATGTCGTTACAATTCATACATCCACCAACATTTCAATTAACAAAACTATCATTTTATAATGTGTTTACTTCTTAACCATTAGATTGGCATTGTATAGCCCCTACAGCAAACTGAAATAATCTTTAGCCTTATAGATTCCTTTTGCTTCTAATGTGAAGCAGTTGTTTTTAATATAAACCTCTACCCCGATATAACGCGACCTGATAAAACACGAATTCGGATATAACGCGGTAAAGCAGTGCTCTCGGGGGGTGGGGCTGTGCCCTCCGGCGGATAAAAGCAAGTTCGATATAACGCGGTTTCACCTATAACGCTCCTGAGGACAGCGTTCTATCGGGGTAGAGGTGTAGTTCCTAGGGAATTTGTCCTGTGTTTTATGTTCCCGGTACATCACATCACAACAGCAGTTATATGACACTCCCATTCCTACTCCTTGGCTTTGCCTCTTATGAGAGCTAATTACCACCGCCTTACGCTTTCTACAGGTGCAGGTGATCCCTTCTAACCTTCCATACCCCAGCTTCCTAAGTCCCTCCTAGAGGGACAAGACTTGTAGGCAGGGTTGAGGTAGCAGTATAAGTCCCAGGCTATTGGGCAAAGTGGGTGAGGTAATATCTTTCATTGGATCAACTTCTGTTGGTGAGAGGGACAAGCTTTTGAGCTTACACGGAGCTGAAGAAGAGTTCTAGGTATGCTCAAAAGCTTATCTCTCACCAACAGAAGTTGGTAGGTGAGGTAATATCTTTTATTGGACCTTGTCTCTCTAGTATCCTGGGACCAACACTGGTTACAACAATATTGCAGGTAAGTCCCTCCTACTCTATCTAAGGGACCAGGATGCTGGCTTTGAAAGGGCTCAATTCAGAGCTACTAATAGCACCCTGTCACAGAGTATCTAACAAGAAGCAGAATAGAGAGAGATATGAAGACAAACAGAATTTAGAAACTCTGAGTAGAGCTAGGTGAGATGCAACACATTTATTTGATAAATAATTATTTGGAAAAAAAAAAGGGGGGGGGGTCTTTGAATCCTCAAAGTCTAAATGTTTTGTCCTGACTCTTTTTTTAAATGAAATGTTTTGAAATGAGATTTTGTTTAGAAATCTGACCAGATTTAACTAAAAATACTATAACCCCTCCCAAGCAAAGTGTTTCATTTTGGGTTGAATGCAATGTTTCATTCAAACAGAACCATTGTGTTTGGTTTTTCATTTCAATGTGAGAAACTGAAAAAATTGTCACTTCAATTTAATCCCAAACCTTTATTATTAATTATTATTATTATTATTTTGAGATTTGGTTTGGCCATTTGTCCAAAAAAACAAGTATTTCCTCAGTTCTATTTTGGTCAAGCACGTCTAGTCTTATCCATCACATTTATGTAATTTGTTAAATAACAGCATTTCCCTGAGACCTGCAATTTCTTGCTGCTTCAGAAATACTGCATTATTCAAGCCTGCAATAGTTTATATTTGCCTACTGTAATTGTCCTGTCATCTCACAAGACCAGAATTTTTCAGTACATCTCCACTATTTCAATTTCTGTTCCTGAATGGGGCAAGATGCATGAATGCAGAGGGTGTTTGAAACTATAGTTAAAAATGCAACTTCAAAACAGATTCATTCCAGGTTGGGGGGCAAAGGTTTGGACTGAATTTTATTTAATACTAAACCCCCAACCAAACAGGAAACCTCAGGTCACCTTGAGGGGGTGACAGCTTTTCAGGGATTTGTAGGACTCGGGGACTCCAATCATTCTTTTCAAATCCATCGTAATTTCTCACTCGTTTTACTATGTATTTTAAAAACCTTTTTACTAAACAATCTTGCCTGAAACTTCCTTGTAGTTTCACATTGCATGCCTTGCTGCTTTGACTTAATCAGCCAGAGAATGCACATTTTTATTCTTTCTTCAGGAGAATTAGACAGTTTTTATTTGTCCCTATCTCAAATCTAAATTCCATTTTACTGCCACTGAGCTCTATCTTATGTTAAATTTTCTATCTTCCATGATCTGCTAATAGTCAGCGAGCAGAGGTGGTCAAATTATTGGGTGCAATTAACGGTTGTCATGAATAGAGCTTTTTCCTGTTTGTGAATGGTTTGCAAACTGATCCTGATTTTTATGACTGCATTTGCCAAATCCCATGTGCAGTTAATCCTGTGAGCATTCTGGCTCTGATTCTACTACAAGGGTAGTCCATAGACTTCAATGGCAATACATGCATGCTTAAAGTTAAGCGTGGGCATTACTGCTTTGCCGGAGCTCAGCACCTTGCAGGACCAAGCCTTCCGGGAACAGATTTCAAGGCTGTGTTGTTCACATTATTGTCCCTGCTCCCTTACTGGGTGCCTGGAACATTTTTAAACAGGTGAATGATGAATAACGGCAAATCAGACAGCACACATCCAGACAAATAATTACTTGTGCTAAAATTTCTGATTTACAAACACTTTCACAAGTGCCCTGCATGTAAGGCTCAGTGTTAGCTTCACGGAACCCATGCACTATTTGGCTTCGGGGTGGGGTGGAGGGGGAGAAGCTGGACAGTTCCCAACAGTTGAAACATCTTCTCCCCTAGGTAGGTAATCCTACTGAGTTAAGGAAACAGCCACAGTCCAGTGAAGCTTTGATGTATTGTAGCATTTTGTACTTCGGCGGTGAACATATACTGCAGGCCCAGATTCTGTCGTCCGTTGTTAGCACTACGGAGCGTTGCTAGTGCTATTCTCGGATGAGGCTATTCTCGGAGCTCCGGTGTTAGCAGCGCTAGCAAAGCACGCAGCATGTTGATTCAGCAGACCTTGAAGTTGGTCATAAAGAAAGACCACAGGCTCAGTTCAGGAATGAAGGCATTCAGCCAGGTTTACTGTCAACAAAGCACGGTACTAGTGCCCTGTCCTGTGGGGCATAGGACACTAAACACATGCATGACCCTGACAAGGTAAAAGCTCGGTCAACATATGCAACAGATGTTGCCCCCAGCACCAATACAACTTGAATCTAAGTTTAATGTATGCTTTTTTTTAAGCCCCCACTAATTTAATCTCTTTGTAGATTCCCTTAGGTCCATAATATGCTACCTTTATTCATACTGCATGATTAGTCCCATTGGTTTCAGTGAAGTAAGATACATTTGATTGGCTAAGCACCATTGAGTGGCAGTAAGGGTTGCAAAATCTGGTTTTCAAACTTGCTTATCAACATGAACCTTACATTCCCCTTATGTATCACCTCTGACTGTGGCCCCCAAGTCACCCATGTCCCAAGAGCCTGGAAGAGAGGAGTGTAGCAAGACCGGCACCTAACAGCAGTGTTTAGGAAAGTTTAGAATAGAGGCAGGGCTGTCCCAAGGGCGGTGCGGGGCCCAAGGCAGAGTAGTTGTGTTGTGTATTACAATAGTACCTAGAGGCCCCAGCTGAGATCTGGGCACCGTTATGCTAAGGGCATGATGTTCACATCACCTTGGTCACCAGTTGGCTAGACTCTCCATTTGTCCAGCAAGTTCCTTCTCTGACAGCAGGGGCCTGCTGTCAGGCTACGTCACAGGCATGTCCTCCCCAGCGTATAACTGTGTTTAGTTAGGGGTTAGGAATTTTCCATATACCAGCTTTATCTGTGTCGGTTGGGATTGTCAAAGAAGCCAAGACAAGTTCAGGTTAGGACTGCACTAAATGAGGGTTGGGTGACCTACTCCTTTAGGCTTCTTTGAAAATCCCAGCCTTCAACTCTTCCGTGCCACCGGCGGACTCAGTGTCAGCCCATCTGCCCAGGAGAGTTTGTGAAATACTGCTCTGGGGCACACTGATACTACAGTGATGGGTGCTAAAAGTCATGCTATGTTCTGCCAGACTTCCTTGCTGGTGTGTACTGAGCTCAGGGTCTTCCCTTGTTGCTGTAGACAGCTACGTGAATTTCAGGACAGGCCGTTCCATGTCAGACACACTGATGTTGCCATCTACTTATAACGCCCATCACTGCAGTATCTGAGCACCTTCAATGTTAATCCTCACTACACCCAGGTTGTACTTTCCATATCTGTAAGATGGGGCTCATCCAAAGTGCAAAGATATTAAGTGACTTGTCTAAGGTCACACAAGAAGTCAGTGTCAGAGCTGGGCATTGATCCAGCTTTCCCGACTCCCAGTCCAGTGCCTCACTTACACTAGCCATCCTTCCTGTTTGCAACTGACCAGCCAAAAGTTTGTACAGATTCTCAAAATACTTATCTAAAGCAGACTCCTTTCCCCTCCTCTGCATAGCCATCTTGGAACTTACATCAAGTTCACAACATATGAATATAGTCAATAACAAGACATAACATGACTGTAACATTAGTGCATTTTCTTTGCCTTGGTGGCAATCAATATGTTTATTCAAGAACTTAAAACAGATAAAAAAAAACAGCTTTAGGGATATATGCCAAGAATGGAGCTGCTCTCCCTTGTATAGCTGTGATGTGTTCAAAGCTTTACTTCCATCAATCAACAGACGTTGCCGTTGGGACTCTATGGAGGGCTCTGAAGTTGGGTTCCTAAAAAAGAATACAATAAAGAGCATGCAGTTAGTTTCTACAAGGATGTATTATTAAATGCTATATGGTATTAAGTACAACATATCATCTCACTATTCTATTCCTACTAGGGCTGTCAATTAATCACAGTTAACACACGCAAATAACTCAGAAAAATTAATCCTGATTTAAAAAACTAATCGCGATTAATCACACTGTTCAACAATAGAATACCAATTGAAATTTATTAACTATTTTTGGATGTTTTTCTACGTTTTTAAATATATTGATTTCTATTACAACACAAAATACAAAGTATACAGTGCTCACTTTATATTTTTTTTATTATAAATATTTGCACTTTAAAAATGGTAAAGGAAATAGTATTTTTCAATTCACTTCATACAAGTACCATGGTGCAATCTCTTGCTCATGGAAGTGTCACTTACAAATGTAGTTATTTTTGTCACATAACTCTACTCAAAAACAAAACAATGTAAAACTTTAGGGCCTACAAGTCCACTCAGTCCTACTTCTTGTTCAGCCAACTGCTAAGACAAACAAGTTTGTTTACATTTACAGGCGATAATGCTGCCTGCTTCTTATTCACAATGTCACCTGAAAGTGAGAACAGGCATTTGCAGGGCACTTTTGCAGCTGCCATTGCAAGGTATTTACATGCCAGATATGCTAAACATTCATAGGCCCCTTCATGCTTCGGCCAACATTCTAGAGGACATGCTTCCATGCAGATGATGCTTGTTGAAAAATAATGTTTTAATTAAATTTGTGACTGAAGTCCTTGGGGGAGAATTGTATGTCTCCTGTCCTGTGTTACCCGCATTCTGCCATATATTTCATATTATAGCAGTTTCAGATGATGACCCAGCACATGTTGTTTTAAGAACACTTTCACAGCAGATTTGACAAAACGCAAAGAAGGTACTGATGTGAGATTTCTAAAAATAGCTACAGCATTCAACCTAAAGTTTAAGAATCTGAAGTGCCATCCAAAATCTGAGAGGGACGAGGTGTGGAGCATGTTTCAGAAGTCTTAAAAGAGCAACATTCTGATGCGGAAACTACAGAACCCAAACCACCAACAAAGAAAATCAACCTTCTGCTGGTGGCATCTGACTCAGACGATGAAAATGAACATGCGTCGGTCCACACTGCTTTGGATCGTTATTGAGGAGAACCCGGCATCAGCATGGAAGCATGTCCTCTGGAATGGATGTTGAAGCATGAAGGGACATATGAATCTTGAGTGGATCTGGCACGTAAATATCTTGCAACGCCAGCTACAACAGTGCAATGCAAACACCTGTTCTCACTTTCAGGTGACATCGTAAACAAGAAGCGGGCAGCATTATCTCCTGCAAATTGTAACCAAACTTGTTTTTCTGAGTGATTGGCTGAAGTAGGACTGAGTGGACTTGTAGGTTTTGCATTGTTTTAATGTAATGGGGGATGTAGTCTCCTCAGCTAAGAGAGAAGGGTTAACCCCTGCTGTACCAGTCTGGGACAGATACACTCAGTCACAATCTGTTTTTGAAAATCTTCAAATAAATGCCTAAACGATGCTGGGACTGGATGACGGGATGGATCACTCGATAATGTCCTGTTCTGTTCATTCCCTCTGTAGCACTGGCCATTGTCCGAAGACAGATTGCTGAGCTGGGTGGACTGTTGGTCTGACCCAGTATGGCCAGTTTTATGTACTTACGTTAACTTTTATCCATGCAATAATTTGGATCAGATATTCCTTATTTTTGCTCTACAAAAATGGGAATAGCAATAGTGTACCTACTTTTCTAGAAGTGCAACCATAATATGACTGGAATTCAGCTAAGTTACTTAAAAGCCCAGTGAAGACAATGGATAGATTCCTATTCTTCAATCTTAGGCTGAAATAGTATCCGTGCAAGGCCCCAGTTTGGCGATCTGACCCTCACAGGTTGATCCATGTACCATTGCAGAGCCCCACTGACTACAGTAGAATGAAGCATGGACATAAGGGTCTGCACATGCTTCCTTTTTTAGTCAGACTCCTGCAATCCGATCTGCATTTTCCTTAGATCATCATAAAGTGTGCACGCTAAGGATGCAAGCATCTTAAACGTGGATTTCTATTTTAATAACTTCAGATGATGAATTTTCTTCCTCTTGCATGAGGGGACACCAGGTGCAAGTACTGAGGTGATGAACAATGGAATGCAGCTATTCTCAGAAATGGAGCAGGTGATGTTTAGGTGACCCTTTCCCAGTTCTGTAAAGCCAAACACTCCCTGATAAATCTAAAACAACAACAAAGGAATGAGCTTCAGGAATAAAAACAGAATGCAGGCAGAAGTCCAGCAACAGAGTGGGGGGCTATTCAGTTTATTGCACCCAATGCAGCATGTATGATTAGCTGCCTTATGGGCAGGTGGCATATGTGTGCACTTGGTGCAAGGAGCTCCTGGCCCTCAGAGACCGTGTACGGGCTTTGGAGACCAGAGTAGCTGAACTGGAGGAGCCAAGGGAGACCGAGAGGTGTATATAAATGAGACTTTCCGGGACACAGTAGAACGGTCCCACCCCCGGTCTGACAGTCACTGTGTTTTTGAGGAGGATGATCATCTCAGGGAAGGAGAACATCTAACTGGAACAGAGGGAAACTATCCCATAGGTTAGGACCCTCCTTCCAGATGATGTCATGGTATCCTGTCACATTGTGGATACCTCTCCGGTGGACGGAGCTCCAGTTATTAGGAAGAGACAGGTAATAGTTGTGGGGATTCGATCATTAAAAACATAGCTGGGTTTGTGATGACCAGGAGAACCACATGGTGACTTGCCTGCCTGGTGCGAAGGTTGCGGATCTCTTGAGATATCTAGATAGACTTATGTGTAGTCCTGGGGAGGAGCCGGTGACATAGGGAAGGATAGGAAGTCCTGGAGGCCAAATTTAGGCTGCTAGATAAGAGATTGAAGTCCATGACCTAATCAGACTTGATAATAAAAC
Organism: Chrysemys picta bellii; assembly: GCF_011386835.1. NCBI lineage: Eukaryota > Metazoa > Chordata > Testudines > Emydidae > Chrysemys > Chrysemys picta. The sequence goes on from NC_088796.1 coordinate 121,003,439, forward strand.
TCCAGAGGGGGACAGGAACTGAACCCAAAATAATAAGACACATTTCCTGACTATATAAAGACCTCAACTCACATCCTAATTCAGACTATTGGGGAGTTAAAATGGGATCACTCATCAGTATCAACTGTGGGAAGATGTGTAGGAACCACAATGAAGCTCAATATTTATAAAATAGCCTTGACCCCAAATCAGAGGACATTTTACCGAACAAGGTGTCTAATTAACTACAGCTAAGTGGGAAATTGTTTCCCCTCACCCCCTGAACAATTTTGATATTTTGAAAAATGTTCTCATCTTGACTCAGGACTTAAAGGGTAGAATTCTCAAATATTTTCAGGAATCCTCAGCTCCCAAAGAAATTTCAGTTTGAGTCAGTCAAAATGTAGTGTTTCAATATTTTGAAACATTTCATTTTGGCCATTTTTCTTTACTCTCATTGAATATCAGGGTTGGAAAGGACCTCAGGAGATCATCTAGTCCAACCCCATGCTCAAAGCAGGACCAACCCCAGACAGATTTTTTGCCCTACATCCCTAAATGGTCCCCTCAAGGATTGAACTCACAACCCTGGGTTTAGCAGGCCAATACTCAAACCACTGAGCTATCCCTCTCCTTAGTTTAAGAGTCACAATAAGAAGCGGCTTTGAATCAGAAACACAGAATTTTTTATTTTGAAAGAGTCAATGCAGGTTTAGACAACTATAACATTTTTATTTTTCAAAAAAAAAAAAAAAAAGAAGGGGGGGGGGTTTCCGAGAAATTTGTTGAAATCAGCCCTATCCCACAAAAAGTTTCCATTTTGACAGATCAACAGTTTTTAATTTAAAAAATTCCTCTGTTACTCTAATTACTGATCATCATATCCTTGCACATGAAACATTCTTGACTAGATCTAGCAACAAACTGACTATGGAGAGACACAGTCTATGAGCTATTTTATACAGTCTCCTGTATGAAGGTTTCAGACATTTTATGACCATTCAACAAGATTTTATTCCATCTGTCTGGCTTTTTGTTCAATATTTCCCAGACCTTTCTGGCTCTTGTTCCCAGAAGCAGACTAGGATGTATTTAATTCTGTATATAGCAGAGAAATTAAACCTCTAATTAGACCAGGTGTATCAAAGATTAATTCCATGAGAGACCTAGGTAAATCTATTTTACTTTCACAAATTTGTGAATTAATGAAATGCTGAAGTTCTAATTAAGCAAGAAAAATGAGTGTAGGGGAGATAAGAGGTACTTTAAAAGTCTGTAAATGAATGACGGCCTCCCACATGAACATCAGCAATGTCCCTGCAAGTATCCATAATTTAAAGATAGGACTGTGGAGAAACATCATATTAATAGAGCACAATGGTGAAAGAGCCATAGAGTCACTCATCAAGTTATGACACACAAGCTTCTCCGAGCCTATACATACTCTGAATAAAGGAATCAAGTTCACTTGCTTGGGAAATGTGTGCACCTGGAAAGAAAGTTGATAGGATACGTAGATCTGGACAATAATTTTCTTTTTAACTGTTGGGGACTATTGTAGATCACATAGTGATGGGGAAACTCAAAAGTTTGGAAGGGTCAGGTCAGACAAATATCTAGAAGTTAACATGCTTTTATGACTTTTTCCCAGTTGGGTCAGAAATCTCATGAGAATAGGTAGTTCCATATGATTATCAGTGCAGGTAGCCCCAACCTTTATGAAGGAAGACCTATTCAATCGTCATAAAAACAGGGAATCATAAAAATGAATTTTGGTTTTCATCAGAATTACCAGATGCAAATTTCAGATAGCATGGAGATTTAGAGACCTGAGTTTGGGGGAGGAGAGAGGAAATAGGATGTTACTTATATTTCCTACTTGAAAGAAAGAAAGAAATACCATGAAAGTAACCTCTACGCCATGTACTCAGTATTTCTGCTCACAGTCCCTGCTGAAAGCTTGATCCAGTGGAATCCAATTGAAGTCAATGGGTTAGGCCCAAAGGCAAGACGTGCAGAAGCACATGGACATTAAGAAAATAAGATATGCCAACATTTCTGAGATTCAAAACAATGTTTGAGCTTTGAATAAGTGCTCACAGAGGTTCTCCAAAGAGTTTCAACCAACTTGGCATTGAAACTTGTGAGTGGCTGTTTAAAAGATTATTTGCCAATATTTTGCTGGCAATGGGAATTTTCTTGCCAAAGACTTTACTGTGAAGGGGGGGGGCAAAGCCAAGAGGGAAGAAAGGACATGATAAAAGAGAGAGACATTTGCCATGCTCTCTCTCTCTTCCACCTACATCTACAGACACCACACCAAGTGACTGAAGCACTGATCAAAGGGGAGAGCCTGGCTGAAGGGCAACCAGCCAGCCTGTGGTGAGAAGCATCTAAGTTTGTAAGGGCACTGAAAGTGTTAAGATCAGCTTAGAATGTATTTTGCTTTTATTTCATTTGACCAAATCTGACTTGTTGTGCTTTGACTTATAATCACTTAAAATCTATCTTTATAGTTAATAAATTTGTTTAGTTTACATGAAGCAGTGTGTTTGGTTTGAAGTGTGTCAGAGGCTTCCCTTGGGATAACAAACCTGGTGCATATCAATTTCTTTGTTAAATTGATGAACTCATATAAGCTTGCAGCATCCAGCGAGCATAACTGGACACTGCAAGATGAAGGTTCCTAGGGTTGTGTCTGGGACCGGAGATATTGGCTAGTGTCATTCAGTTGCACAATCCAAGGAGCAGCTTACATGCCAGAGGCTGGTGTGTGAACAACCCAGGAGTGGGGGTTCTCACAGCAGAGCAGGGTAAGGCTGGCTCCCAGAGTCGAGGATTGGAGTGACCTAGCAGATCACCGGTCCAGATAACACCAGAGGGGAACATCACAGGGACCTCCAGAGCCAAATGCATAAGTCTCTCCAGCTTGAGCTAAAGAGCCCAGAGCCAAGCTCTGTAGCTGAGGCCTGTAACAGATCAGGCATCAAGGGGGACACATGACACATATTGTGGATTTCAAAAAAACACAATACAAATTCTGTGCTTGCTGGTCTTCTGACCCTCGGAGGCATTGCTTAATCCCCTGCTTAGCTCTCCACTAAACCACAGCTGCAGATTTAGGCTCAAATCATCTGGCTTCACACAACTGGACTGCTGTAGAGCAGGGACTGGCTATGGTCCCCTTTTGCAGTACCACATGGGCATCACGCATGTTGCCCGAGTTCTAGAAACAACATTCAACTCCTCCTCCTTTCCCTCATGTCTTCTGGGACCAATCAGGCATTTTTGGCTGCCGAGAGCAAGGGACTGATCTGAAGCAGCCATGTTACTTTAAAGAAAAGGAGCTACCCAATTCCTCCACTACAGATGAAGTTTAATAATGAGTTAATAGAATATGAAGAACATGTCAAGGGCTTTACCTCTTCAAAGCACTTCAGAAGTATCAGATCCCTCTCTCTCCTGAGTTAAATGCACAAGGGATGGCAGCCTCTTTACCCCAACCCTTCCCCAGACAAGCAGCTACCATGCTGGCCCACTCACTGTGCTCTGATAAGGGCCATATGATGCTCTCCAGCCAGTTGTATGCCACAGTGATCAGCACATGCTATCGGCTATCCATATATGCATGCTGCTTTGTCATGGAGCAACAGCAAATGAAGCCCACAACCCTGTGTGGTGAAATATTGTTTTGGCAAGATTCCCGAAGCAGAGGATTCATCTGCCAGTACCCTTGCTCCCCCGCTTCCAGGCACCAGGCAGGGCCTGTCCTCTCTAATTAATGATAATATTCCTTACAATATGCTTTCCCATTCACGGGACTCATGGCAAAACCATGGATGAACCTTCCACTATGAAGTTTGGCTGTTATGGGCCAGATTCGGATACACTTACTAATTTTGGGTAACACCTTACTCCAAAAATAGCTGCATTGATTTCAATGGGACACGTAGAGTAGGATACTATTCCACATAATAAAAGTAATCTGGCTCTCTATGTACAACTACTTACTCTTGTGGAATATTGGCTTCTTCCTTAACTTCTTGGCTTTTGATTTTATGGATTTCATATTGGTTCTGCTTCATTTTGACTACTAATAATTCAATCACCTTCACCTTACTTGTATGAGCATATCAGGACTGCAGGGATCTCTTGACATTAGTTCAGTTTATCATTACACTTCCAGATAATTAAAAAAAATCTGCCATGACAGATAAGTTTATAAAAATCTCAAATAATTAAATGGATACAAATGCATTACATGGGAATACTAGTCCATCATTTGACAAAATAGATACAATTATCCATTGAATAAAATACATAGGTGCGCAAAAAGTACATTTCAAAAAGAAAAGAAAAAGGGCCAGTTATGTAACATGTCTACTCTGTAGAATGCCAGATTTGGCGAGGAAAAAAGGCACATATAATTTAAGCAATACAGCTTACTCATCATCCTAGGATGTTGAGAGGAATCCAACATCCAGCACAATAACTCCAGTAACATTCAGCAGGAATCATTTTTTTCTTCCAGATTTTGTCCAGTGAATTTTATAGGAAGAGAGAGAGATCCTGTGCAGATATACACCATCATATTTCAATATAACATGATAGAAGTACGAAAATAAAATTGTTCACAAGTGTGATTTCAAAGAAACAGCAATATAATAATCCAGAAGCCTGAATTTTTATTTATCTCAACTAGTCATGCTCTCTTACATAAATAAGTCTTCATCTATTTTAGGAACTTTCCATTAAATCCAATTTTCTCAAGTATTAATTAAAATTAACGGTGCAAAATGCTTTCTCCGAGTCTGAAAGGACGGTATAGCAACAACAGAGATTTATATCTATCTGTCGCCTTCTCAATAAGTCTGACAAGGCATAGTTTATTAGTCTTTTCTAATAATCCATATTTTGCAGAGAATCTGGCCCCACTGAAGTCCATGATAATTTTGCCATTGGCTTCAAGGGAAGCAAGATTAGGACCTAATTGATTTTCATTTTAGATATTACCTACCTAATTACAAAGCTATACATTCTATTTTCTTTGCTATGGCAGGAAACACAGGTACAGCATGTGTCAAACTGTAATAATAACTGGTCTGAAATCCCTACCCTGGAAAAGTGGAATTACACGTTGTAGTGGGGTGGCTGCCCCCCTCCTGTAGAACAGGGGTTAAAAGCAGCCAAGCTAGGCTGGCTGGGGAAGCAGCCACACCTGGGGCCACACCCAATCAGGGCCCAGTGGGCCAGGAGCAGGAGAAGTCTCACCCTAGCCCTGGAGTGGGAAGGGTTAGTTCCCTGAGAGGAAGGTACCTGAAGCAGAGCAGTGCTGGGGAATAGGGAAAGGGAGCTGGGGAGCTCCAGCCTGGTAAAACCCCAGGCTACAGGCCTTGTTAAAGGCCCAAAAGGTACTGGGCTGTAGAGGGGCAGTCTGGGAATAGGCAAAAGCAGCAGGTCCTACCCCCTTGCCAATGATGAGTGGCCATTATAGATTGCACTCTGCCCCAGGGAAAGGGGGCTAGATGATGACTGGCAGTAGCCCCTGAGGTGAGGTGGGGTTAGAGGGTTGTCGGTTCCCTTGGGAGAGGAGACCCAGAGTGTGGGGGTACTCCAGAGCAGAACCCCGAGGTAAAGGGCACTGGGGTCTGGGAGCCTAAGGCAGGCGAGACACTGGCCATAAGGAGGTGCTCTGGAGTTGGACAAGAGCTAATTCCCAGATGACCAGTAGGAGGTGCTGTACCAGTGGGTCTTGACCTCGCTACACATGTACAATTCCCCATTTCTTAGAAAATTCATTTGAACAAAAGTGGGGTAATTAATATTATACCTTATGACTTCTGTGCCTTTGATCTGAAATAATGGGAGGGGAAAAAAACCAATACTGTTCTATCCTTACATTTTGCATACTTGCATTATGAATTAAGAACTGTGGAGGCCAGACTGGGCCCCCCAGATCTACACAGAGGGGAGTCCCCATGCACAGATGAGGGAAAGCACTGCCCCTCTCTCTCGCCATTTCCTCAGACAGCATGGAGGGCATGCTCAGAATCTGAGATCTGTTCATCCCCTGGGTCCCATGTGCAATCTCCTTCCAACCCCACAAGGCATCAGCAGAATGTATCTATGGAATCTACGTAGCTCGTTACCATAGCATCTGCGCACCTCACAATTTTTAAGGTATTTAGCTTCACAACATACCTGTGAGGTAAGGAAATAGCTTCCCGGTGCCTCAGTTTCCCTATCTGTAAAATGATGCTGACCTTTCAGAGCTACTGAGAAAAAGTGTATCTAAGAGCTACGTCCCAGTTTTACAAATGGAGAACTGAGGCATCACGGAAGTACTGACACAGAAGTCTATGGCAGAGCAGGGACTTGAATCCCATTGTCCCATGCTCTAGATTAGTGCCCTAACCACTACACCTTCTTCCTCTCTTTCGGACCCCTTCCACACTGCAGAGCCAGCCTGGGGGCGGGGGGGGGGGGGGAGACTAGCTGCAACAATGAAGGAGGGAAGCCCTGAAAGCACAACCCCACTGTGGCCACACAATGCCAGAGGGGTCACAGAGGTGTGGAAACCCTGCAGACATAGATTCTAAGGTTTGAGTCCCCTGTCCACCCTGTTTGTGGGAGGAAGGAGAGGAGAAAGGAAAGGGAATACTTCTCCCCAACAGAAAAGATATGGAGGAAATCTTTACAAGCAGATGCTCAGATAAGTGTCTGTATCCTTCCTTTTCCCAGTGCCCTCCCACAGTTTTTTTCTTTTTAAAATGGGTGTCGAAGATCTAGCTCTGTATATTTATTATTTACAATCCTAAATTGTTCTCACTGTTACTTGTGTATATTTCCAGGTAGAGGCAAATCGATAAGGGTTTACTATCACGTGTCCAAACCGGACAGTCTCTACGCACAAGAATAAATGGACACAAATCTGACATCAGGAATCAGAACATTCAAAAACCAGGAGGAGAACACTTCAGCCTCTCTGGCCATTCAGTAACAGATTTAAAGGTGGCAATTTTGCAACAGAAACGCTTCAAAAACAGATTCCAATGAGAAACTGCTTAACTTGAATTGATATGTAAACCAGATACTATCAAATTCGGCTTAAATAGAGACTGGGAATGGCTGAGCCATTACAAACATTGAGTCTATTTCCCCCATGTTAAGTATCTTCACAGCTTCTTGTCAAACTGTCTTAAATAGGCTATCTTGATTATCACCACACAATTTTTTTTTCTCCTGTTGACAACAGTTCATCTTAATTAATTGGCCTCTTAGAGTTGGTTGGGCAACTCCCACCTTTTCATGTTCTCTGTATGTGTATATATATATATATATATATCTCCTCACTATATGTTCCATTCTATGCATCCGATGAAGTGGTCTGTAGCCCATGAAAGCTTATGCTCTAATAAATTTGTTAGTCTCTAAGGTGCCACAAGTACTCCTATTCTTTTTGCGGATACAGACTAACATAGCTGCTACTCTGAAACCTATCACTTGAACGTCCATGCCTTTGGATAATCTGGGATTGAGACCTTAGGGCTGATAAAAACAACAACACAAAAACACACACTATACAGCAAACTTAGGTCCCAACCTGCACATGTTTAGTTTCACTCACGCAAGTAGCCCAATGAAATCAGTGGAAATGCTCACAAAGTTCGGAAAAGTTATGATACTGTACGGGTCATTATGACCTATGTGTTTTGTAGAAGTTGGTTATAAAAGATTAGCTAATAGAGTGTACTTTGGAGCGGTCCTCTGAAGCCATCTTAAGAGATGTTTTTCCTGATACCCTTTCTCCCCAGTGGGTGAGCAACTGGCCACTGTGAACCTGCTGTTAATTACTCAATACCATTCTAGATGTTAGGTAAATATCTGGGATGTTCTAAATCTATTGCTTAGGTCTGTGTGGGCTTGTAGCGGGGCAGTAACCCTGTTCTGGCCCTGAAAGGGTTAAAAGCCAGCCCTGGGAGAGGGCTGGGGCTGAGAGCCAATAGGAAAAGGCTGGGAGGCAGCCAATCAGGGCCAGGCTGGGCCCTATAAAAGAGCTGCAGGGCTAGAAGGCAGAAATAGTCTTACTCCAGCCTTGGCCTGGGCAGGGCTAGCTGCTTGGGAGCAGTGTATCTGGAGTAGAGCAGTGCTGGGGAGCTCTGGCCTGGCAAGTCCCAGGCTGAGGTCTTGAGGTGCAGCCTGGGGATAGGCAGAGGCAGTTGGTTCAAACCCCTTGCCAATGATGAGTGGCCATTACAGATTGTGGTTTGCCCCAGAGAAAGGGGGCTAGATAATGACTGGCAGAAGCCACTGAGGCAAGGTGGGTATAGGGGTTGGGGGTTCCCCTTGGAGGGGCGTGTGGAGGTACTGCTGTGGGCAGAACCCCAAGGAAAGGGAGCACTGGGGTCTGGAGGGACACCAGGCCTGAGCTAGGCAAGACATTGGCTAGCAGGAGGCACTCCGGAAGCTGGAATTGAGTTAATTCCTGGATGACCAACAGGAGGCGTGACACCAGTGAGTCAACAAGGTACTATAGTGCTTAAATATAATAAATTGTAGTCTTAGGTAGAGCACACTTACTTGCATTAATCTTATAGGACAGAAATGCTGTGTTACTGTTGATTTATTCCTTATGTTGCCTGGAGTGAAATAGTTAAGTTGCCCCTGTTGGGGGTTCTGAAAACCCCAGGGAACACCAGCAGTGTTTACTGTGGTTCCCAGGAACCAGGCACGTGGGAGGCCAAGCCACAAGGGTCCTCCCCTTCCAGGGAATTTGTCTGGCTGGCGTCTCCAACACCCTTGCCACTTCCCAGAGGCTGGTAGGGAACTCAGACCCACTCTGTACACTGGGTTTCAGTCCAGGGACCCTATAACAAGCACCCAAGGTCTCTGTACCATCCTACCCCTGGCTGTTGTTTCCCTAGCTTTCTTCCTATCTGGCTTCCCCCCATTCTGGGTTTGCTAACCTACCAACTCCCTTCACTCAGGGAATGGCTGTAGCCTCCAAACACAGATCCCACTTCCCAGGGATGAGCTGACTGCCTTTTCCCAGCTGCAGCCGCTAACTGGTTTGATACAGGCCCTGCTTGTTCCAGCACAGCTGTTCCCAATCAATCAGTTCCCAACTACCTGGCTCCTCCTCCAGGTGCACCTTACTGGCTAAATTGGCCAGCTTGGCCACCTTAACTCCTTCCAGCCCCATGGGGGGTGGACATCACAGGGACATTAATTGTTAGGTTTTTCTTCATTGCGTCCATGTTTATAACTGTCGCTAAAAGTATTTTAGAGCCTGGTCTGACTCCTTTGGAAGCAAATGGAAAGACCCCTGTTCATTCAGGGTTGGGTCAGACTTAGAGGGTGATGCATTCCAGCAAAATTGCTCCCAATATCATATAGAGACCTGGGAGTAAACCCTTAATCCCGAGGCATTTACTTAATAGAAATAGGGTTTGGTGTCCAATATTTGGGAACAGCTTAAAGAAAGTGGAACATTTCCCTCCAGAAGAAAAACACTGAATTACTGTCAAGGTCAGTACTTTGGGCTCTAAAGGAATCATGAGCGACCTTGGAAACACGGCAAAATTATATGTGCCAACAGAAAAGGAACCCTCTTTCATTGCAGGGGGAAATGGAGCAAACTATACGTTTATTTTATATAGCATTTATCATACAAGCTGGATCCCAAAACACTTTACTCAGTTGAATAATATAGTTACCGAGCTAAATAAGTAATGGCAGAGAAAGAGGGAGAAATTAAGAGCAATAGGCTAGGGAGTAGAGAGAGAGAGAGAGAGAGAGAGAGTGACATTTCAAGATGACAGTTGAATGCCTCTTTTGCTCTACATTTTACTCTAATTTTATACTGTGATGAATTTTTTTCTGCCGTAAGATTGGAATTTACATCCTGAAATAAAACTGGAGGGGAGGTTAAATTCGGGAAATAAAGGCCAAGTCATGTGTTTTACCTTTGAACACTGGATTTTTGCCGTCTTCATTCATGCAGCATAGCGTTAAGGGTCATGAGGCGGCAAACACTTCTGCATGTGCTCTGCTCACCTGAGTAAATTCAATAGAACTACTCAGGTACATAAAGTAACTCACGTGCACAAGCATTTACAGGACTCAGGCCTAAGTGACAAACCCCCATTGACGTGAATGATACTACTTGTATGTAAGCAGGACTCAGCGTGATTATTTGGCCCTTGATATTTTTTTTGTTTTGCATATATGGGTGGTCTGGGGGGCAATGTATGGAGCCTAGCATTAAATAACACTGAATCACAAAGCCAGTAATGACAGAGAGGAATAATAAGAACATCAGAGTGCAGTAGATAGGTACCAGCCATGTGATCTATAGCGAGGTTGCTTCATCAGCCATCTGTAATTGAAGGCTCAGAAGGGCCCTGAGAATGAACACACACAGCGGCAAAACTTTTGCTCTCTACTTAAAGCCGGCCAGTTCCTCTTGACAGTTATCGAGAGGCTCCTTCTATTTGGATGAACATGGTATACAGTAACGAGTGTCAGATTACAGGCGTGAGAGCAAATGTATGCATGGGGCCAGATTCTGATCTCCATTGCAATGGTGTAAGTCCAGGATCACTCCAATAAAGGAGTTCCTTCAGATTTACACTGGCACTACTGAGAGCAGAATATGACTCCTTGTCAGTGAAATTCCACGCAAAGGCAAGTCTCTGGCAGTATATTATTTTTTCATGAGTAGCCTAATGCATTTACCCTACTGAAGTACATGGAGAATTTATGTAAATAAGGAAGACACCACTGTAAGTTAAATATTGATAAAGAGTTTGTGCGGTACTGTATAAGCAAATCTGAATGGCAAGATTGGGGAATTAGAGTATGATATTTTAAGTAAATACCAGTGGAGTTATTCAGCTAGTTTAACTGAGTTTCTCCATGGGTTGCAACAAAATACCTGTGAGCTAATGGTAAGGTCACAGTTATAAAATGAAATCCTCAAAGCTGAACAGGTTGGGGCGGAAAAGTTGGCCTTGAATTAGGAAATATAAAAATGGGAATGACCACAGACTGATCTTAAGGCCAGCCTGCCATAACTGACAGATAGCACAAGCAATTCTACTGCCATAGGCTTCATCAAAAATATACTACCCTAGCAAACAGGTGGGAGTGGCAACTACCAATGGTTTGCACTGCAGACCTGTGACCTGTCCTGTGGGTTGGAGAGTTGTCAATTTCATCCTCCTAACTCCTGCTATGTAATCGGGCTTTGTGCAAGAGGCGAATAATGCCTCATGTCATCTACGTCCAATGCACAAATCCAGCTCTGTAACTGCAATAATAAGTCTTTAATCATAGCACCAATATGAAATGTGCATTACATAATCCAAATACTGTAATTGAGCAGGTAAGCAGAATGCTACTTATGGTGCAGGTGGAGAAGGGCCCTATTTGCTGCTGCCTACGTTATTGCAGCTGCTAGTTTGGAGCGCGATAGTGTTGTGAATTAACTGCATCAACTCAGCAAAGGGGCCTGGGCATCGCTGGCGACTGTCAATAGAAGCCTTAGCTCAGTGTGCAGTCCAGGTCACAAAATCAAACAAGATGCAGAAGGAACGGGACAGAGACTAAAACAGAAAATATTGTGTCCTTCTATAAATCAACAGTGAGGTCTCATCTAGAGGACTGTGCTGTGTTGGCCACTTTGTGTCAAAAAACATATTGTAGAATTAGAGGGAGTTCAGAGAAGGGTGACCAGCCAACTTAGGGGCATGGGAAACTCTCAGACAAGGATTGTTTTACTGTAGAAAAGTGATGATGATGGTGTCTAGAGAAGGTAGAGTGGAGCTTCTGTTTTCCCTTTGTAATTACACTGTGGAACTCACTGCTGTGGCATGCCACTGAGGCCAGTAACTTAGTAAGATTCAAAAAGGGATTGGGCATTTATATGGTTAACTGGAATATTCAGTTATAAGAGTTAATGTTAATCAATTCTGAAAGTGATATTAAATCTCATGCTTCAGAGTTTAAGTCAGTCTCTAACCCCTAGGGATTAGGAGGTTTTTTGCATCTTCCTTGGAAGCGTCTGGTGCTGGCTGCTGAGAGAGAACAGGATACAGGACTAGAGGGATCATGGGTCTGATCCAACAGAGCAAGTCTGTGTTCTTGTTTTCTTATCATTCACATCTAAATGAATTATACATTGATCTCAGTCACAATTTGGATTTCTTAGTTAGAGAACATGACTGACCTGATTATTCAAATATCGCGAACAGTTTAGCCAAAAGCACTTTTGGGTGAATACTTTCAATTTTCAAACATTCACTGTGATCTGACATAGCCTTTAGGAATTGGGCCATTTTTAAAAAGACACATCATTTATATACAATGTCATTTGAATTTCTTAACTAGCCTGGGCCTGATTCTACATATTTCCAGGCAGAGAGTGTTAGAAGATGGGCATTTAGGGATGGATTATTAGAGTGGCCGAGCATCCATAACTTCAGTTGAAGGCAATATGGTATGCAATTGCTCAGCAAAAACAAATTAAAAAAATCAAGCCCTTAGGCTATGAAGCCAACCTGTCAGAATAATATGCGCTTCTACAGTGTCTATCCAAGAATCTCAAGTCATTTTACAAGCATTAATTTAGCCTTGAAATATCTCTGAGGTGGGCAAATTTTATTTTCTGATCTGTGAAATGGAGATAACTGAGACAAGGCATGGTTTATCCAAGCTCATTGGACCATAGTTGAGGAATGAATGAATAATGCCTGAAAGGAATGTCTGAGTTACCGTGCTTCCTGGGGCTACATGTTACACACCTCCCTTACTCAGAGCTGTGACTCAAGATACAATCTGGCCCAGGCGATTTTTTTCACCATTTTCCACTCTTCTAATGGAATAAATCCTACCAACCATTATTTCTTGTAAGTCTATTTTATTACTAAGACTATTTATGCATTTCAAGTTGGATGTCTTTGGGAAAACTGATTTTTTTTTTCAAAAAAAGACAATAAAAACCCAATGGATTTGCACAAGTAATTAAAACAAGAATAAATCGCTTTTTAGCTGCAATCTTTCCTTTACATGGGAATTTGGTCAAAATGATCTTGTAGGCTTTACAAAGTCGACTGCTTATCTGCATTCGAGTAGCGCTGCAAACTGATAGCTATAGCGTGCTGTCCATATCATGACCCATCAGCACTAGCCTGATTTCAGTATACAGTCGGGAGTCTCACCTTTCTTTCTGCTGGTGAGATTGCTGACTGAGCCATTAAGAGCCAGATTCTGAGCTCTTTCACACTGGTCAGGGCTGGCTCTAGGCACCAGCCAACCAAGCACATGCTTAGGGAGGCACCTTGGAAGGGGCAGCCAATGTTGGGGTGGTGGGGGGCGCTCAAGGGTGTTTTTTGTTTGTTTGTTTTTGTTTCAGCCAGGCAGCGCGGTGGTGTTTCGGGGGGTGGGGGCTTCGGTGGCACAGCGCTTCGGGGGTTTGGCCAGCTCGGCCCGGCGCGGCGCTCCGGGGGTTTGGCCAGCCCGGCGCTCGGGGAGGGTTACAGCAGGGCGGCGTTCTTCTTTTTTGCCTGGGGCAGCAAAAAAGTTAGAGCTGGCCCTGACACTGGTGCAAATGCAAAGATACTCCACGAACATCAAAGTTACTCCCGATTTACATCAGTGTAACTGAGTGCAGAATCCGGTCTCATATTTTCATTGAATCATCCAAGATGACAAACAAGTCTGGTAGGAGAAGAATCCAGGGGCGAGGTTCACGATTATATTACAGAGTGTCTTTTTTTTTTTCTAGTCTGTCTGTGTTTGTCCTGTAAGACTGTGGAGCTCTTTAAATGTTATCTCCAAAGCCAATAGTTTTGCTTCTCTTGGTGCCGTGGTTTTTAGAATCGCCTTGAAATTTTAAAGGAAATTGTTTCCTACTTTTGTAAGTTTCTGAATAAAATGCAACTGCTATCAATTACACTGCCTTCAACATTCACTGATGCAGGCCTCCAACTGGGCATGGTGGACTGGATCCCATTGCTATTTTTGAGCTTGCCATTCTTGTTCTCCAGTATCTGAGCTTTCATTTTTTTTAGAACAGCTAAGTCTATGGAAGAAAAGCTTTCAAATGTAAAGCAAGTGAAGCTGATGGAGCACTCTGCCTGAGTTTGTTTTGTGGTCTCTGAAATAGCTCAGATGTTGGGACCATCCTGTTCACCCCCACTGGAGTGCTAATTCCGATACCCCGAGGACAAGAATGTCAACACTATTGCTAACTATTTCACTGTTGATCAAAACAAAGGAGAGGGGTAATCTACCATGAGTGACATCTCATTTGGTGCCACAAGTGGATGGAGCTTTGGAAGATACCACCACCTTTTCCCCCCTCTCCCTGTGTGACCCACCCAGAGTGGAGCAACAGAATGTAGAGGGAGCATTTAACCCCACCAGGGTGAGCCATTGGTATGGACCCCAGTGAGCCAGACATAAGGAGCATGTCTGTGTGGGCATATCTGAACCCTGCTGAGGGAATGCCAAGTATGAGAAGCCCATTAGAGCTGTACATGAATGTAAGGGGGGAGCCAAGACAAGTAGCCCGCATAGAATGCGCCATCACATTTTGAACATCTGCATAATTTGGGTCACTTTGGTCATTCAAATGTGTGGCGCTTGTTTCGAGTGGAGCTTGGCCCCCAGTCCTGCAATTCCAGCCCTGCTTGGGTACGCATATGCAGGCTGCTCGTCTCCCTCCAGCAGCATAGCAGTGAGTCAGCAAGGCATTCTTCTAATGGAATGAGGCATTTATTTTAATAATATAGCTCCAGACCTGTATGCAGATTCTCCCAATTGGACTTACGGGGGAAAGGGTCCAAAGGCAGAACAGATTTAAAGTTAGTGACTAGACAACATGGAAAGCCCAGCCTTGGATTGGCAGTGCATTTCCGATCCTAGGCAAATTAAGACTTGCAGGACACAGAAATATGTTGGAATAAACCTACAGCCATATAGTATCTTTCAAGCAGGAGGACCTCAACTTGCTTTAGAGCTGTACCCATCGCTATAGTTCAGCCGCCTGTGCATGAAATACAGTATCCGTTCTCCAGTAACACTTTGTTTGGATTAAGTGTTTGCACACTCCCTAGTGTTTACATGGAAAGCCCCCTTCCAGAAACTGGCGTATCTTTTTTGAGTGACTCCACAAACCTCAACGTAAGCTCTGCAGAGGGATGTTTGGATCAAGCACATTGCAGAGAAAATTCTCACCTTAATTATGGTTATTGAATTGAAAGGGTTGAGTTCTGATGTCACTTTCACTCTTGAATCTCCAGTGCCCTCAGTAGAATTGATCCTAACTTGCACTGGTGTAAGAGATTAGAATCAGATTTCCCCCCCCCACCCCCAAATTTTCTCTCTTGAAATCAAGAGGCCTGCCAATTAATTGGAGTATCCAGAGTATGGTACTCCAGCCTGACAAATCTGAGAAAGTATCGTTACATTAGTTTCAATTGCACGTGCTTCATTTCTTTATAAAATCTGGACAAACCTAATGGACATTGTATACTGCTGAGGTGCTTTGTGTGAGGTGCAGTTTATCTAGACAATTAGTTGTCAGGTGCAACAAAAAAGTTTACATGAACTGCTCAATGCTGCTGATTTTAATGAATTACACTGTTTGTGTATTGATTGAAGGCTCTCTCAGAAGCTGTAATGATCTTGTTTCTTCACTGAAGCCCTCATTCTTATCCATCAGTCAATTTCATATCTCAGGCAACTTAAGCCTTTTGCTTTGTGCAGAAAATTTAACATAACATGTTTCTTTGTGTCGACCAGAATACTGCTCAATACCTTGTTCAACAGACTTAAAATTACTTTTTTTTTAAAAAAAAAAAGTGGCATTCTTGTATAATCTGGTCAGATTTTGTTTGTCTGTAACTGCATACAGTTTTGTACATTTTGAAATTTACAACATTTTAAAAAATTCAATGAATTTTTGGTACTTTAGCCAAACAAGATGACCTCTTGAGGTCCCTTCCAACCCTGATATTCTAAGATAAATCCTGCCCTGTGGAAAGGTCATATTGAAGAAGAATACATTAAATAAAAATCTTTTAGTAAAGAATAGATTTGCTTTTAATGTATTTAAGCATAATTTCTTCATAACTTTTCACATTATGGAATCAGATCAGTGAAGGCTATTTCACCTGAAGACTCTATAATAAGAAAGTGAGTCAGACCATGAATCCAAGGAAACCACAATACCAGAAAGGGGATTCATGCCCCCAAGAAGGACGACAGTGGTATGGACACCATTTTCCTTTTGTAATGCAGCCAACCTTGGCACTTGTAAGATCCCATCAGGCTTCCTTAGAGGCCTGTTTGTGGAGGGTGACCAAAAAAGAAACCCCTCCCACTTTGGGCAGTGATATGGACAGCTGTGAGCCCCCTATTGGAGTGGTACATTGAGCAGGTTGCACCACTGCATTGCCTACTCCAGACAGATTTATCAACATCGGGCTAGCAACATGATTTAATAATTCAGGGAGGAACTAACACTGTGTCTTTAAGATTAATCCCCACCAAAACCTGATTTCCACCTCTGGAATCCAGAGCTCAAAAATCAGGATTAACGTTGAAAAATATAGTGACTGGAATTTTAAATGGAACAATTTTAAACTGACTGGCTAAGTGGCAATTCTGCAGAAAAGGACCTGGGGATTAGAATGGACGAGAAGCTGGATATGAGGCAACAGTGTGCTCTTGTTGCCAAGGAGGCTAATGGCATATTGGGCTGCATTAGTAGGAGCATTGCCAGCAGATCAAGAGAAGTGATTATTCCCCTCAATTTGACACTGGTGAGGCCACATCTGGAGTACTGCGTCCAGTTTTGGGCCCCCCACTACAGAAAGGATGTGGACAAATTGAAGAGAGTCCAGTGGAGGACAATGAAAATGATTAGGGGGCTGGGGCACATGACTTATGAGGAGAGGCTGAGGGAACTGGGCTTGTTTAATCTGCAGAAGAGAAGAGTGAGGGGGAATTTGATAGCAGCCTTCAACTATCTGAAGGGGGGTTCCAAAGAGGATGGAGCTCGGCTGTTCTCAGTGGTGGCAGATGACAAAACAAGGAGTAATGGTCTAAGTTGCAATGGGGGAGATCTAGGTTGGATATTAGGAAACACTATTTCACTAGGAGGGTGGTGAAGCACTGGAATGGGTTCCCTAGGGAAGTGGTGGACTCTCCATCCTTAGAGGTTTTTAAAGCCTGGCTTGACAAAGCCCTGGCTAGGATGATTTAGTTGGGGTTGATTCTTTTTTGAGCAGGGGGTTGGACTAGATGACCTCCTGAGGTCTCTTCCAACTCTAATCTTCTATGATTAATCTAAAATGACAACTATCAGCAGACCATGGCCTGACAAGATCATTGTTTCACTTTATAGTATCGGTGGAACCTAACTATGACCTGTAATCAAGTTGAAGTTTGGACAAGGTAAGAGGCCCTCAAATGCCTGATAAGGCTGGGCCTCTAGCCAAACAACTCACCCCTCTTGGTAAATACTATTATTAGAGTATCTCTGGTATTTTATGCATTGACTACATGCCAAAGCAGTGAAAAGAAAAGGGTGAATTACTAAATATTCCATTCTGTAGTCATTAAATATTTCATGGTTTTTCATGGAGATCCATTTGGTATGTTACACTCCTTCTGCTCACAGCATATGGATGAGCAAGCAGCAGTGGGACAGCATTGAAATCCTGCACTAAAGTGGTTAAAAGAAAATAAATAAAAAACCCCAACAACAGTGAATATAGTTTGCTTTTGATTCTGACCAGAGCAACATGAGAATATTGTGATGTTCTGCAGCCCTTACAGCACCTTCTTGTGAGGTGTGTGGTCTGTTTTTTTTTTTTCCTGTGGGAGGGGGATTCTCGGCCTTACTTATTTGACAGAAAGCAGTTGGCAGTGACCTAAAAACTGCGTAGCTCTCAAACTGGAAAACAAATGAATTGGCATGTCTATGGATTGCTGTCCATACGTTTAACATCACCAACACTGATGTACAAAATACGTGCTATGGGCAATGGTGTCTCTCTGGGTTGCAGAGAGGCAGGGAGAGCCCAAACATATAATTACTTGGAGGCTCTTTAATGTTAGTGTCTCTCCAAGTTATCTTAGTTTGAAAAATATCAAATAGTAAAGCAATGAAATATTGGTTGTTGGAGCAGGAAGTGTGGCCCTGTGTGTGTACAGCACCTACCATGTTCAGGTCCCGATTATGCCCTTTGGGCTTTACTATAAATATTAATGCTACTACTCAGGGGAGATCCATCACATCTGGCTGACCAACATAATGGATAGTGCAACTTATACAATCATGCCTAGACGTGATCATTGGAATCACCAGTCGCAATATCTGCTGTAAATAGAGTTAATGAAGCTAAAATGTTTCTATTTTAGTCTCCTGAATAATTAGTTAATTAACTAATTAAGTGCTAGAGAGACAAGGTGGGTGAGTTAATATATTTTATTGGACCAACTGCTGTTGGTGAGAGAGACAACTTTTGAACCACACAAAGCTCTTCAGAGCATAAGTAAGTGCTGTTAGGAGTAGTTTGTAAAGCTGTTGCAAGGATGCATATGACACCTGGGTCTGGGCTATAAAAATCATTTAGGGCTCAACCCTGCAAGGTGCTGAGAGTCTTCTGGAGGTACTGATGGCTATCCAATCCCAGTGACTTCAGTGTGAGTTGCAGGTGCTGACCACTATCAGGAGTTATTCAGCACCTTCCTGGATTGATCCTTTTGAAGAACTAAGTTCCTGTTTTAAAACATTCCTAGCTTTCCAGGTTGCCTTCTCTATTGCACTTCACACCTTTCACTATATTGACAGAGACACAAGATCTTGTCTGGTAACTAGACCTGGCGCTACATTAACATGATAGGCATTTGCCTCCAACCTTCCTACAGAAAATATTGATGTTCTACTCACTCTAAATTCAGCAGGTATGTTCTCAAAACAGTGAGCAAACATCTAGTCCTAAATCTAACGTGTGAGAACTAAGCGATTAATTCTTCCATGAAGCAGTTTAAAAAAGTACCTTTCCCTATATATATATATATATATATATATATATATATATATATATATATATATATATATATATATTTTTTTTTTTGCAGCCTGAGAGCTTTTTGTTGTCACCACTGCTACAGTGAAAAGTTGGTCTATGACCTCTAAACCACATTCTAAGATAGCCTGTAAACCAGTGTAGTTCTACTAACTTCTAGTTTGCACCAGCTGAGAATCTGGCTCTGCATGTTCATTCCAATATGTTTACATTTTTTATCAACAAAATGCCTATAATTTTGTGTCTGTCCTGTATAAAGGTACCCAGAGAGAACCAGCTATTTTGTTCTATAATATGTTGGATTAATAGTTTTTAATCTCAACCTGTCTGTTCAACAAAAAGCTTTGAAAGGCACACAAATTAGTTAAGTGCAGCACACAAATCATCATATTTCCCACATCAAATTAGCACATAAGGAGAGAAAATGTGGCAATGTTCACAGTAATATGCCATTCATTATAATTTTCCTTGCAAGTGTTTTCTTCCCCCCACTCCTTTCAAAGTAATTTTAAAGAAACCAGCCAACATAACAATTTAAGCATCAGGCTATGATCATTCATCAAGGGGTCAGCAGAGAGTAACACTCTCCGGTAGTCAATATTTAATCTACAGTAAAATTAAATCACATGCTAGCAGGCCCAGTTCATCCAGGTAAGAGTTCAGTACAGATGCTGAGTTGTATGTAAGGATGTATCTAAAAAGGCACACCCATTTCCTGCCTCTTCTGAAAATGGATATGCCACATAAGCTAGTCAAAACACTTGCTAGATTGGTACCATCATCTATTATGGATTTTTCTTATAAATCCCAGTCCTTCATCAGGACCACTAAACCAGAGCCCCATTGAGCTAGATTCTTGTCTCGTGTAAATCAACCTAGCAGTGGAGTTACACTGATCTCCAGCTGCTGAGGATATACACCACTGACTTGAATGTCTCCATTAATAGAACTCAGTGAAGGAGCAGGACTACAATTTGCTTTCAGTTGACAAAGACGTTTCCAGATACTCAGTGGTCACAGACAGTTAGATGCGCTAGTAAAAATATGCCTGCTATCCTGGGAATCCTGCCACTTGTGTGTTGTGTAGAGATGGGGCTAAATCTCAAGGCTGTTTGGATCTGGGGTTTTGGCATAACCCAGGGCAGAAATAGGAATTCTCTGTGAAATTCAGTTCCACATACTGACTCTGATTCCAAACATTTCAAAGTTCACAGGTGTGTGGAACTGGGATTTTAGTTCAAGTGCATCTCTAATTACTAGGAGACATTTCCATCCTGTTTCAGAGCCTTTATCCATGAATTACAGTAACTACAGGGAGGGGGCTGTATGAGATAGTAGCTTGCATCATTATAGCTTCTTCAATTTGAGGATCTCTGAGAACTTTGCAAACTGATGAATTAGGCTTCTCTGAAAATCCCAGCTTTAATCTTCACAACATCTTAGTGGGATGCAAGTGGTCACCATCTAAAAGTGAACGTATACACAGAGTTACCAAATTGTGGTATCAGAGATGCTGCTATTTTCTTGTGTAAGCATAGGGGCACTCCAGTAACAGCCGACCTTTTAATGACATCCACCGTAAGTAGGCATCATTATCCATCTTTTTCAGAAGGATAGGCTGCGTGTATTGCACAAGGTCCCATGAAATTTGTGGCAGAACTGAGAAGATAATCCAGATCACCTATCCCTTACCCTCCTGCTCAGAAGTGGTCTATATATTGATGATGGCTCTCAGGTAGACCATTTTCCCCATCACTTAAAACAAGAAGCCTCATCTCACCTCAACTTTTCCCTTGTACAGGTAGGCAACACATATTTTCCTTTGTGGATTCTCAATCAAACTTTTAAAAACAATCTCATTCGATCTGCTTTCCTCTTGCATAAACACTTCTCTTGCAAAGCTCTCCACTGAGCGGCTCTGTGTTGTACTGGTTATTAATCTTACGGGTTTTACCTTGAGTTTAAACCGCTGCTGGTAAAATAGCGTTCACCATTGACTTCAGTGTGAAGAGTCTGAGGGAACTGCTGAGCGCTTTTGAAACATGACTAAAATTGCAAAATGGTCTTTTCAGTCCATCGCTACTTCTTGGTCTCTCACTTTCTCCCATCAAAGGGCAGAAACACTGAAGAGCACTAAACAACTATCATACCAGGATGAAAACAAACAAGATATTAAGGAGCATAATTATCAGTGACTAGATAGCATCATACCCATGTATTTCTCTGCTTGCAACTCCCATCTGCTATTAGACACAATGTGTGCCTTCCACCTCATTCTTGTTCTAGTGTGTCAAAAACAAATCCAGAGAAATCCAGAGCTGCTTTCACTGGCTTCTCTGCTAATCTACCCTGCCCTACTTAATGCTCCTACATATAATCTGCCCTACAATGACACACAAGCCTTGCCAAGTAGTTTTAAATTTTTACTGTTCTGTGTCTGACAGTTGGTTTTCTATGCAAGCAATCCCTTCTGACAGGGCCGGCACCAGGAGACCAAGCACATGCTTGGGGCAGCACCTTAGAAGGGGCAACCAATGTTGAGATGGCTGGGGGTGCTCGCAATGTGTGGGGTTTTGTTTTGTTTTTTTGTTTTTTGTTCGGCGGGGCAGCGCTTGAGAGTGTTTTTGTTTTTGTTTTGTTTGGGGGTTTTTTGTTTCGGCCAGGCAGCGCGGGGGGTGTTTCGGCGTCGTGGGGTCTTCGGCGTCGCAGCCTGGTGCTCCGGGGGTTTGGGCGGCCCGGCGCTGGAGGGGAGTTGGGGGGGGGGGGGGCGGCGGCGTGGCTTGGGGGGAAGTGCGGGGGGGTGTTATGGCGGGGCGGCGCTCTTCTTTTTTGCCTGGGGCGGCAAAAAAGTTAGAGCCGGCCCTTGCCTTCTGAACTAAGTAAACCGGTTTGAGGGGAGGAAATCTATTGAGGAAATTTACTAATTCCATTTCTCGTTTTGTCTGATGACCCTCCATTTGTCGTAATTTGCTGCCTCGGACATGCTTTTGACATCTCAGTGCTTGAACTGCATAGATAACTACCGTATTTGGCAATCTGGTGTAACTGAGTCTTGTTTATTCCAAGCAGTCTTCTTGAAATGGCTTCACATTTATCAGTACCATACACATTACATAGAGAAGAAACCACAAATGTAGTTTGTGTAGAGGATGTAACTGTCCTCTCTTTCTAAAGGAACACTGTTGCTGCAATACATAATACTAGATACTAAGTAGGAAGTCTTTAAGGAACCTGGGTGGATACTTAAGGGTGAAAATCCACATGATTAGTCCATTTTATTTAAAAATAATCATGTCCAGGAATCAATGCAAAGCTCCTGATACTAGGTTATCTAATCAAGGCTTTGAGCAGATGATGTGAGAGCGTTTCCTGGGGATCCTTCTCCATTTGGTGGGTCTGGCAGCATTTGGAAGCTGTTCTGCTAAAGTTTGTTTAAATCTCACCTTTCTTTCTTTTTTATAAATAATCCTTTAGATTTTAGATTCCAAAGGATTGGCAACAGCATGATTATTGGGTAAGATCTGAGTTCTATATTGATCTGGGTGTTTGGCTGGTCCTTTGGGATCAGAAGAACCTTTTATTTGAGGAGATTGGTTTTAAAGAACCACTCCTCTGTAAGTCTAGTGTTTTTGGTGGTAATATAAGGACTCGAATGCCTAAGGAAACTGCTTTTATGACTTCTTGTTAGCCAGTGTGGTAGATCAGAAGTTTACTTTTGTTGCTGGTTTGGTATATCTCCTGGGAGAATAACCACTAGTTTTTGGGGGGGTGCCTGCCCTATTTTTCAGCAGTTTGTCCTGAATTTGGCACTGTCAGTTGTGACCCACTGAGGCACAGTCACAGCTCCCCACCCCAAGCACTGGTGAGGCCACATCTGGAGTATTGCGTCTAGTTTTGGGCCCCCCACTACAGAAAAGATGTGAACAAATTGGAGAGAGTCCAGTGGAGGGCAAGGAAAATGATCAGGGTGCTGGGGCACATGATTTATGAGAAGAGGATGAGGAAACTGGGGTTATTTAGTCTGCAGAAGAGAAGAGTGAGGGGGGATTTGATAGCAGCCTTCAACTACCTGAAGGGGGGTTCCAAAGAGGATGGAGCTTGACTGTTCTCAGTGGTGGCAGATGACAGAACAAGGAGCAATGGTTTCAAGTTGCAGTGGGGGAGGTCTAGGTTGGATATTAGGAAACACTATTTCACTAGGAGTGTGGTGATCCTTAGAGGTTTTTAAGGCCCGGCTTGACAAAGCCCTGGCTGGGATGATTTAGTTGGGAATTGGTCCTGCATTGTGCAGGGTTGGACTAGATGACCTCCTGAGGTCTCTTCCAACCCTAATCTTCTATGATTGGTCCGTTAGGACTAGGAGTAACCAAAATTTTGTTGTGACCTTCGATATAAGGGACCATCTACCACAAAGGCTAGCTTGCCTGGGTGGCAAGATAGACCGGAGTACCCAAGGTGACTGTGAGTGACTCCATGTTAAGGCTGTTATAGTGCTTGAGGAGTTCCCACTGGGTGCTTGGTTGGTGAGATCTAAGTATAGAGTTCACAATCCGTTTGGGGTTTGTGCCCTGCTTGTTAACTGTCTGCTCTGCAGCTGGTACTCATGCTCCTGACTTACTCCAGGCAGCTTGACTGTTAGGTGCTCAGATACTATGGAGGGAGTAAAAG
The DNA here is from genome assembly GCF_011386835.1 of Chrysemys picta bellii. Classification (NCBI taxonomy): domain Eukaryota; kingdom Metazoa; phylum Chordata; order Testudines; family Emydidae; genus Chrysemys; species Chrysemys picta. The sequence goes on from NC_088796.1 coordinate 121,027,189, forward strand.
TACCTAGACTAAGGATAATCCATTGTGGCATGCTTCTGTTACGAACATCTTAAAACTCAGGTTTCCCTTCTAGTTGTACAGCCTCAGGAAATACTTGTATACACTAAATGCATAGGGCTTTGGTATCTCTACTTTCTGCTTGAGAAATGTATTTCTTTTCTTTTTTCTTTTAATTTAAATCCAGGTCAACTGTACTGAGATCCTCCGGAGCTTCTAATAATACCGTGAAAGAAGCGCAATGCAGCCGCTGTGGTAAAATTTGACATCCTGCTTCAAGGGGCTGTACAGAAGAGCCCACGATCCATGAAATACCAATGCCAGAATTGACACTACTTTGCAAAAGGTCAGCTTGTCTGCACTGTGAGTATCAGTCACTGACCTCAGATGTCAGGTCTTGACTTTGCAGTGAACCCAGATTTCTTATTTTGCATGTTGTCTGGGGCTGACAATACACTTCCCTTTAACTCTTTTGGATCTGAGTGGTAACCTGTTGCAAGAAGCATATTCGTAGTCTGACTTTCCATACTCCATGTAATACTAAGGTGTCTTGAGCTGGATTTTTCTCTCTTGATCCGCTCTGCTCTGGTGGTGCAGAAACAAGAGACTGCACCTCCCATTTTTGGGATTACGCCGACATGAGGGGTTCACTAGCAAACATACAGAAGCCAGCAATGCAGTTTCTATTACCTTAGCTTGCAGTTTCTTATTTAAAGGGAGGTTAGGGGTGGGGAGGAAGTTTCTGGCTATTTCTATCAGGTGGTAAGGGCCAGTTACCACTAGAGCAGGGTGGGAAATGGATTTTCCATCCTGGGGAAATTTTTGAAATTTTAAAAAGTTTCCTACACCAAAGAGGGACAAAAAAGCAAAAATCTTAAATCATTGCAAATGGGGACCAGGGATGGACAAAACTGGTTCAGTTGAAATGTGTTTCAATAACTCTAAAATGTGGCATTTTTATGTTGACCTAATTTATACCCCCCCCCAATTCATTTTGAACCAAAACTAAACTTTTCATGTTGAAAATATCAAAATGGCTGAAAGTGGAAGATGATTTCGATAAAAGTGATAGGCTTCATTTTTCTAAGGAAAGAGTGGGAGCATCACAGCAAGGACAATGGACTTCAAAAAGCAGACTTTCACAATCTCAGAGAGGACTGGAGAATCATAGAACTGGAAGGGACCTCCAGAGGTCATCTAGTCCAGTCCCCTGCACTCAAGGCAGGACTAAGTATTATCTAGACCATCCCTGACAGGTGTTTGTCCAACCTGCTCTTAAAAATCCCCAATGATGGAGATTCCACAACCTCCCTAGGCAATTTATTCCAATGCTTAACCACCCTGACAGTTAGGAAGCGCAAAATTAGTATCTATCTTTTTAAAAAGGGGAACAAAGAGTATCTGGAGAACTATAGACCAGCCAGCCTAACTCTGATACCTGGAAAGATACTGGAACAAATTACTAAACAATCAGTTTAATTAAGCACCTAGAGGACATAGGGTAATAAGTAATAGCCAGCATGGATTCGTCAAGAACTAATCATGCCGAACCAGTCTAACTTCCTTCTTTTTAACAGGGTTACTGGCCCAGTGGGTGGGGGTAGCAGTAGATGTGATTTATCTTGGCTTTAGTAAGACTTTTGGAACAATCCAGCATGATATTCTCATAAGCAAACTAGGGAAATGTCTAGATGAAATTACTATAAGGTGGATGCATAGCTAATTGAAAGACCATATTAAGAGAGATTTGCTGTCAGACTGGGTTTAAATATCCAGTGGGGTCTCAGAGGGATCTGTCCTGGATCCAGTATTAATCAACATTTTCATTAATGACTTGGATAATGAAGTGTGGAGACTGTGCTTATAAAACTTGCAGATGAGACAATGCTGGGAAGAGTTCCAAGCACTCTGGAGGACAGGACTAGAATTCAAAGTGACTTTGACAAATTGGAGAATTTGTTCAAAATCAATAAGATGAAATTCAGTAAAGACAAGTGCAAAATACTACACTTTAGGAAGGAAAACTCAGATACGCAGCTACAAAATGGGGAATAAGTAGCAGTATCACTGAAAAGGGTTGCGGATTGAGGATCACAAACTGTTGACTTAAGGTGATGCAGTTGTGAAAAAGGCTGTCATTCTGGGGTGTATTAATGGATGTATCATATCTAAGACATGGGTGGTAATTGTCCTGTTTTACTCAGCACCAGTGAGACCTCATTTGGAGAATTGCATCCAGATTTGGACAAATTAGAGAAAGTGCAGAGGAAAGCAACAACAATGATAAAAGACCGAGGAAACTTTTTTTTTTAAAGTGCATGTTTAGACTTGAGAAAAGAAGAGTGAGGGGGGGACTTAAGCCTTCAAAGATGTTAAGGGCTGTTATAAAGAGGATGGTCAACTGTGTTCTGTATCCAGGTTGGAGATGCAAAGGAGATCTAGGCTAGATATTAATGAAAACTCTGTCAGGGTAGCTAAGCACTGGAACAGGTTGCCTGGGGAGATTGTAGAATCCCCATTCTTGGAGGTTTTTAAGAGCAGGTTAGACAAACACCTGTCAGGGAGGTCTAGGCATATTTTATCCTACCTCAGCAAAAGGGGATGGAATAGAGGACCTCTCAAGATCCCTTCCAGCTCCACATTTCTATGAAAATGAGACATTTCAACAATCTTAAGATTTTTTTAATTAAAAAAACAAACACAGGAAATTCTTCAAAACAGACCCTTTCCCACAAAAGTGTCCGTTTCAACAAACTACATTTAGTTTTCTATGGAAATACTTCATCTGACAAACTCCTGGCCACCTCTGGATTACCAGAGTTTAGAGCAGCCCCTAGGCAAAAGCAGTCAGGAGAAAAACAGCCAGGCAAGCAGAGGGGTTTGCTTAGTCCAGTGGAAACTGACAATCTGGGCACTGGTTTGTACAATATTCAAATCTTTTTTTTTTTAAAGTGTTGGCCTAGATGTTGCCCAGATGGTGGCGGTGGTGTCAGCAGGATTCCTGCCAGAAACCTTCCCCAGCAGCAGCCCTGCCTAGCCCAGCCACTGCAATATCGGTAGGGAGGAAGAGACACTAGGGATCTAAACTCTATTGCCCAGGTGCCCGGAATAGGGCAGGGCTGGGCACCATCCTGTCCCTGGACTGCCACGCGCCAGGGAGCCCACGTGCCAGGAAGGAGCAGTTGCTGTTGGGCTCATCTCCTTCTGGCATCTGCCAAGTTTGGGGAGGGAAGCAGTTCATGGCCTCTCGGCCAGAGCGGGGGTATCTGTCTGCAGCTGCTGCCGCTGTCAAGCTCTGGGATGGGTGGCAACATACTCTAGTCTCCGCCCTGTATAGTGTGTTGGGGTGACGTCCATGAATAAATCCCCATCGCTCCTTGCAGACTCGGGAAATATGCGCGGAGCCCACTGGTGGCACCCAGCCACATCCTGCCTGACTGAGTGACTGCCAGAGAAAATGATGGGCTTGCTGACTAGCAGCGCTTTCCGGCCTCCCTGAACTATCACTTGACACAGAAAGTACCGGAATGGCGTTCTGGAGTGTTCCTGCACGACTCGAGAACTGGGCTTGCAGGATTATTTGCTAAATCATATGGCTATTCACAGGGTGCCTGTCTGGTCTCAGTATTTGAATTAGTTGATGAAGTCAGGGTTCTAATTCATCTCCAAGTGTGAAGTGGTGCATTCATGATTAGAGAACTTGTACAGAAAATACAGAGCATGTCTCCTACCTGCTCAGTAGTTGGTATGGATGAAGCTAGAGAAATCTCAGTTTGTGTTAAATTTGCCAACCCAAATGCCTTCCTATGCCCTGAGCATGAGATGCAGATCTTTTGTTTCATAGTTCGATACTGTTCTCACTTGGTAGCATCAGGACACAAATTTCATTGTCTCACAAACTGAATTTGTGATTTTGGGGGATGGATTCAGCAGGCTTAAAATTGGCTGGTTTGGGATTCCCCAATCCCTCATTGCAGTTTGTGCAAAGTCTTTAGCACCTACCGTGTAATGAAAAAGTAATTGCAGTTCAGTAAAATCTATATTGGTTCTCATCATTATCACAATGAAGTGCTGGTTTTGCAGTAATAAATCGGTAGCTGTTGGCGGTGTTTTTTGGAAACACTTACGTTTCTGCTTGGATAGGCTTCTCTTCTGGTTACACAAGAAATTGGCAGGCATGTATATTGTTATAGCATCATACAAGAAACCAAAGCAGTGGATAACTCCACCATAATGTATAGAATTCTTTGCTAAGTGACATTGCACCATGATATTCTCCAAGGAACGTTCTCTTGAGCTCATCCCTTATGTCTGTGCAAGAGGACAGTGAAGAGCTGCTCTTATTACCATAGATCCAAAGCTGACCTTTCCCCATATTCAGGGTTGTTTAGAGCTGGGTTTCTGCTTCAGAGTCAGTTGTCATACAGAAAGCCCCTAGCCATGAATCTTGGGTCCAAATCCAAACTTCCCCAAAGGCTGGGGAATGTTTAGCTATAGGGCTTTGGTCTGTGCTGAGCTCTTCATATTACATTTAAAGAACTTTTCTTTAATCACTTCGTGCCTTAATATTCAGCAGCTCTTCAATATTATCAGTGGCCAATGCTTGCCTTGTCTTGATTTATTTACGGCTCATAGCCATCGACTAAGAAAAATCTAGATGTTGAATAACATCATTCAGATGAAAGCTGAATGCGGTAATATACTAATTCTGCCAGAAAAGCTCGCATTTCTGAGTTGTAACTTCTTTGGATGGCTTGGTCCTTGATAATGACTGTAGTATAGCAACATGGAGTTTGGGATCAAATTATATGGACATAATCATGTTAACTGATACTGTGACAGTGCTTAGAGGCATAATCCAGGTTTGGGCCTCGTGCTGGGCGCTGTAGAGCAACATTTACAATCCTTGCTTTGAAGATCTTAGACTGTGAAAGACAGGACATACCCGATGGATGAAACAAACAAGTGGACGGGGGAGGGGAGAGAGGACGGGATTACAAAAACGCTAAAATGTGTTAGCGCTGAGTGACTATGAATTATTCAGACAGCTAATCATTAGCAGTGGTTACAGTAATGACATTCATTCATCCTTCCAGGCATTACTGCTAGACGGACTTCCTCCGTAGTTATAGGTTGTAGTTTTAAATGGACAGCAGAAACATAGTGGGTTTTTTATGCAAATGAAGGCACTGACTGTTAACTTGCTGTAGTTGGTATTGCATACTGTCAACAACCACAGCATGTCTACAAATGTAGCCTAAAGTCCTAGGTGCTGTTAACTCCCACAGACCTCCTGGCCATAGAGAGGGAATGGGTGCCTCTATTTTACAATGGGCTCCCACTGAAAGGAAAATGTGCTCTATTACAAAAGGAAGCGTTGGCATCTGTCCCTATTGAAGTGAATGGGTAAACTATTAATGTCAAAGGAAGCGGCAGTTAGGCTCAATGGCGAGCACTGTTCAAAATCTCACCCTTGGAACTATGCTGTAGAGAAGAGTCCTGCATTAGATTGGTCTGATCTACGAGAACTTTTCCCTGAGTCACTTCTGATTGGTTAAGCAACTTGCTTTGAGAATCGGTCATTCAGGTATAGGGCCCTGATTCTGAAAATGGATGTGGCCAGGCAACTCTTACTCCTGTGCAAAAGCTCCATTGATGTCCGCAATGCTCGATGTGGGCACAAGGGTTCCCCAGCATAGATCCATTTGCAGGAACAGGACCTGACAGAAGGGGCAGGGAAGGAGGAGATGTGCAGGAAAGGCAGCATCTGGACTGCAGACCCAAGGCAAAGGGGAGTAAGTAGAGCTCTCTTCCCCTCATTTTTCTCCTCTGTTACGATTTTCTTTTCCTTTTCCCTTAAACATTGTTTTGTTCGTTCCTATGTAATTATGGGAATAGCCATCAGTACTGAACAAATAACAGTTATTCCCGATTCTACTGTAGAGGGTGCTGGAGAGCCCAACCCAAATTAGGCCCCATTGTGACAGGTGCTGTACAATAGGGACGGATAGCTCAGTGGTTTGAGCATTGGCCTGTTAAACCCAGGGTTGTGAGTTCAATCCTTGGGGGGGCCACTTAGGGATCTGGGGCAAAACCAGTACTTGATCCTGCTAGTGAAGGCAGGGGGCTGGACTCGATGACCTTTTGGTGTCCCTTCCAGTTCTAGGAGATATAACCTAAGACACTCCCTGCTCCCAAAAGTTTACAGTATAAACAGACAAGACAGATATTGAGTTGAAAGGGAAATCCCCAATACTCATAGACTGAGGCCAGAAGGGATCATTATGATCATCTAGTCTGACCTCCTGTATAGTACAGGACATAGAACCTTGCCCAGTAATTCCTGTATCATGTTCAACCAGAAGTTATAGGCTTATGTTTTACAAAGAGATCCAGCCTTGATTTAAGGACTTCAAGATATGGAAAATCTGCCAACTCCCTGGGTAAACTGTTTCAATGGTTAATTGTCCTCTCTGTTTAAGCTGTCAGAATTTGTCTAGCGTCAGCATCGAACTACTGGATCATATTATCTCTTTTCTTCTTGAGCAAAGAGCCATGTAGGTACGTCTAGACTCTCAAGTCACCATTCAACTTCCTCTTCTTGGGTAAACCAAAAAGACCGAGTTTCTTAGGATCACAAAGCAGATAAATGACAGAGCCAGGAATAGAGCCTTGCTTCCTAGTCTTATGCCAGTGCCCTATTGACCAGATGGTGCCATCTTTCTGCTATAATAGCATGCAATAATCAATATACAGTATTATAAGCTCATCATACAAAACATAGCTATCTCCTTTATCTATCCCGCAATGCAAAGATGATGTCTGCCAAGGGGGTTCATTGGTGGGTTTTTAAGTGGCTAAGGAGCCCAGTTCATGCCCTGCAGCTTCTCCCACAGAAATGTCAGGTGTAATCTTGGAGGAGACATAGTTGTTGGCTGGAGTGTTGTGCCCTTTCTTTCCTCCTTTGACACTTCTGTCTCATGAGCACGTCTGTTCTCCTCAAAGTGAGCTGTGGCTTGGTGTTTGGTGTGGTGCCGCTGTGATCTGTTCCGTGCCGATTCCTCCCAGTTTGTTCGGTTAATGCCTCCTTTTTTAAGGTGTACTTTCAATATGTCTTTGAAGTGCTTCCACTGCCTTCCACAAGCCCTTCTTCCCTGACTTAACCAAGAGAAGAGTACTTGCTTCGGGAGGTCAGTGTCAGACATATGTACACATTGGCCAGCCCAGCGGAGTTGGTGTTTCATGACCTGCTCTTCTATACTACTGGTGTTGGTTGCAGAGAGAGCGCTGATGTTAATGCGTTGGTCTTCCCAGTCGATCCTGAGAATGCTCCTGAGGCAGCGCTGTTGGAACCACTCCAGCCTCTTGAGAGGACGTCTATAGGTTACCCAGGTCTCACACCCATAGAGAAGGGTGGGGATGACTACTGCCTTGTAAACCAAGATCTTGGTGCCTCTTTGCAGATCCCTTTAATTGAAGTCTCATTTGAGTAGTCTTCCAAAGGATGTGCTGGCACAGCAGATCCTGTATTCAAATTCTGTGTCAATGCTGGCTGTTTGGGAGTGGTGGCTGCCAAGGTATGGAAAATGGTCCACGTTTTTAAGGGGTTCTCTGCTGACGGTGATTTGTGGAGTACGAAGAGTAGTTTGTGCAAGTGAGGGCTGGTAGAGGGATTGGTTTTCCTGATGTTGAGAGAGAGAGAGAGAGAGACCCAGGCTGTGATAGGCGTCTGCAAAAAGATTTAGGGTACTTTGCAGGTCCGCCTCTGTGTGTGCAAGAATGACGCAGTCATTTGCATACTGATGGTCAGTGATGCCAATTCTCATGATCTTAGATTTTGTCTGGAGACGTCGGAGATTGGGGAGTTGACCATCCATACGATACTCAATCTTGATTCCATTAGGAAGGCGGTCATGGATGGGAATCAGGATCACAGCAAGGTAAATGGAGAAGAGTCTTGGAGCAATGACAGCCTTGCTTGACACCAGTGTGAATAATGAATGGTTCGGTCTTTGAGTCGTTGTACAGAATGGTGGCAGTCGTCCCATCATGGAATAGTCTGATGATGGAAATGAATTTCTGTGGACAGCCAAATCTACACAGCACCTTCCATAGGGCATCACAATTGATAGATTCAAAGGCCTTGGTTAGATTGATTAATGCCATGAACAGTTCCTGATATTGTTCTCTGCACTTCTCCTGAATCAGTCGTGCCAAAAAGATCATGTCAGTTGTGTCTCGGGATGGCCTGAAGCCACACTGATTCGGGGAGGAGTTCCTTGGCAAGGGGGAAAAGGTGTTTTAGTAGGATCTGGGCAAGGATCTTCTCTGCGATGGAGAGGACGGCAATACCTTGTAGTTCCCGCACAAAGATTTGTCCCCTTTCTTGAATATTGTAACAATGTTGACGTTCTTAAACTCAGGTGGAATTTCTTCACAGGTCCAGCTTTTGTCAAGGAGTTGGCCAAGTTTGTGCTGGAGCATTTTTCCAAAAGCTTTAAAAACCTCAGCTGGGATGCCATCTGGGCTGGTGCCTTGTGATTTTTTTTTTGGTCTGGGTGATAGCACGCCGGACTTCCTCAGAAGATGGGGGATCAGCAAGGTGTTCCATTGCTGAGCATTGTGGAATAGACTCAATTATGTCTTCCGAAACCATGGATTCACGGTTTAGTAGGCCTTCAAAGTGTTCCTTCCAGAGTTGTTTAATGGCTGCATTGTCCTTGAGGAGGGTGGAGCCATCCTGGGAATGTCAAGGGATTGGGCCTTTGGAGCTTGGCCCATATATAGCTTTTGTTGCTTGAAAGAAGCTTCTCACGTCATCCTGGTCTATAAAACCCTGGATCTCAGAGGCTTTTTCTTGCCACCACTTATTTTTAATGTCGCGTAGCCTCCTTTAGACTTCAGCTTTGAGCAGGTGATAAGCCTCATGGTTTTTGTTGGTTAGAGGAATCATTTTGCCAGTTACAGAATGCAGTTCTTTTCTGTTGAATTAATGCTAGGATTTCCTTGTTGTTTTCATCAAACCAGTCTTCGTGCCAATGAGTAGAATATCCTATAGTTTCAGCACATGCACCGTGAATAATATTTTTATCCTCTTGAATGTCAGTGATGTTATCAGGCAAGTTAGAGAGTTTCTAAGACAGGGGTTGCTGGAACATCTCGCAGCTGGCTTGACCTTGAAGTGCTTTGACATTGTATGGCTTTCACGTAGTCTTTGGGTGTTTGCAGTGTGGTGGAGCGAGCTGCAGGTATATGATTGATTTTACTAATTGATGGTCTGCCCAACAGTGATCTGTACCTCTCATGGCTCATGTTATATGGACATTGGTGTCATCTCAGGCTCTGAAAATAACGTAGTCAAGGAAGTGCCAGTGTTTGGACCGAAGATGTTTCCAGTTGTCTTAAATTTGTTACTCTGACTAAAGATGGTATTTGTGATGAGCCGGTCATGTTCCATGCGTTGGCTGAGGAGGAGAATATCATTGGGGGTTACATTTCCCACCCCTTCTTTGCGTATTGTGTTTTTCCAGAGTTGGGAGTCCCATCGAACTCTGACATTGAAATCTCCCAGGAGGATGAGTTTGTCTGCCTTAGATGTGGCTTTGAGAACTGCATTGAGAGCACTATAAAACAGCTTCTTGTTAATTCCTCATCAACAAGTGTTAGGGCATATCCACTGATGACTGAGCTTGAGTCGAAGAGTCATGAGATGCCCATTGATCCCCACAGGAAGCTCCGAAAGCTGACTGGTGATTGATGGCAAAATGCATCTCTCTTCAGGTGGCTTTCCTTTTGAAAAGAAGGTGTAGTCACTTTCATCCTCTTTTAGTTGGCCCTCATTGGCCTGGCGGGTCTCATTAAGAGCTGCAATGTCAATGTTGAGTCTTGCCAGTTCTCTGGCAATTATGGCAGCTCTTCTTTCTGGGCATTCACTGTGCTGAGAGTCCATAAGGGTGTGGACATTCCAGGTGGCGAAATTCATTGTCTTATATCTCTTGTTTTGGCCATGGAGTTGAGTGATCCCACTGGATGTGGCCATCCAGTCGGAAGAGTGTGAGACAGCCTATGTTTGGGGCACCTGTTCTAGCCCCCTCCCCATTTGGGGTGAGTAGAGGGGATCCTAAAAAGGCCTGCTCAATCATAGCCGCTGCTGCCGAAATGCACTTCTGTCTCATCCAAGCACAAGACGACCATCACATGGCTGCCATCTGCATGCAGATTTGTGACTAAAGGATCCCAGAAATCACTGTTCCTGTGTTCACCGCCACTCCTCCGTTACCGCAGGGCTTTGTGCCAGTCTGAGCCTTTTGGCAGAGGCCTACACGTGAAATCTTTTAATGTGGGGAAAACGTTGCACAGACAGTGACCACACGAGACTTGACAGGAGGAAAACCCGGACCCAGTGGCAAGGAGATCCAAGACAACCAGGGGCCTCCCTCCTGCTGCAGCCCTCATCCGCCTTCACAGCTGCAGAGTACTAAAAAGGTCCTCTATGTGCGCCTGATCCACTGTTGGGGTCTTGTGAAGATTGGACCGTGGTTAGTCAGAAGCCTCGCCTCAGACCTGCTTGCCAAGAGGGACCCTACTGGGAGTATGAAAGCTCCGGGCGATGTAGCTCTGAGGGTCTTAAGCCCACGCAAACATCTCCACCAGGACCAGGTTGTGGTCCATCAGAGAGGAAAACAGAGATATAAATAGCTACCAAATCTCCTCTCAGCACTTTTCTAAACTGTAAGTAATTACCAAATAAAGGGAATCATTCTAACCATGACACAATGCTAATGAGACACACTCCATTTTGTAGCATGATCCTTACCACTGGTGTTTTTTATATTATCTCATGAAAGGGTGATGAAAAATGATTATTCATTGCATTGCTTTGGAGCACAAGATGTTTCTAACATCCAAACTGGTCGGGGGGGGGCGGGAGGAAACCACAAGAAGACAAATAACTGGATGTTGCAGTCACTTTCTTGCAGGCAAAAGATGTGGTGCGGTACAAGCACCCTTGTCTTTGGCTATGCTACTGGATAGTGCCAAAATGTAATACCTGTGACAACTGGGACTAGGGAGACAACTGCTGGACTTCTAAACATTGGGCTTGGCTCAATGTACTTTATTTCTAAAGTGACCTCATGGACTTAAGTTCAAAAGACTGGGCTTCATGAAAGGTCATGATCTTCTGCAGTACTTCCCAATTAATAGGCTGCTACTGGCTGTCAAGCTTGGTCCTTTTGGTTCAACTTTGATTTCTGAAAAGCTGTAAAGTGAATGGCCAAATCTTGCTGGCCTTTACCCAGAGCAGAGGGAAGGAGGAGAGATCCTGCTGAGGCATGGTAGGAAGGCTGAGCAAGGTTTGAAGACACATCACTCCCTCCAAGCTGCTGCAGAAAGGCCAAGTCCTTCTCCCAGTGAAGTCCATGGAAGCTTTTGCATTCACTGCATTGGTCCTAAAATTAAGGATCCGTCCCCCAGGTAGCATAGATTTGTCTCATTCCATTGAGATAAATAGAGAGCCATGCTGATGTATACCAGTTGAAGATCTGACCCATAGCATGTGCATTTGAGCTGGGGAGTGACTGCAAATTAGTGAATGGATTGGGGATGTGAAGAATGAGTGGAATTATATAGGGTGGAGAGGATGGAGGGAAGAGCGGGTGAGACTGAGCAAGATATGAGGATGGGGAAGCAGGCACTGGGGAAGAATGCGGGAAGGAAAGAGGAAGATATCTGGCGGGGATGAGTGTAAGCAAATGTGATTGTGACGCAAAGGTTGTATGGCCAGGAGTATGGTGCAATAACATAGCTCACCATTGATAGAGTCCGTTATCTATGTTATCCCCACTGAACTCCCAGGGATCCTTGACCCCACATCATTTTATCAGTCGTAGCTACAGATTCATGGAAAAGCTATGTAATAACAAGGTTCATGGAATTTAAAAATGTTTTACTGGGTCTGGTTTGTAATCTCTCTCTGTGTTGGCATAAAGTCAGAAGTTCTTAGTTCTATGATTTGAAATGTGTCAATCAGGTGGAGAGAGAAAATGGATTCACAACACTTTGCTAGAATTCACCAAAAGCTCATTTTTTCCAACTTGTAGTTCCTGAAACTAGGCAATTAAATCTGTATTTAGACAAATGTTCATAAATATCTGTGATAATGAAAGGGGGGGGGAGCTCCCTTTTATGGACACCCACCCAGCCAGTTAGCTATAAAATCCCTCTTAATAGTTGTTCTCTACTTGCTTTACCTGTAAAGGGTTAAAAAGTCTCCCTGCATAGGTAAAAGGAAGAAGGGAGTGGGCACCTGACCAAAAGAGCCAATGGGAGGCTAGAACTTTTTTTAAATTGTGGAAAAAAACTTCCCCTTTGTCTGTTGTTCTCAGGGAGAATAGAGACAGGGCTTCTACTGTGCTGTAAGAAGTTTGGGGCCAGGTATGAAAAATCATCTGAATCATACCTAGAACTACTCACTTGAAACCCCCAGATATGTAAGTAGATCAGGAAATGTCTAGCAAGACACATTACTTTTTATTTCTTTATGGCTTGTGGACTCCTCTGTGATAACCCCAAATGCTTTTGTTTTGCTTGTAACCTTTAAGCTGGACCTCAAGAAAGTTATTCTTGATGCTTAATTCTTGTAAGTGGGTTTTTTTAAATCTAGCAATAGCCTGAGTTTTCAAATGTATTTTCTTTCTTTTTGTTTTTAATAACATTTACCTTTTTTTAAGAACAGGATTGGATTTTGTGTCCTAAAAGGTTTGTGCACATGTCATTTAATTAGCTGGTGGCAACAGCTGATTTCCTTTGTTTTCTTTCTCAGCTCTTCCCGGGGGTGGTTGTGAAAGGGCTTGAGGGTACTCCACCGGAAGGAATTCCCAAGTGGGCCTTTCTGGCCTCTCAAAGGGATTTTTGCACTTGGGTGGTGGCAATATCTAACCATCCAAGGTCAGAGGAAAGCCGTAACCTTGGAGTTTAATACAAGTCTGGAGTGGCCAGTATTAATTTTTAGAAACCTTGCGGGCCCCCACCTTCTGCACTCAAAATGCCAGAGTGGGGAATCAGCCTTGACAATATCTATGTGGACCAGAGATCAGACCAATCTGGCCCTACGTTATTTGTTTAAAAGAACCCTTTTAAGACCTGACAGGCATTTACTACAGTATGTTTATGTCTGAGATGCAGGTTTATTTGTTCATTTGAGAAAGACCTGAAGGCCAGCTCTTCAGCCAGTGTAAATCATTGACTTCAACCCCTAATCCTTGGCCAGTATCCATTCTTAGCAAAGTCAAAAATGCCTCCTCTTCTGGTACACGTCAGGGATTTGTGTTTCTGTTTTACAAATTCTTAGGCTTTCCCCTCACTTCTTTCTTCATTCTAGCCTCTGAGGTATTGAACACTTAATTCCGCTTACCCTTTTATCCTATCTGTGCAGAGCTGAAAAATGGCTTGACATTATCTGTTGCTTTTAATATGTCATACCCTGTACTTCAAATAAATCCCTCCTTACACATGATCTGTCAGCTTTTCTAGCTTATCCTCCATGCCCATCAGTTTAATCGTGGGATCAGTCCCATTGGTCTGCTCTGTAACTTTGTAAAAGTGCAATTATGTATATACAAAGAAATGGCGGATAGAACAGCAAAGGTTCAGTTCAATTACTACGGAGAGTATTCTGTAATTCATATCTTTGTTGAAGCATAGCTTTCTACTGTCCCTGTATAAAGACTTACCCTAAACCAAAGGAATTCAAGTGCAGTCCTTGCAATTATTCTGGATTTACATCCGTATCAATGGGAGCAGTGTTTTGTCTCAACAATCAGACTGAGTTTAAGTGAGTTAGTGTAAGGGGGAAAGTCTTTAATGTGGTAGCAACCTGCGTGGAACTTGGAGGGAGGAGCACAGGTTGCAGGGGGGGGGAGAGTTGGAGAAGGCAGGGTTACGTCAGTCTGTGTGCCCGCGAATGGAATGTGAGCCGCTGTTGCAGCAGCTCTGTAAATGGTTCTCTTAATAAAAAGACAGTTTGTTTTAGTAATCGGGAGGCTTCTCATGGTGTTGACGTCACTAGGCATAACCCTAGGTAACTCGGGAGGGTGGAAGGCCACAAAGTGTCAATGAAGCCTTCCTGCACTAGGCCTAAGTGAACCAAACTTTATCCTTCCATGTTTAAACTCTAATCAACCTCAAAAGCCAGGTGCAATTGGAATATGTTATCTGTGTGCAACCCCCTGCTCAAGCGGTAATAATGAGGCCTGCATGAAGGGAAAAAGGACAAGATAACGGTTTAAAGAAGTTACTAACAAGCTAGGCTTATAGATGCCAAGAATGACTTAACTGCTTAGTAACTGTTACCAGGGAAGGGAGGGGTAGAAGGGGAGGAAGGGAGGAGAAGGGGGGGTGAGGCTTAACTGCAAAATGTATAAAAGAAGAAAAACTGTTCCTGTTAGTGTGCTTGATCTGAGACGTGCCTGTCTCCTAGCACCGCTTTGGGATCCCAAATAAACTTTGTTTGCCTCTCCCCCTGGTGTGTTTATTGGCGCGAAGCACACTGGGCAACGAACCCGCTGTTGCTGTCCTCGGGCACTCTGTGCTGGCAACAATGGTATCCTGCATGTGGTACATGAAACATGACCGTGGCAGCCAGTCTAGTGGGACCGAGGGTGACCAGATGTCCCCTTTTTTTATAGGGACAGTCCCGATATTTGAGGCTTTTTCTTATATAGGTACCTATTACACCCCACCTCCTGTCCCGATTTTTCGCACTTTCTGTCTGGTCACTCTAGTGGGACCCCACAGCAAGGAAGATTGGGAGCAACAGGACAGGCAAAGAAAGCAACACCTAGAAGCAGCGCAAACGGTCTGCATGGAGTGGTTCAACACACTGAGAGGTGGATTTCCAGACAAAATTTTTGCACAAACATGGAAGCACCTGAAGCGAGAATTGAGTCTGTATTCAGAGCTGACTGTGGAGAATAAAGATGGGGAGAGGGGGAAATGAAGGCAAAGCTTTTTATTATCTCAGTGTTGGGGAGGGGAAGAGATAAGCGAGTGAGACACTGTTTCCAGGATCAATGTCTGAAACACGGAAAGAGCTGATGAAGTGTTTGAGTTCTGTGACCCCAGACAGAATTAGATTCTAGTGCGACACTGTTTTTACCTGAAACCAAGAAGCAGAAGCGGGAACAGATATATCTTCTGTTGCAGAGCTGAGAACTCTGGCATCCATCTGTAACTTTGGAGACATGTGATTCCCTAACTGGTGAAAGGTCATTTGTGAGACATGTGATTCCAGCTTTCTGGAGGGGTTATTGAGAGAAACAGATCTATCACTAGAGACATGCCTCCAAATAGCAAAGGCAACTGAACTTCTTCAGAGAAAAGATCAAAACCATGACAGCCACTAGTGCAAACTAAGTGCACAGACTCAAGCTAAAGAGATTCAGAAAGCAGGACAGATGGACCAACAATGCAGGCGTCATAATCCTTTGTATATACTGGGGAAAACAACATAAAAGGCAGAAAGAAAAAAGCCCAAAGGATGCAAGGGGTGTGGGGGGGAAAAAAAGTCACTTATGTCCCAATGCTGCCACTAGCTCAGGAAGGGGAGAGGGGAAAGCAAGTCCTGCAGTGATTGAGGACATAGACTTCCAGTGATGAAGAGGATGTCTGCAATATAACGTTAGCAGCTCCAAAGATATTCAAATCTACATGCACTGTGGAAGAAGGCTGCCAGCCATTCAACTGCCATATTTGCAGCTATGCTATTAGCTCAATGACCAGTCCGATTCCTGCTGGATTCTGAGTCTGCTGCAATGTAATCCCAGGAACACTGAGAAGCAGCAATATTGGTGACCAAGTATTACTAATATACAATAAAAACGATTCTGCCGCTAGTGGACAAATTCAAGCTGTTGATAAGAAATCCATAGAATAAGGTGACCAGACAGCAAGTGTGAAAAATCGGGACGGGGGTGGGGGGTAATAGGAGCCTATATAAGAAAAAGACCCAAAAATCGGAACTGTCCCTATAAAATCGGGACATCTGGTCACCCTACCATAGAACAACAGACAAGATCTCCTAGAGTTTATAGTGGCTGACACAGGTGCAGCAAATGCTGCTGGGCAGCAGGGCAATGCAAGCCATGGATTTGACTGGTATATAACCCCAGATTATCCCCAATATGTGGGAGGAGAGAGAACCGTAGGTGCTGGTCAGCATTCTAACAATATAAGGATGTATTTCAAGCCGATGGATACCTAGAGGGTAAGTTGATATTAGAAATAGATCTCCATGAGACTGCCAAAATGCCGTTAAAGACAGAACTGGCAAGCCTGCAAAGAAAGAGTATCATCACTAGACCAATTTTTTTTTTTTTTTGGATGAATAGTTTATTCAGCATAAAAATACTTTAGTTTCATATCAACTGAAACGGCAACAAATTTGACAGGAAAATGTAATACTTGCTGGCACCTATATTGACTTTTCTGTCCATGCTATAAACTCCCAGTTTCAGCTGGGACTCTGAGGGAGCAGGTGATCAAGGGAGCCATACCACTAGGGTGCCTGAGAGGGGGGCATTGGAGTCGTTTTTCCCCAGACCTAAGCCTGGGTTTACCACAGGTGAAATAACCTGATGACGTCAGATATTGCCAGAGTTGCTTTGACACCACCTTCTCCAAAAAAAAATTTCAGAAAGGGAGATTAGAAACTGGATGATTAGGGAGACTTTCAGTGGCTGGAGATGGTTCCTTGAGCACTGGCCAAACACGAGAGACGCTGGCACTTGTCCTCCCAAAGTGAAACTTCAGCAACTTCCTCTGGTGCTAGCTTTCACTAGCCAGAAAGGATATGGTTGTCCGGAATCTCCCCAGCACAGTTATCTAAACTAGACTATCTACCATAAATATAGTATGTGCCATCATGTTTTCTTGTTTCTGATGTTTTGTTTTAGAGGTGACTGATTCCTTATTCTAAGGAAGCTGTATTCAGACACTTTGAACATAGTCATGAAACTACTCTAATACCTACTTATGGTCACCATCAATCATTCATCAACACATGTTCTTCCCTGAGGAAGGATCTACAGACTGAATTGATTCACTACTCTATAATGTTGTTCATGCCTTCAGTGAAAGGAGGATTCTTTTGAGAGTTGAGGTGATTTATGAACAGAAAATGACACCAGACTCCCAGAAGTCTGGTGGAGAAAATTGTCACTTCTGTTTTTTGTTTGTTTTTGGATTCACACTCTATAGTACCTGAATATCACAGAAAGGAAAACTAAGACTGAATAAATTAGTATTCAAGGTCTACTTGATCCTGCCTCAGTGTGGAGGGATGGACATGATCACCTGTCAAGGTTCCTTCCTGTCCTATACTTCTATGATTCTAAAACAATTATTGTACACAGGACTCTATGATAAGAGCTACAGGATCAGGATATCAGCTGGCATAAGTCATCCTTCCATTAAAATCAAGATCCAGTGCAATGTTTCCAGAAGATGTATAAATTGGTTCTAAAATACCTCAGAACTGTCTGGGTGATTGTGTATCCGTAACTTATGAAAATCATCATGCATTTGGGATCAAATTATTAATGACCATACAACAGAATTATGGGGATTGATTCATATTGTACTACCTTAATTTTTCTGCACTGTAGTATTTCTTTTTCCTGGCAGACAGAAGAAATGTGCCGTCCAAATGTATGGATTTTTTTGGTGTGTGTGAAACGTACACTTTAAATGTTGGCTTTCTCGCTTATTTGGAATAGTATGAGCCCCAGCTCCCTGTTAAGAACAAGAATAGTCCATTTCAAAGTCTGGCTTGGGCTTTAAAGCCAACAGAGGAATCTCAACTGACAGCTTGAAATCGGGGAGCTGAAGTTGAGAACCTACTCTTGATGTAAAAATGGTAGGTCATGCTCTCTTTCTATCAAGGAAATCTGCATTCTTCTCTTGCCACAGCAGGAATATAGCTTGTTACTTGTAAGCTCACATTTGTATTCAGGACTCAGCAGCAGTTCGACTTTTAGGTGTTCTTTAGCCAGATAAATACCATCAACACAGATTTCGCTCTTTCATGACTCGCCACCCAAGCAAATTAATCTTGATTCATTCCTCTCAGTGCTCCCACAATGGGTGTCGTTTGGATCTGACCTTAATTGATGCCTTATCATTTCTATAGAAACTAAAAGCATACTGCTGCTTCTCCTCTACCCATCACAACGTAAAGAATTAGGCCTGGGAAGGTAAATGACCTGTCGACGGAGAAAATGATTTGATTGGAGGAGGAGAGCAAAATTAATGCAATTGGGATGGTAGAAAGAGTTGAATCTGATGGAATAAGGGAGGGAACTACATATTTTGGAATAATTGATAGGGGGCTTGTGTAGTGGGATGCCCTCTTTGGGATTTTAAAATTTGCATGACACTTAAATACATAAATATTACACAACTGTTTCTCAGCTACATTGGCGCACACAAAATCTAGGTGTGATGTAAAGTCATGTATGAGTGTGTGCAGCATCAAGCTCTAAAGTCCTGATCCCAAAGATGCTAACCATCCTGTCTCCCTCTGGACCGAGCCCAAGGAGTGAGTGGCAGAGCAATGATTTGAACTCGCTTTTCAATGTTCTGCTCATTCCTTTAGACCAGCGGTGGCCAACCGGAGCCTGAGAAGGAGCCAGAATTTACCAATGTACATTGCCAAAGAGCCACAGTAATATGTCAGCAGCCCCCCCATGAGATCCACCTCCCACCCACCAGCTGCCCCACCGATCTGCACCTCCCTGCATCTCCTGATCAGCTGTTTCGTGGGGAGCAGAGGCTTGGGTGGGGGCGGGAGGGGGGGAGGATCAAGGGCATGATGGCAGGCTCGGGGGGGGGAGGGCGCAGAAAGGGATAGAGTGGGGGTAGGGCTCATGGCAGAGCCAGGGGTTGAGCAGTGAGCTCCCCGCAGCACATTGGAAAGTTGACGCCTGTAGCTCCAGCCCTGGAGTCGGTGCCTATACAAGGAGCCGCATATTAACTTCTGAAGAGCCGCATGTGGCTCTGGAGCCACAGGTTGGTCACCCCTGCTTTAGACTATGTGGGTGTGCACTGCTGTGATTTCCTCCTCAAAGATCAATAGACAGAAATATAAATGTTTTATTGCTCAGACAGGAAAGATCTCCGCTTCCTCCTAGAGCAAGAGAGAATAAATAAACTCTTGAAAAAAGAGGTATTTAATTTCAGATGCTTTCTTTTCCAATGGAAGTGGGATTTATTTCAAATAATGGAGCACAGAAATAGATGTATTTTAAACTAACTTTCCCTGTCCGTCTAAGAGTAGTTTAATCAGGCTGAAAGTCAAGAACTGATGAAGAGTTTGACTGTTTTCCAAAGATAAGTTGTGGTCCCACCACAACAGCTGCTGGGGATTTCCAAAGCTACGGTGTTAGGACAACTCCTCTCTCATAGACTTTAAGGTCAGAAGGGACCATTATGATCATCTGGTCTGACCCCCTGCATGCTGCAGGCCACAGAACCCTTCCCTGGACTCTGCCATTGAAGTCCCCAATCCTGTGTTTTAGTGACCTCAATCGGCAGAGACCCTCCTGCTAGTGATCCCTGCCCTATGCTGCGGAGGAAGGCGAAAAACCTCCAGAGGCTCAGCCAATTTACCCTGGAGGAAAATTCCTTCCCGACCCCAAATATGGCGATCAGTAAGACCCCGAGCATGTAGGCAAGAGTCTCTAGTCCGACCCCTGTTGGCCATTATACTATTTACATACCATTGCTTGGTTTTCCTTTGCTACTATGTTTTATCATTAAACCATTCCCTCCATAAACTTATCTAACTTAATCTTAAAACCAGACAGGTCCGTCGCCCCCACCGTTTCACTCGGAAGGCCGTTCCAATATTTCACCCCTCTGATGGTCAGAAACCTTCGTCTAATTTCAAGCCTGAACTTCCCCACGGCCAGTTTATATCCATTCGTTCTCGTGTCCACATTAGTACTAAGCTGGAATAGTTCCTCCCCCTCCCTTGTATTTCTCTGTCTCTCTCTCCCCTGACCCCCAGACAGTGGTACATACCCCTTTTGATCAAGGGGTGCATAAGCACCCAATATCCTTAACAATCTTTTCTTTTTGGAGTGAAAGGAAGAAAGGATGAACTATGCAAACATATGTCCTCAACTTTGCAAGGATGGGGATGGCCGAGTATGGGTTTACCACAGTCTATACTTTCAGATAAGTATTGAAAGTGAGTAATCTCCTTTTTTTCAGGGGTACCAGCTGTAGTAGAATTCTATTCTCAAAGCCCAGGGTAGGATTTTCAAAATCATGAGTCAGGAGCATAGTGGGACTTGTGCTTCTAACTCATTAGGTGCTTTTTGGGGAAAAAATCATCCTATAACATCTCCAGGAAAATATATAACGGTTCTGATCCTGTTTTCACTTACACTGGTATGAGGCAGGAGGGACTTGGCCAAGAAGTCTCTCCAGTCTAAGGCTACATTTTCACTACCCGCCTGAATCGGCGGGTAGAAATCGATCTCTCAGGGATCGAATTATCGCATCTCATCGGGACGCGACAATCGATCCCCAAATCGACGCTTGTACTCCACCAGCACAGGTAGGAGTAAGCGCCATCGACGGGGGAGCCGTGGCGGTTGATTTGCCGCCGTCCTACTCAGTGCAAGTTTCAAGCAGCAAACTGATAAACAAGCACCAATGTTCCAAGACCACCAAAGTACTATAGCCGCAGACAACTGCTCAGGTTCAGACCTGATGGTGAGCTAGTTGGGCATCTTCAGCCTAGAATATATGCTGTAACCTTAAGAAGAGAAGTTTAGGCTCATTTTTGAGTCTCTCTAGTTCAAACAGGTGGGGCCGGCTTTAGGCCGATTCAGGCGATTCCCCTGAATCAGGCCCTGCGCCCTTGCCGCCGCCGGTATGCCGTACTGGGGCGGCCGGCTTCCCCAGGGGCCAATTTAAAGGGCCTGGGGTAGGGCTGCGGGGCTCTGGGGGCTATTTAAAAAGTCCGGGGCTCCCCTTGCTTCTACCGCCCCGGCCCTTTAAATAGCCGCCGGAGCCCCGCCGCCACTACTCCAGGGCTCTGGCGGCTATTTAAAGGGCCGGGGCGGTAGAAGCAGGGGAGCCCCTGCCCGCAGCCAGCCCCTGCTGCACCCCCTGCCCGCACCAGCCCTGCACCCCCTGGCCTGCCCGCAGCCAGCCCCGCACCAGCCCCGCACCTGCACCCCCTGCCCTGCCTGCACCAGCGCCTGCTGCACCCCCTACCCGCACCAGCCCCATACCCCCTGCCCTGCCCGCAGCCAGCCCCTGCTGCAACCCCTGCCTGCACCAGCCCTGCACCCCCTGTCCTGCTCGCAGCGGCAGCCAGCCCCTGCTGCACCCCCTGCCTGCTCCAGCCCCGCACCCCCTGCCCTGGCCACAACCAGCCCCTGTCTCCAGCCAGCCCCCACCCCCTGCCCTGCCCGCAGCCAGCCCCTGCTGCACCCCCTGCCCTGCACCAGCCCTGCACCCCCTGTCCTGCCTGCAGTGGCAGCCAGGCCCTGCTGCACCCCCTGCCCTGCCCGCACCAGCCCGTCTCCAGCCAGCCCCGCACCCCCTGCCCTGCCCGCAGCCAGTCCCACACCCCTTGCCCTGCCTCCAGCCAGACCCTACCTCCAGTCAGCCTGCCCTGCCTCCAGCCAGCAATGTATGTAATATATAATTTTGTTATTATTTATATAGTTATGGAAAGTAAATAATACATGGGAGAAATGAAAGGGTTTTTTTTGTGTGTGTGTGTTTTTTTTTTTTTTTTATAGTCATCCCTGCTGGGGCCCTGCCGAAAATGTTCGAATTGGGCCTCGCACTTCCTAAAGCCGGCCCTGCAAACAGGAATGAATTTAGGGAATTCCAATGGCCTGTATTACACAGGAGGTCAGACCAGATGTCTGCAGTGGTCTCTTCTGACATCATCAGCTATGAATGAGTCCAGACATCGATGCATTGCCCAAGCATTCAGGACAAACCAGAAAGGTATAACCTAGTATGTATAACTTTGAGGTAGGCCTAGCTGACAACTGTAGCAGTCAGACTATAACGCAATTTTGGGCAGGGAGTATGTTTTGAAATTTCAAAAGTGCTCTGCTTTGAACTGATGCTAGTGTAGCATTACCGGCTCATGTGCTGCACCGTTAATCGTGGTTTTGAAACTGATTTGTCCCTGTACCCAGTGCCAACCAATCTGCAAGCTTAGAGCACAACTCTCTGATGCCTGGGGCAAAGCTGCATTAGGACTTGGCCTGTGCTCCTGGCTCCTGACAGCCCATCTGCCTCGGATTCCATGTGAAAGGGAAACTTTGCACGTAAACCCAGAACTACAGCTTTGGTCATTCCCATCCGACTTGCACTGGAAACACAGATCCTAGAGTGGGGGATCTGTTACTGTCACATTGGACCTGTTACACACAACAGCTTTGGAGATCACTTATAGATTCATAGATTCTAGGACTGGAAGGGACCTCGAGAGGTCATCGAGTCCAGTCCCCTGCCTGCATGGCAGGACCAAATACTGTCTAGACCATCCCTGATAGACATTTATCTAACCTACTCTTAAATATCTCCAGAGATGGAGATTCCACAACCTCCCTAGGCAATTTATTCCAGTGTTTAACCACCCTGACAGTTAGGAACTTTTTCCTAATGTCCACTTATCTATACGCTTGTTTGGCCTTTTCTGCACCTCTCACCCAAGAGGCCGGGATCAGCCATGTTTTGAGCGAGTAGGTTAATGGTGTGCAGAAGGTAGACCTCTGACATTCTAAATGATGACTGGAAACAATAATATTTGCCGGTAATCAACTTGCTATCCACAAATTCAGACCTCTCTTTTTATTCATAACAGAACATTCTCCTTCTGCTGCTAGTTTGTTTTCAGAGCTTTCAGAATGCTAAGCAGATTTTAAAATTAGGTATATTGTGTAAATAGCATGATTACAAAAGCTTCTGGTGCTTAGACTGACATTTTGTTGATCACAGGAACAAATATAGCTGGAGCTCTATTTACCTTGTTTGCAAAATCTAGGCATCTGTGGAAGGCATTTACGGTAAATACTGGTATCCCTGACAACTGTGGCTACCCATAAAATGTGAGTAACCACTTTCATATTAATATATTTCTTAAATTGCTTGATGATGTACTTATGGTAATGGCATTATGCTGGGTTCACTTTAAGGAAATGCTTAAGGTGTTGTTTTATTAGGATAGTGTTTAATGGCTTGTGTTGTTGCCAGAGAAATAATACTGCAGCACATATTAAAGTTCGTACCTTCTGGCAGACACAGTGTGTTGGGGGCAAAGATGGATTAGATGCCGCTTTCAATCTTTCCACTTCATTTAGTTTTTGTAGTATAACGAGGATGGCATCATGGTAATCATAATATTTACTGGAAAGATGGAGACACTATGAAATGTATCAGAATTACACCCAGCTCTATAAAGGTTTAGCCTCCTAAGTAAGGATATATTTCATTGCTGGGCTGAAGAATCAAGCGACCTGTTCACACCTGCAATGAGCACCAGCCAAATCTTTCTGAGGTTTGAAAGCAATTGGTCGTACACTTTTTTCTTCCTTATTTGCACTTGTGAGCTTCATCTGGGGCCTGGAAGTGGAATGAGAGAGGTTGATCTAGACTTTCCATCCCAATTCCTAAAGCAAAAGGAAGTTAACAAGAGTCCAGAGTTCAGGGTATTTTTTCCAAATCTTTGAACTTCAGCCTTCACTAACTTTGCTCCTGAGTGTCTACTTACCTGGAAGGCAAAGCAGAAGGCCAGGCCTGGTAGTTCTTTAGTTTCAAACTATTGCGGGTTATTCTATTGATCTAACATGCCCAAGGGTATGGAAATTTAACTTGAGGTCTGAGTGAAAAGCTGGTCATGGCTCAGCAATCCTGGGCTGTATGTGCACAAACAACACATCATAGAGCATGGAGGTGAGAACACACCTGTAATACTATCTTCAGTTCTGAACACTAACTATCAGAAAAGTGTAGGCAAACTGGAGGGGATTTAGTGAATAGCAACAAAAATGATCAGGAGGTTGGAGATATAAACTAAAAGAATTGACAAATATCGATCCTGATTT
The DNA here is from genome assembly GCF_011386835.1 of Chrysemys picta bellii. Classification (NCBI taxonomy): domain Eukaryota; kingdom Metazoa; phylum Chordata; order Testudines; family Emydidae; genus Chrysemys; species Chrysemys picta. The sequence goes on from NC_088796.1 coordinate 121,051,326, forward strand.
AGAAATGACTAAGGAATGATAATGGGGGGGGGGGCGGGAAAGTAACTAGGTTTACTTTGGTTCTGCCTCAGCACAGTGGCTGGACTTGATGACTTCTTGAGGTCCTTTCTAGTGCTCACATTTCCATGATTCGATAACTATCCTAAGGATGTAAGCACTAGGGATGAGGAGGAAATATTGAGGTTGATACAAAGGGGGTAGAAGTAAAGAGGTAAAATGAGGAAAAAGATATTTAGAAAGAGTATCAGGGGAAAAGCTTTCCTGCCAGTGAGATCCATTAAATTGTGGAAGAGATGCCCAAGAGAATTGTGGGAAAACGCCAAAGTTTGGGACACTTTAAACAAGACTGAACAGAGTATTAATCACAGTGATTTTGTTAGGCATTGGAGTGGATCCTATATATTACTTGTGACTTAATGGGCATTGAGTGAGGTCCATATTGAATAATATACAATCCCTCACTGGAATGGAGATGGACTAGATACCGCTATAGGTCTTTGCCATCTTCATCTGAGCTGCAGTGTATCATGGGCTGGTGAAAAAACTCTTAAATCACAATCTTCCACTCACTTACATCATTGCTGTTTTGCAGAGGTGTGTGTTGTCAGATGTTCAGCTGCATGCGTGTGTTCTTTCTGCGTGCTGCGTTGGCTCTGGCCAGATAGCCGGTACAACAGGTCCGATCAAACTGCCCAATAAGACCACAAGACTTGGTTTAGTAGTGAAGGCGCCCGGCCAGGTTTATTGTCAGCGAAGCACAATAATAGCACCTGGCAGACTCTGTGAGGATATTAAGACACGTAGGCTCGTGACAATGGACACAGCTCAGTTAGTGGCAGGACTTTCCACTGCCCTCTTGGCTGGCCAAACACACTCCCTCTGAGATACATTTTTATGCACCAATACAAACAACTTGCATATTACCCCTGAACTATCAGTGTGCCACCCTATAACGTGTTAGGGTGCCTCCCATTGCCTTGTACCTGTAGGATCGATTAAAACATCTTTATTCCTCATGATGTCATCCTGACCGTATCCTTAAGATGGGTCAGCATGTTCCTGTTATCTTTGGGGAATGTGTTCTGGCATCACCTTTCTGGAATGTGTTTGCATATATATTCTTATCCCTAGCACTACTTAGGGATGCATTTCTGCAATATTAACCCTATGCTTACCAAATTCTGTGAGCAGGGCCTGCCTCTTGCTCACAACCTGCCTTTGCTTCATATCAGCAAAGTTTTGACCACTTTAGTTTAGTCCTCATGCCAGGCCTTTGATACAAGGCCTTATGTTTCAGGCCCTCTTCTTACTACATTCCCCCATGTTTTGTCTTTTTGGGGGAAGATGACCCAGTGGGCTAAATGCCTTTATGTGGTTACCTTACTTTACTATCCATACATTCATAGCCCATTTGTTCCTTCATCTGCACATACCCTTGTATGACTGATGGACAGATTTTGTTTTCCAATTTATGTAGTCCCTTATGGTGGGCTTGGGAATGTTAGGCCCGAGACTTTGACTAAGGAATATAGTTTTCTGATTGAGCCTTAGTGACACTACCAAATAATTAATATATATGGATATGGTGCATATATGGGTATGTATACATATGATACGACATTATATTCAAGCATAACAATCTTTTTTCAATCTGGTGTTGTAGTTTGGCCCTTGTGGTACTGCAGATAGCAACACACTTCTATTAGGGCAATTACAGTTACCATTTGTACCATTAGTAGTAGTAGTAGGCCGAGTGTTTTGAAATACTGGGATAGGCATTGTTACAATGTGTCCCACAGTGCTATGTATATGAGAAGTAAAACAGAAATTTGGAGTAGTGACACTACATATATATATATATATATATATATATAGCCTCATTGGTAATTAGTTACCACGCAGTACTGTCCATCCATGTTATAGGTTACCCTTACTGCTGGTTGTCACCCTCTGGTAAGCTTTTCTGGGCAGGACAGGAACAGTTAGCAATGCAACAAAGAAGCTGACATGGATTCAGTTGTTTTTTATGGACGCTGGCTTTTAGATAACCTACTGAATGGACAATAACCAGTTTATCAAATATTGCTGTGTCAGGATGTAGTATTGGTACCCAGGTTTCAGAGTAGCAGCCATGTTAGTCTGTATCCGCAAAAAGAACAGGAGTACTTGTGGCACCTTAGAGACTAACAAATTTATTAGAGCATAAGCTTTCGTGGACTACAGCCCACTTCTTCGGATGCACGAAAGCTTATGCTCTAATAAATTTGTTAGTCTCTAAGGTGCCACAAGTACTCCTGTTCTTTTTATTGGTACCCAGACACTGAACAAGGTTGTTTTGAATAACATGTACCTGAGTTAGGATGCAGTGTCACTGACCCCAAATTGTGACTAGTACTAACAGGGAATTTGTTTATCTAATTTGTAGGTACTGTGTAACTTAATTTCTTTACCAATTTGTTTTTCCTTGCCTTCATGTTGTTTACTGCCATTCATTTGTTGATTTTTGTTTGTTTTTTTTTTTTTACCTGTGTATTGGTTAAACAGTTTAGCAAGGTTATGCACATTGTAAATGTTGTACAGCGCAAATACAGCAATAATACAACAATAATACAGTTACTTTTACACAACAGCCAAACTGAAAGTAAATGACAGTTTAATCTGGTCTAGCTAGTGGTTTCTGGCTGATTGCTAACTTAATTGTCCATATAAGTTAGATTAAGATGTATTTGATTATTATAAATTAGATTAAGATTTCTTTTCTTGATGCTTGGGAGTTCCTTCATGGTACACTGAGATCTTCTGGTGTTTTTGTGGTGTGATATTTTCTGGTGTGTTTGGTCTGTGGGATGCAACCTTAAACAGCTTGAGTTAGTTAACATGATAAAGTTTTTGTTTGTTTTATATCTCTTCTTGTTTTCAGTAACCCAAATTTAATACACAGATTAACTTAGTGTGTTTACAACATCATGGGGACCAAGTCTTTTATAACACAAGCTATACTTTTGCATTACTAATGTTATACTAAATGTAATGATTAACTGATAGAAGAGATTGTGAGCATCTATTTTATGAGAAGGCATATTGCTTTCCCCTGGTGAGCACTTTGTTTTAGCAAAAGAGTTGTGAACAGAATTCTTACCAGGCTTTCTAGAGTTAATTTGCTTGTGATACCAATTCCACTTTTGTTAACTGTTTAGAAGCACAAACTTTAACAACCACTGCTTCCCTTTAACATATCATTTTTTAAAAAGTGTATAAAATTAAACCAAATAAATTTTGAATGCAAATATATGCAAACACTTTAAGGGTATTAAATTTTCATGATGCTTTGTTGTGTTTGGTAGCCAAAGGTGGAAACCTGTTGAAAAGGTGGAAACCTATTGAAATTATTTAGTTAGCTTTATGCATAAATTGTTATTTTTACACATTTTTGCTATGACAGTCTTATAACTATATCTAAAAGTGCAAACAAGTTTATAAAAATCCAAACAAGAAATTGACATTTTGTTAATATTACTTTAACCTTAATGTTGAGGTTTCCCCTTACATTTTTTCCTTTGAATAAAAAAAAAAAACCCTAAAAAACAAACAAACCTGATTAATAAAAATAAGAGATTTGATTTGTTTGCAATTGTATTATTTATTGAAGCAGAAATATATGTACATATATTGATAACTGAGACCTTTTTGAACTTTGAAAATTTTTTTAATATTATGATGGTTATGCCCCAACCATAATATTAAACTAGTGTGGTACCTATTATATTTTTTTTAAAAGGGTATAAAATTGACTTTTGTTGCAACAAAACAAAAATAATAAAAAGTAGTCACGTGACACACACAACACAGAACAACATACATGACATACAGGACTAACTTAAAAGTAAAAAAAAAAAATGGCGCCAGAATTCTATTTATAACTATACAAATAAGGCAAACAAAACAGAAACAAAAGGGTTAAACATTTAAATAAGCAAGTTATTATCTTGTTTTTTAAAACTCTTAATAAAAATTTATAACATTTATATTATTATTTGCCAAATTTGTTGTATTTATTTAGTAACTTAAGGCATTTTCCATTACTTTATATTAAACTTTATTTTAAAACTTTGCTATTTGGTAATAAGGAAAGCCCCAATTTTAAATATTAGTTAGTGGTGAGTATTAGAAGCAGAGTTTGCATTTTTGTTGCTTGGCAACCATATTTTTGAGAAAGTTAGGAGTAATTCCAGCTGCTTCATTCCTGAAGGGTTAAAATAATTAATTTACTGGATTTATTTAAAGTAAAGTTTTTACTTTGTTTTCTCTTTGTTGTTTTGTTCTGTTTTCAATTGCTTTATCTTTTGGAGATTTCTGTAAAAATTATAACTTTTAAAACAGAGAGAGAAGAAATGAGGAGAGGCGGGGGAAGTTGGGTGAAGAGCAACCTAGGAAGGTAGGGAGACCTGAGCCAAGAGAGATTAACTGTATCAAGGTATCTTAAAGTACAGGTGGCAGCAGTGAGTTTAGTAAACTGAGAAAGGATATAAAGGAAAACTTAACTGGTATGTAAAAATATTTGAGAAAGAAGGTTCTATTTTTAGCTCTGAGTGCGGATTGTGGTTCTGTGGGTCGAAGCAGTTGGGAACCCACACCCTGGGTTTTTATCCTGGTTCTGAGAGGAGAGTGGGGCTAACTACCTGCTCCTGCAAAACCTGAATTTGTTCCCGCAGTGTCTGTTGCTTTTCTGTTCATGACAAATGGATGGTGGGAGTGTCCTTTTTTGCAACAATTAACTGTTTTGGGGCAAGTACAGCTGTTAATGCATCAATTCTAGGTGTTAACCTGCTTAATCTGTTTTTCACTTTGAAATTCTTTTTTATTCACTCCCCTGTGATTGAGTCGCAGCTCCGGTCGCCTAATGTGCTCTGTGAACTGTTCAATTTTTCCCATCATCTGACTTACCAATTCAATGAAAGTATTGTTTGCTACTTTTTCCTTCTGTGCACTTACTCGTCCCGTTCTGACAGGCACCAGTCTAGGTCCCGGTTTAGGTTTTACCAGAACCTGGCTTTTATCATAAGGTGGTGGTTGCACTCCAGTGGCCCCTGTTTCATTTTCTAATTTTGCTTTTTTTGTCATGTGAACGACTACCCAAGGTGCAGGGCAGTGGAGAATCAGGTGGCTGATATATCGCAGATAGCACTAGGATTGTAGGGGGAAAACTGAGACCAGTCTCCCTTTCTGAATTTAAGAGACTAGGAACATGCAGGAATCCATTACCGAAAGTCTCTGCTGAATATTCTGCATATTGGGCCGATGCATATTTCAAATTCAGAGTCTGTTCATTCCCTCAGATTGGTTCTTCGGTACTAAAAAGTAAGCACATTCCCCTTTCTTATAAATAGGGGCAAATCCAGCTCTCTGTTCTTCCTCCATGGGTTTGAGAAAGCTAGGATGACCAGACAGCAAGTGTGAAAAATCAGGACAGGGGTGGGAGGTAATAGACAAAGATATAAGACAAAGCCCCAAATAGCGGGACTGTCGCTATAAAATCGGGACATCTGGTCACCCTAGGGAAAGCAGAGACACTGGGGAACCAATGGAGGATCCCTTTTCCTTAGAGCCTTACAGATTTCATCACACTCAATCTGATTGGTTCGCTTGTACACATTTACTTTGTTGCACAATATGTGTTGCTTCTGTTCCCACACTACGTTTTTTTTTCTAATATTCATAATCTCAGGAACAAATGATGAGAAGGCTTATTAATGAGAAACTTTATGTTGGTCGTAATAGCCCCTGGATCAATGGGAATAGAGTTCATCTTGTTCCTCAATCGATGAGACGTGAAAATGTTAAACTTGGGTTAAACACTTTCGTTAGGCAATGACATTGACATAAACATGCTTTACAATCCTCTGTGCGGTCTTAAGTCCATGAGAACCTATAGCAGTGCAATAAAGAACATTTGCATGATGTCTTTGAATAGGTCACAATGCAGTCAGAGAATGACAAATGAAGATGACACCTATTACGCTTAGCATTTAGAACTACTATAATCTTAAACACAAGTAATTCATTTTATCGTGTGCATAAGGAGTATATATTTTGGTCTCAAACTCAAAATGCAGGCAATTTTGCCTTAAAACAGAAAGGTGGTTGCCACTGGCTTAATTTAAGGAGATTTTTGGAAATAACGCTTCTCATTGTGAACAGACGGGGCTTGATTCAATACCCATTGAAAACAATGGGAGCCTAATCACTGTTTTCAATGGGCTATGGATCAGGGGCATGATGTACTGATCAAAGCTTTCATGGGTTCCTTCCCCCTTCCTCATTGCTTCTGTTTGCATATTAGACACTGCACTGACGTTATCAATAAATCTAAATGGGTGAAATAGACCATGGGTGGAATTGTATATAATGGCAATACATGTGTGCCCAGGCACATATATACAATGGTAAAACTGAATAGCATTAATGCAGATCCAGAATGTAACATGTGGCGATGTCTGTTTTCATTGTTTTTTACACTCAAATGAGCAAAAGAAGTGTGTGTTAGTTAAAATATTTGTTTCACTAAGTCGCCCATGCATATAATAGGTATGGCATTCAAGTCTTGGGGATGGCTTTCTCAAGCAGACAATAAGCATGGATAAATAGGTTGATAATCCTATTGGGAAGCAAACGTTTCCTGATTACTAGTACTCTTAAATACTAATATCGCTCAATGTCAATATCAGCCTGTTTGCCCGTTCCTAGCTTGCAAGGGAAAATTAGATTTTTTTCCATTGGATATGGCACTGGTGGTGGTCAAATATTGATGCTATTCTGTTTCAAAATAATGATTCAGTTAAAAAGAGGTGGAGTAGGGAAATTGATTATCTGTTCAACAAATTTATATGTAATGCTTGACATAAAATCAATGGCTTTAGTTTACGAAACATTCAACAGTATAGTTGCCATGTATTAGCCTGGCGCATATTTAATACCTTTTGGGTTATTTACAAAATCTACAAGAATTATTAAACCACTTAACCTATTTTAGATCAATTAAAAGAAGAAAGTGATTGACAAAGGAGTGTGTGTGTAGCGGGGAGAGTGATGTATTAATGTTATGTTCTGAGCATGTTCATATTAGTCACCGCAATTTAAAGTGTTTATAATCCACCGTCCAGGGTTCGTTCTTTTCTATTCTTCCATTAGACAAATTATGATAATTGACGCATTAACAGATTTACATCTAATATTGTGCTCAAGTTGCTTTTGTGTTTCAGGAAGCAGAGTAGGAATGACATAAACCTGTAATTCATTGGATCCTGCTCCTGCAAAATTTTACACATGTGTTTAACTTTATGCACCATTGAAGTCAGTGGGACTACACACCATGTATAAAGTTGAGCATGTGAGTAAGTCTTTGTAGGATCAGGGCCTTGGTTTGAACTCTTGAAGTACACTTAATATATACAAAGAAAAATACTAGGGCTGTCAAGCGATTAAAAAAATTAATCACAATTAATTGCCCGATTAAAAAGATTAATCACACTTTTAAACAATAATAGAATACCATTTATTTAAATATTTGTGGATGTTTTCTACATTTTTAATATGTTGACTTCAATTACAACACAGAATACAAAGTGTACAGTGCAAATATTTGCACTGTAAAAAATTAAATAGTATATTTCAATTCATCTCACAAAAGTGCCATCCGAACGCCTGTTCTCACTTTCAGGTGACATGTAAATAAGAAGCAGGCAGCATTATCACCCATAAATGTAAACAAACTTGTTGGTCTTAGCAATTGGCTGAACAAGAAGGAGGACTGAGTAGACTTTGTTTTATTTTTGAGTGCTGTTATGTAACAAAAAACCCTACATTTGTAAAAGTTATACTTTCACGATAAAGAGATTGCACTATGGTACTTGTATGAAGTGAACTAAAAAACACCATTTCTTTTGTTTATCATTTTAAAAGTGCAAATATTTGTAATAAAAATAATATAAAGTGAGCACTGTATACTTTGTATTCTGTGTTGTAATAGAAATTAATATATTTGAAAATGTACAAAAAATATCCAATTTATGTAATAAATTTCAATTGGTATTCTATTGTTTAACAGTGCGATTAATCACAATTAATTTTTTGCGTTAATCATGTTAGTTAACTGTGATTAATCGAAAGCCCTAAAAAAAAAAACCAACTTTTTTTCTCCCTGTAGAACTGCAAGGTCAAATTCTCACCTGGTGAAAACTGGTACAGCTCCTCCATTGACTTGAGTACATCTCTGCCAATTTCTACGAGGCGAGAATTTGGCCCACACTTTGGCATCAGTCCCAGATTGCTGCAAGGTCCAACGGGGGCCATTAGCATCCCTGCTAGTGAGGATCCCCCCCAGCCCTCGCTATGGCACCGATCACCTTCGCCATATTAAACACCCAGGACTGTAGGATGGGTCTACGCAGGTGCCAGGTACTCTCCTTCCTTTGGGAGGGGGGGTACTCTGTTGCCTTCCTGCAGGAGACCCATACGGATCCAGCCGCTGCAGCAAGTTGGCGTCTGGAGTGGGCGGATGTGGTATATTTTAGCCATCTCACAGCTCATACGGCTGGAGTGGCTACCCTGTTCTCCCCTGGCCTACAGCCCGAGGTTGTGCTGGGCTGCCTGCTGCACCTCCAGGTCCATATAGAGGGGCTGACGTTGAACCTTGTCAACGTCTATGCCCCGACATCGGGCCCGGAGCGTGTGCGCTTTTCCGAGCAGTGCCCGGCTGCCGCGCACATCCTCCGGGAGATTGTTGACCATCACTCCCTGGTAGACATCTGGCACAACCACCACACGGACGATGTGTCAACATTCACCTCTGTCCGGGTGGAGGCACATCAGTCATGCCACTCCTAGTTGGACCACATCTACTTTTCTCGCCATCAGCTTTCACAGGCCCTCTCCTTCAGCATCCAGCTAGCCCCATTCTTGGATCACCATTTGGTGACCATGACGGCCTCTCTCACCTTGGAGAGGCCGGGGCTGGCCTACTGTCACTTTAATAACAGCTTGGTGGAAGATGTGGGCTTCATGGCGTCCTTCCAGGAGTTCGGGCTGGTCTGGCGAGGGCAGAGGTGCGCCTTTCCCTTCCCGGAACCCAATATGAGGACCCTCTTGCAGCCGTCTGGCCTAACTTTGTCACAGTGGATACATGGGCAGTTAGGGAACTTTTTAATGCAAATCTTAGGTGCCAAGTGAGTGGTGGTGGTGGTGGTGGGGGATGTGCATCACAATGGTGCCAAAGCCAGAACCTAGGTGCCTAAAATAGGAATGTAAGTATCTCACTTTTTGTACATTCGGGTCCTGTTTATCTGACCTACGCTAAAATTTTCAAAGCAACTGCATCCCATTTTAAAAAGAGACTTAGGCATTTAGGGACAAGATTTTCATAGATATTTTCATGCCTAAAGATGCACACAGGTGCCTAGTGGGATTTTTGGAAGTGCCTAACAGATTAGATTTCCAAATACCTGCGCAAATCTGCCCCTAATTCTACTGAAAGTCAACAGGACTCCTTAGTGCCCAAATCATTTCTGAAAATGAGGCTTAGGCACTTTTGAAAACCTTCATTCCTAGTCCCTTATATCCCCAATCTTCTTCTAGTCCTTCTAGTCCACTAATTCCCCTCTCTGTACTCTCTGCATCCATTTCTTTCACAAACAGCTGATACTTTCTCAGATGCCCTTTTTATTTTTTTATTTTTATATGGAATTCCCTCCTCTGGTTTGCCAAGCCTGAAACTATCATCTAAAAAATTCTTCCTGAAAAACCTCCTGCAATGCCCACAGTAAGAAAACATTTATGTATATTCAGCATTTGTTCCCAAACTGAAACTATATTACAATAGAATTAAGATTGAGAGTCTGTATGAGTCACTCAGGCTAAAAATGTTCCAGAGATCTTGTAAATAACTGTCCCCAAATGAACGTTTGGAAACCCAGAGCATTCAGAGTTAAGGTTGTCGTTTAAAAAAAAAATTCAAACATGAGAAGGGATGACAGTGCACACAATCAGGACATCCAAAACAGCCTTGACTCTGCCCTAGACTGGTACCGTGCAGAAAGCGCATAATTCTCATTAAGGTATTTTAGTGTTCATGGTCCCAGAATAGATTGAACTGATTACACATTCAATATTTCCCGCCCATCCTTTTCCTGCGCTCAGGGATTTTGTACTTTGATGTTGTCTGTGAAGGAGCTGGCAACATTCTGAGCACTATAAATGGAAAAACAATAAATGCACATATAAAGATAGATGGCCTGTGCTTAGCTTCCGGTATATATTCAGAGCATTATGCATTATATACACACTCTTGCAATAGTGTATTCTCAAAACCACAGTTTTATATGACCACACTCCACAAGCAAGTAAACCTTCAGTTCTTTAACAACATGCACCTCATCCACCACCAATAATTATTAAAGCCCAAAGGGCTTTGGTTGTGCATTCAAAACAATTAAAAGTCAAGTTATGTAGCTGTATCAGAAAACACACCTTGTTTTCTCTCAGGAGGCTGACTGTGCTTTTTATGAGTTATTCATGAAAATAACCTGGAGTTCTCCCCTGCCAAGTACTGGGACTTTGTTAGCATGAAAGCAAAAGAGCAGAGCAGGCTTGGGAAAGTAATTCTCTTTCAACATATGTGGAGTACAGCCATATTTTCTCAAGTGAGATTTATAATCCTTCCATGATGCACTGCAAAAGGATCAGTTGTTTATTAAATTTTGTTTTTAAACCTCTTAAAGGCAAACTTTCTGTGTTTGGAAAAGATGTCAAATGGCAACTTTTGGCAATAGCTTATTTGTTTTAATTTGTAAGCTCTGTGGGGCAGACACTGTCTCTTATTATGTGCATGTACAGTATGTAGCACAGGGGTGCTCTGATTCATAGGAAGGCGTGATCCAGTGGTAAGGGTGCTAGCCTTCAATTTTGGAGATCACATTCAATTCCCTGCTGTACCACAGATTCCTTTTGTGACCTTAGGCAAACGCCTAGTCTTGCTGGGCTTCAGTTCCCCATCTGTGAAATGGGTATAATAATAATGATACCTAGCCCTTCAATAGCACTTTTCATCAGTAGATGTCAAAGTTCTTTTCAAAGGATGTCAGAATCATCAGCCCCGTTTTACACATGGGGAAACTGAGGCACAGAGGTTAAAGTGCCTTGCCTGAGGTCACCCAGCAGGCCAGTGACAGAGCTGGAAATAGAGCCTAAATCTCCGGTATCCTAGCCCAGTGCTTTATCCACTAGGACATACTGCCTCTCATTTCAATGGTTTTCCAAGGTAAAGTGCACTTTTCACAAAATTGAAATTTTCTGCAGATAAATTTCAATATTTGTTGAAAAATTGATTTTATTTTCCATCAGGAAATTTGAAATGCAGGCAGAAAGTGAATGGTATAAGAACCTTCCAGGTGGGTAGCTGACAAGCTGAAAAAATTCTCCTTTAGTGCCCTCAAAATGGAATTTTTAGAGACCATCCCTTCCATGAAAAATTTCACACAGCTTAAAATGTCAACCCAGGGTGGATTTCCATTTTCCATTCACCTCCAGTGGCTATTGTTTTGGCACTGATAGTGGGCTATGGGTGGCACCATGGCCTTACCTCCCTCTGAACCAAGATGGCTCACCTGCTACACATGTGTAGCAAGAGCCACTTCTCTTTGGCTCTCCAGAGTAAGGCAATAATGTCTCCCCGAGTGCAAAGGCCTAATGTCTTCAGCTGCCTCTGCTGGGGTGGTTCACCTCCTCCCTGCACTGCACCACTGTGTGACGAGGCAAAACTTGGCTATGTACATTCACACAATGCTTTGAAGATAGGAAGCGCCATCTAAATGATGGATGGATTGTAATTGTGACGGGTGATGCTGCTACAAACCATTTTGCCATTCAAAATAATGATGAACATCTGTCAGCACGGTATCTTGGGATGAGATGACATAGGGATGGAGCTCTCCTCTCGCTTTCCTGAGGAGCAGGGGAAAAGCCAACTGGGGCCAGCTTCACTTACATAATTATAATGTTAACCCACAGTTCCACATACTGAGTCTTGTTTTGGTTAGTCATAGGAATTGTGCAGGATATGCCTGGTGAGGGGTCACCCTGCAGGCATGAGTGATGGAGTTTTGGTTGGGTAATGAAGCTTTGGCTCAGCAGGTAGTGTCTTGAAGGAGGATTCTTCCTATCCTTAAAAAGGTGGATTCTGTTCAAGACTCCAGGTCTGCCTTCGGTTTATATAGAGGGATCTATTGGACTGAAGCAGTATCAGCTATAGGACTGACCTGACTGGAACAGCCCTAGTAACAATGGAGCAGAGCTGAATCCACAGCAGTGGCTGACCGTGCAGAGCTGACTTGGCAGCACCCCATCTCCTCTGACCGGTGGAAGCAAAACCAAGCTAGCTAAACTGAACCAGATAGCTGCACAGCAGCGTGGAACCTGGCAGAACAGCTCTTCCTGGATTTGGGCAGACTGGTGGAGGAGAGCCGCCCCTGGGCTACACTGAGCCTAACCTAACCCACGAGTGGGGTTTTAGGTGGGTGGGGTTTGTGTTAGCATGACAAGTTCTAACCCTCCATCAACTGGACCCTTATTCTTTTGGACTTGGAGGCATTGACCAAACTCTGGATGTATTGATTGATTGGGGTGGCTCAGTGTCCTCTATGTAAATATAAATATATATATTGGGTTTTCATATGTCTGCGTTCTCCCAAAATCCTGGTGCTCCATGTTGCTTGCGACTGAGGGAGAGGGCAAACCCTTGCAAGGGCGATCAGGGAGGTTTTATTGACATTTCCCAAACCAGAAGCAGGCCTATGACTCTGAGTGGGGGGCTTGAGCCAGAGTTTCATTTTCTTTAGAGAAGGATCCCCTAGACTCTGAACCCAGCCCCCCTTGCTGGCATTGGCAGAAGGGCCCAGAGAATGATGCTTTCAGTAAATGGAACTAAAGCCAAGTAGCTTCCTGTAGGCTTAGTGATGGACCTGGCACTCAGGAGACCTGTGTCCTATGCCGATGTCTCAGACTTGCTGAATGACCCATTATTTCAAATGGACAAAATAGCCTGTAGTATCGTGGCTCTTTCTGTGCCTCCCTTTCCCTATATTTAAGGGGGAAAGATGATATTTACCTACTTCATGAGGGTTCGGTGAGGCTTAATTTATGATCTGTAAGGCTGCATTTTAGTCATGGTATTTTTAGTAAAAGCCATGGACAGATCACGGGCAGTAAACAAAAATTAACGGCCAGTGACCTGTCCAAGACTTGTACTATATACCCCTTAGAAAAATTGGTTGCTCTCGGGGGGGAACCGGGGGAGCGGCCCGTGGCCAGTGACCCCCGTGGGTGATGGGGGTGGGGGGAGGAGGGCTGGCAGATGGGCTGACAGGCTCCCTACCCAGCTCCCGGAAGCAGCCAGCATATCCATGCAGCCCCTAGGCGGAGGCGCAGCCAGGGGGGCTCCATGCACTGCCCCCGCCCTGAGCTCCAGCTCCTATTGGCCTGGAACCACAGCCAATGAGAGCTGCAGGGGCAGCACGTACAGGTGGAGGCAGCACATGGAGCTGTCTGTCTGTGCATTCGCCTAGTAGCCAGACATGCCGGCCGCTTCCTGGGAGCCCCCCCAGAGGTAAGTGCCTGAGCCCCATCCCACACCCCAACCCCCTGCCTCAGCCCTGAGCCCCTTCCCACACCCAAACTCCTGCTGCTGTATGTGTGGTGGGGGCGGGGGGGGCACAGTACCCTGAGACTGCCCCAGCACCAGCTGGTATGGCTGGCCCAGGGGCTGCCTGAGCTGCTCAGGTGGCACCCCCGGGCCAGCCGCACCTGCCGCTGCAGAAGTCACAGAGGTCCCGGAAAGTCACAGAATCTGTGAGTTCCATGAGCTCTGTGACAGACTTGCAGCCTTAATTATGTGCAAAGCTCTTAGTGATCCTCAGACGCAGGATGCTAGAGAAATGCAAGTTATTATTTTAAAGCATTTTTTTTTCAAATTATATGCTCTATGCCTAACATTATAAGAAACAGCACTGTGTTTCTAAACTAATGGAAGACTTTAAACCTCCCTTCACCATCAAATGCCCAAAGAGTGATCAATACAGTTGTAAAGGAGGTATTTGAGGGTAGAATGTACACATGAAAGGTCAAGATAGGAAATAAGCCAGAGCTCCCTGGGTCCATCATATTCTGCAATGTTAAGAGCTAAATAAAAACATACTTAGGGATTCAGTGCATTGGTGGTATGTTGTTAGTACTACAGAACAAAATGTCCCTGAATATATATTTACTTCGAGTGTTTTGTTTTTTCTTACATAGTTCTATACAGCTGACCTTTTCTTTAGAGAAAGAACAATACACATTCTCAGCAAATGCAGGAGAATATGATGCTTAGAAATCTGGAGGGTACCGTTTTTTGGAAACCTAACTTGAATTAGGTTTGGACTTACGAATTGTTGAAGAGCTTCACTGCTCAGGGGAAAAAAAAAAAACAGTCTAACATCTCTTGGGACAGGCCAGTCCAAAAAAGACTCTGTGATTCAGTTCCTCAGCTGGCATAAGGCAGCGTAACTCTGCTCACTGCATTAGCTGCTTTACATTAGTTAAAGTCTGGCCCTGCATGTCTGGTGCAATGTTAACCTTGTGTGCTGTACACTACTATAAAGCAGAGACATGAACATAAAGAGCATCCTTTTCTTTTAAGAAACAAACATGAATGGATAAGGGTTTCCGTCAACTAAATTAAGGATAGGAAAGGCAGCTAGCTTCAACCCATTCCAAAGCAAAGATTTGTAGTATAGCTCACTACAGAGAGGAAAACTTCTTGCTGCTTCTCTCATGTCCAGCTCTGCTCCCAAATTCTCACCACCGGACTCAGCCCACGGTACATCCCTCTTATAATGACCTGGAGAATGAATCTGTTCTCAAGAACTGGACCTATCTTGAAAATCCCTGAACTATCCTCCCCCCCCCCCCCCCGAGAAAGTCCTTCCCATATGGTGTATATACTCATCTGTAGTATCTGCACATCTATTTATCGTCTGTATTTATTTGAACAAGTGAACTGTCTGTGAGGTCTCCTCATCCATGTGAAGCCAGCTGTTACATTGTCATCTAATAGGAGCCCCTAGCAATGCTCTGTATTTCTGTGAGGCTTCATGGAAGGACCTAAGGAGTCTCATTCATAGGGCAGTAGAAAACAGAGTCACTTGGTATCTCAATGATGGGTCAAATAGAACATCAGAGGCTCTGTACCTGCTGTTGATAGAAGAGATGTTTAAGATTGGATTGTGGGTTGTTGGGTTTTTTTTTGGTTATGTTATAGTTTAAAAGAAATCATTTCTGGGACGTCCTATGGTCTGTGTTATGCAGGTCACACTAGATGATCACAATGGTCCCTTCTGAACTTAGAATCTGAGAGTCCAGGGACCCACATAGCAGAAGGTGGTTCCCATCCTGAAGTGTCCTGCTGCCTTATGTGCATGGTGCTACCAGGCAAGCCACTTTGTGAGCTTTTGCAACTGTAGGCCAGAGCTGGTTGGGGACTTTTTTTGCTTAAATCGTTGTGGATTTTTTTTTGGTTGGAAAATGCAGAATTTAATAATCCCTGTTCACAGGAAAGTCCGTTTTGACAAATTTCTTCACTTGCATTTTTTTATGAAAATTTCAAAATTGTTAACTTCACCTTGATGTTCTCTAAATGGAAAGAAAATTCTGGTTTTCTGGTTGGAATCAACTTTTTGCTTAGAAATGTAACCTAATTCTAGTTTAAAACCCACAAAAATAATCAATGTTTTGATTGACCCAAACTGATTTTTTTTTGTCTTACAAAAATTTGAGATTTGGATTTTTTGTGCCAATTCAGGATGGGGAAAAAATTTAATTTCTTAAACTTGCGCAAGATGGAAACACCTTTTCCTGCCCACCTGTATTGTAGATGAATAAATCCCTTCACCAAAACCTTGTTAGGTTACACTGGTTATGTGGCAATGCAAAGGTATCCGTGGCAATGAGATTTTCCGCTGTTAGGTACTGACCTATGAACTCGTACTCTGAGGTGCTAATGTACCTCAGCTCTCAGATTAAAGTCAGTGCAAATTAGAGTGCCAGCCCTCCAGGATTGTCCTGAAATCTCCAGGCATTAAAGATTAATCTTTAATTAAAGAATGTCACCTGATGAAACCTCCAGGAATACATCCAACCAAAGTTGGCAATCCTAGTGAGAACGTTGGGGGTGCTACATATCTTGTACTGGTATGTAGCATGAGAAAATAGGAAGCCTGCATCTTTCAGGAGGCCATCTCTGTTTACACCAGAGCTCTGCCTTTCCATCTTTCATCAGAAACCCAACAAAAAGGCAACAAAGGATACAGGAGGTGATTGTATGACAGAATTGTCTAAGTGCCATTTTAACAAGGGTCATAAAGAAGGGCTATGTATGTTAATAATGTCCCTGCAAGGGAAAGTCCTTGCTGAGGATGAAGAACTGTGTTGCTTATGGTTAGTGTACATCAGTTTAATGACATTGTAGGCTTTCCGTCTGTGAGCTTGACCTATGTAACAAGAGTAGTGCTTTCAGCGTTCCTGGTAGCGTTTGTACTCACAAGGACAATATCGTAAGTCTTGCTGGTGTCAGCAGGCTGGAATTTGCCCTAGCTCTAATGAGGCGTCACATAAAAATGACTTGTAATTCATAGTTTTGTTTTGTGTGTGCTTTTTTAAATTAACATTTTCTCCAGTGTTCCAACTGAAAGCGAATTAATGAGACCCAACTATCACATTTGGCTGGATTTGCTTGGCCTATATCCAAGGAACAACTGCAATGGCTAAAATGAATGGGCCTTATTCTCCATTGCTCAGCAATCTATGTAGTCATTTGCCCCAGAGTTAAGTGGAAAATGTTACCAGATCAGCACAGTAGGACCTCCTTCTCATTTACCCTAAGAACTCTTCACACCAATTTGGCAGTGTAATGGATCCTTAAAATGGGTGTAAATGTAACTTACTGCCAGAATGGAGTCAAGTAGCCTTCTCCTAAATGGGAATGTGGCCCATTGCATCTTGCACCTCCTACTTTGCACTGATATAAAAGACTACACAGGGTACAGTGTACTAGAGGACTAGGCCCCAGAAATGGAGATCTGAAGTCAGCTGCATTGGCAGGGTATATTAAATGGTCATGCCTTTCCAGAGGGGTGGGAAAAGTATAGTTGAAAAAACTATTTTCCGCCTTTCATATTTCACCATGCAACACACACAATGAGCCTTCTGAATGGCAGTTCATAACGCCGATGCAGATTAAATCTCACAAACTGATGTAATGGTAGTGTGACGGGGATGATCTATACCAATATAGCTGCTTTTGACAACACAAACAGCTCTTTCAGGATGCTACTTACAAGAATTTATCTCTCCTCTCCTCCTCAATAGTCATGGCTCCTCCAGCGTGTTTTGTGAATGGATGGGCTACGTACAATGCTGTTTCACGGAACAGAATCCCCCCTTTCAATCACTTTGAAGTGCACAGCCCTCCTCTGTATTAATAAATTACACCTGGGCCATTCTGTAAATAAGGGATTTGTAGGCACCTCTGTCGATTAAATGACAAAGAACATTTGGAAACAGCAGAAACATTCAGATTTATAATATTTCATTTGACTGCCTTAAACACCCTATTTTATTGAACCTGGAAAAAATAGTGTGTAGGAGAATTTTTATGACTCTTTACATCAATGTGCAAAAGAGAGGTTGGTTCCAGTTTATACGTGGAGATATCCTATCTCCTAGAACTGGAAGGGACCCCAAAAGGTCATCGAGTCCAGCCCCCTGCCTTCACTAGCAGGACCAAGTACTGATTTTGCCCCAGATCCCTAAGTGGCCCACTCAAGGATTGAACTCACAACCCAGGGTTTAGCAGGCCCAGGCTCAGTTCAGGCAAAAGCAACATTTTTATCTAGAGTTGTGTATAAATGTATTTAGAATGCATGCATGGAGAGATCCTGCAATAGCAGGATGGTCCCTACACAAGGTGATGTAGCTACAGTGGTAGCTCTCTGTGTTGCAGTGCTAGAGGTTCAGTGTTCAAACTCCTCTTGATGATGGACATGGGGGGAGAGGTAATTACAGTTGCCCATAATGGAATTGGTTTTGATACGTGATCATGATCCGATAGAATTCAAGATCCTATGGAAAGGTGGACATGAGAACAGCCAAATAAGGACACTGGACTTCAGAAAGGCAGATGTCAAATGACTCGGAGAAATAGTAGGCAAGGTCCCATGAAAAGACCAATTAGAAAGAAAAAGGAGTTGAAGGGGCTGGCAGTTCTTAAAAGATGTAATAATACTAGGGGCTCAACATCAAGCTATTCCGATGCAGAAGAAAGATAAGAAGAGTCAGAGGAGACCAATGTGGCCGCACAAGGAGCTTTTTAGCTATCTAACCCCCCAAAAAGATACATACGGGAAATGGAATGAGGGGTTTGTCTCCACCCCCTCCTGGGTATCAGCGGGCACCTGGACGTCGGCTGGTGCCTCAGCGCTTTAGGCTTCCATGGGGTGGGTTGATAGCTGCTCCCCAGCACAGAGCCGCCCAGAGGGAGGGCAATTGGGGCAGGGGGTCCTTCCGCCCCGGGACCCGCTGCCGAAGTGCTGGGTCTTCGGTGGCAATCCGAAGACCCCAGGCCCCCTGAATCCTCTGGGCGGCCCTGCCCCAGCAAGAGTCTGTATGCTACATCCTTCCTCTCCAGTGGTCAGACACATCTGAACTGGGCTGCCTGTCTTTATACAGCCACTGCACCTGGAGCATGCCCAGTAGGGCCGTGGGAGTGTGGCTTCCTCAGCCACCAAGGAAGAGTTAGCCCCTTCCTGTCCAGTGCATGGTGAATACACCCTGTCACAGGATGCAGATCAGAATAAGTAAAGAACATGTCAGATCTTCTGACCAATAATGAATTCAAATCAGCAGGGCCTGTTGCTATTCACCCGGCAGTACTGAAGGAATTATCTGAACAAATCTCGTAGCCACTGGCAATAATATTTGCAAACTCATGGATGGAAGGAAAGATCCTGGAAAACTGGAGAAGGGCTAACAAAGTGCCCATTTTTAAAAAGGGGGGGAAAGGAGGAATCGAGGAACTATAGACCAGTCAGCTTGAGTTCGATACCTGGGTATAAAACATTCAATTTGCATATACTTGGAGAATGAAGGAGTGGTCACTAGCAGCCAGCATGGATTTATTAAGAACAAGTCATGCCAAACCAGCTTGATTTCCTTCTTTGACAGGGTAACTGGTCTGGTGGATGGGGGAAATGTAGTGGACTTCAGCAAGGCTTTTGACACAGTTCCATAAGACATTCCAATAAATAAGCTGGATAAATTTGGGCTTGGTAGAACTACCTTTAAGTTGACACCAAATTGGTTAAACAACTGCAAACATAGAGTAACAATGATGTCAGATTGGAAGGAGATCTCAAGTGGGATTCCACAGGGATCTGTTCTGGGTCCAGTGTTTAATAGCTTTATTAATGACCTGGGTGTAGGTATAGAGAGCCTCCTCATCAGATTTGCAGATGACACAAAGCTAGAGGAGGTTGCTAACACTTTGGAAATTCAGAGGGATCTTGATAAATTGGACAGCTCGGCTATGGAAAGCAAAATGAAATTCAACAAAGACAAATAGGGAAGAAAAACCAAAATGCACAAATACCGAATGGGGGATAATTGACTTGGCAGCAGCACTGCTGAGAAGGATCTGGGAGTTGTGGTGGATCACAGCCTCAGCATGAGTCAGCAATGGGATGCTGTTGCAAAAAAACCAAAAGCAACTTTAATTTGCATTAACAGAGGCATTGCATGAAAGTCATGGAAGGTGACAGTAGCACTCCACTTGGTGCTAGTTAGGCCTCAGCTGGAGTACTATGTCCAATTTTGGTCATCAATGTATAGAAAGGGTGTAGAGAAACTGGAAAGGATCCAGAGGCAAGGAACAAAGATGATCAAAGGGATGGAATGCAGCCATATGAGCAAAGGCTGAAGGAACTGGGTATGTTTAGTTTGGAAAAGAGGAGATTAAGGGGGGACAGGATAGCAATCTTCAAATCCTTGAGAGGCTGCCCTAAAAAAAAGATGGGAAAAGAAGTTGTTCTATCTTGCCACAGAGGGCAGGACAAGAGGCAATAGGTTCAAACTACAGCATAGCAGATTTAGGTTAAATTTTAGGAAAAACTTCCAAACGGCAAGAACAGTAGGACAATGGAACAGAGGCCTGAGGAGGCTGTAGAAGCTCCTTCAGTGGAGTTTTTCAAAAGGAGGCTGGAGAACATCTGTCTTGGATGGTTTAGACACAACCAATTTCTACATCGTGTCAGGGACATAGACTAGATAACCCTTGCGGTCCCTTCTAACCCTGTGATTCTATACATTTATAAATGGGATTCTATGATGAGGCTGCCTGTGATAGTATGGGCCTGGACTCTATGACCCAGAAGGCCCCTTCCAGTTCTATGTTGTGTCCTTGTAACTGAATGCTCTGCTTTGTCATCTCCTCCCACCCTCCACTGAGGGATTAAGAGAGGGTGGGCTATTTGAAACTTGCCCTCTTACGTGGTAGCCAGGGTGCTCCTGCTATGCTCTGATAACATTCAAATCAACCACTTCCCTGCAATATAAAAGGGCCACATTTTAAACAAAGCTTGTATAAACCACAAACAGGGGGGGGTTGGGTTTTCTGAAGAGAACATGTAGAAGTTCACACACACAAGTGAAGTATATACCCATCTTTGAATCCAAGACCCTAACCAGTTTCTCCGACTTTCTGATGGGGTTTTCTTAGATTTGTAAACAACTATATCCTCTGAGCTCAGCACCCACCATTGGGGCAAGAGTTTCAAAATCCCTCTGCTCTCATTTAAGCACTCAAATAAGGAGCAGATTCTCAAGAACTCAGCATTCATTATGCACCCAATATGTTGAGCTGCTTTGAAAATCGAGACCAGAATATGGGCTGACTCTTCAGAAAATCTAGCTCTAATTGGATGCATGGAAGTCTATTGTTCATTGAGTATGGAGTGCAGAATAGATCTATTCAAATACTGTTTTGGTTTGCTAGCAATTCTGAAAAATAGGATAAAAATACATTCCTTTTGTGTCAAACCAAAAATGAAACTCTTGGCAAATCAAAAAGTTGAAGAAAAATTGTTTAAGGGTGAACAAAATGTGTTTTTTTTGTTTTGTTTTGTTTTTTTGGGGGGGGGACAAAACTGAAACATTTGTTAGAGTTTGACCATTTTTAAATATTGTTGTGTGTGTTTTTAATAACATTTAAGCAAATTTTGAAATGAAAAGTTGTTTAAAAAAAAATCAAAACTTCTAGATTCCTCCCCCAATCAAACCAATTCAGTGAACCAAAAATGAATTCACAATTTTTTTCACCATAAAAGAATGTAAGCTGAAAAATTTAACCTACCTGTATGTGGAATAGAGCCCATTTAGAACCCACAGAGACATTTAGGGTAAAAAAAAAATTAAAAGCAGTTAAGTGATTTAGGAGCCTAACTCCCATGGACTTGCAATGAGATCTGGACTCCTAAGTAACTTAGGCACTTTTTAAAGAAGTACCCTCTGTACATAATTTTTATAGAGTGCTGTTCACTGCACTGGGATAACTCACATGATATGATGGTGATGGGGTGTTCACCCCCATGATCGCCTAGAAAAAGGGCTGATAAAGCTGGAGTGTGGCATTTAACCATTAGGCCTCACCTGAAGGAGAGTTAGGCTTGATAAGAAATCCTTAATTGAGGATGGAGCCCAGCTGAGCAGAAGCAGGCAGGCCTGGTATAAAGCAAGGAAAAGGGTTACAGCGTGGAAGCATGCAATCAGTCTCTGGGTTTGCAAAAGGAAAGAGGAAAGCCCCTGGAAAGAGTAGAAGCTCTGGGGATCCTGGCCCTGAGGGAAGGATATAGCCAGAGTTATGGCGGAAGAGGAAGCCTGATAGAGGCAGAGGAAGGAAATGGCAGCAAGGTTTGAGGTGGTGCAGACCTTGGCTGCTAATTCAAGGTCCCTGAGCTAGAACCTGAAGTGATGGGAGGACCAGGGTTCCCATACCAGCCACTGGGGAAGTGGCAGTGCTTTGAATTAGACGACTGCTAGGAAGGATACCCAGACAGCCAGTCTGGTGAAACTTTGATAACCTGGAAAGGGAAAACTATAGTGGGCTGAGACAAGAAGAGGAAACACTGCAACTACTGGAGCATGAGAGGGGCTGCAGCATGAATGACAGACAGAAAAGAGTGTCAGAGCAGGAGGCGCTATTCCCCAGACAGAGCTGCAAGGAGATACCTGAGGGTGAGTAGAGAACCCTGTTACAATGTGAAGGAACAGAAGTGGAACCGTGTAGAGTCAAGCACAGGAGTTTATTACGCACAGCCCCGGTGGAGTGTCACTTTGCTTATCAGGCTCAGAGACATGGCAGTCAATTGATTACAATATATTATATAGGGTGGTCATTGGGTGGAGAGAAGTGATGGGGATTTCCCAAGCCCCTCGATAGGTTCTAGCAGCAAGACAAGATAAGTACAATAAGCCAATGGTCTAAAAGATTACATAATGGCTCTGCCCATGGTTCAAATTAACATATTGCTAACACACAGGTAATTATCTTTAAACTATTTCTATTAAAGTGTATAGGTTAAATCCTAATTTTGATGTCCAGGGGAATGAGGTAGCAGCTCTCCTGGTTGACCAATGGGTACAGTCCTGTAGATTTAAAGCAAAAAAGCAATAATGAATATTTAACAATAACAATTGTTCATAGATTTAGCCTTGCATTTTTGTGAACTGGGATTGGCATACATCTGTGAGGGGAGGGTGTCATTACCTACGTCTATCATGTTGGGCCTCCCCCTGAGCTCCGTTCTGGCATCTGTACCAGGGAGTTAACTTTGAGGCCCTTCTCAGCGCTTCTTGTGTCTGTAACTTGCGATAAGGACACCCAGTTACAGCTCACCATCTGGAGTTATGCTGACTCCGCTCACTGACTTGAAACACACAAGGTTGTCTGATTACCCCAGCTTTCTCTTAGCCATGCATTGTTCTTTGTTAGCTAGCCGTCATCCGGGCCTATATGAAAAGTTCTTAACAGAAACTGTAGTTAAGATTTTACATCCACATTAAATGGATTATGGCCCTTCACAATGAGTGAGATGTCTCATATATAAGTAAAAGCAAAACAAGTTTTGTAATTATATTCTAGAGAATGATTTGGTGAACCTTAGTACTTTTACTACTAATCATGCATTACTGGTCTTGAATAATTCCACCTGTCTACGTGGTCGCAGGTTAAGGCTAGTATAGTAATTCCTCGCTTAACGTTGTAGTTATGTTCCTGAAAAATGCTTTAAGCGAATCCGATTTCCCCATAAGAATTAATGTAAATGTGTGTGTGTGTGTGTGAGGGAGGGGGGGGGGGTAGGTTCCAGGGAATTTTTTTTTCACCACACACACACACAGAGAGAGAGAGAGTTCTGTATTAGCCAAGCAAGGCACTCATGTGAATGGGGATTTATGATCAGCTTCTTCCAATGATAGTTTTGCCCCAAATCCTCTTCCTAGAAACCAGCTACCATCCCCTTAAACGAGTGCATTCAGATGCATATTGTAGTGTTGAATTCAATTTATGCACAGCACCTCCCTTATTGTTAAAATTAACAACCAGATGAACCCAGCAATTTCTCCAGCCTTCAGTTTAATTTGGTTGCTGGAACATGTTTCTATGGGATTGCTTTCATCTCCTTGAATGCAGAAATAAAGATAATGTAGGTCACACACTTGTTTCGCCCACTTTACCATTATGTAAAGCAACATACAAGGAAAATCTAGTTTTAGGAAATCTTAAAGATGTATTAACTCCTCACCTGGTAGTATTAAAATAGCACAAGGAACTGTACCTCTCCTGCTGAGAAGAAGAACTTCTAAACAGTAGCAAATGGAGTAGGTCTTGCAGAAATCTCTTCCAGTGATTAAGAACTCCAAGGTTTTCTATTTGTCTCTGCACAGTCAATTTCTCACTCCATTTTTCTATTAAAATTAAAATTTGAGTGAATTTAGATTTTATGAAAATGAGGCCGCATCAGTGCGGGATGCTGCTTTATATGCTTCTCCCCCCTGGACAGTTCTGCTAATACAGCTTAATCCTGAAGCTGCAACTATGGCAAATCGTGTGTTGTCATTTGGGGCTAGGTTATGGTGACTTTGCTCCCACTGAACAGTCATGTGCTCTCTGAGTGCTATTAATGCTAGCTATTACTTAAATAACAGTGGGGCCTAGAAGCCCCAGCCAAGATCAGGACCTCATTGTGCTAGGTGCTGTACGTACAAGTGGTAAGGGATGGTCCTTGCCCTAAAGAGCTTACAATCCACATAACCAAGACAGACCAAGGACGCCGGGGGAGGAGAGGCACAGAAAAGTCAAGTGATTTGCTCAAGATGATGCAGCAGGTCAATGGTAGAGCCCAGAATACAATCCAGATCTACTGAGTCCCCATCCCATGCCACTAGACCACTAACTTCAATGGCTACTTGCAAAGTGAGGTACTACTTGGCCTCAGCAAGCATGGCTGAATCTGATCCGTCATAAACTGTTCCTTCCCAAAATCAAAGATTCCTCACATCACTGACACACTTCCTTATTTTTTTTGTAATGTCTGATCCAGCGTTGTATTAGCTCAAATTTGGAAATATTTCAGATTTTACCAACTACATACAAAATAATCAGCCTGATCCTGCTGCCATTAAGGTCTATGTGATATTGGCCATTTAGTTCAATGGGAATAGGAGCAGCCTGCCTGGGTTTGGAGGTGTTGCACTGTGGCTGTTATAAGGAGGAAGGCCAAGGACAAGATTGGTTACTATCCTCTACTACAGGAGAAAGCAATCATGAAAAACTCTTGCAAATGGAATTGATAAATTACACACGGATCTTCAAAAGCTCTGTCATGGTGACTTTTAGGCCCTGATTCTGCAAAGACTTGTGCACAAGCTTAACTCAATGAATTCAATGATGTGACTCCTATGCTTGAAGTTAAACACATACATAAATCTTGATAGGATTGTAGTTGAGAGAGATTTTTAATGATGCACTGATTAAGGGTCACGTTCTGCTCTCAGTTACCTTGGTGTAGACCCAAAATAAACCCCCTGGAATTAATGAAGCTACTCTGGGTTTAAACTGAGTTAATGAAGAATCTGGTCTCTTCTGAGTATTGTTATGGCCAGGATCATCAGATGGTGCTGTTATAGTCTTACACATTCTTTCTTATCATGTGAAAGCAAGCGTTTAGCCTTAGAAGAAAATATTGTGTTTTGGCTTTCTGATTTACATTCTTTAAGGGAGCTCTGGCAAGCAGCAAGGGAGTTTACTCTCTGCCTTAATCTCTTAATTGGTTCTTGAGGTAGATTGGCTCCTTGGTGTTTGGACTGCAATTCTTGAATGAGACTATTTCAGAATGCTGTTTGTGACCATCTCTGTTCCAGGACTGGTACATACAGTTAAATAAACCAAGTTGTACTAAGTATATACCCAAATTCTGCATCACTAATTTCTCCTGCAATGGGAAGCTGACTTTGCAAGGTCTGCCATCTGTTACTGCTTGGCAAAGAAGCAATAGTATATTAGGTCTCAGGGGCATTGGATTTATTACAGAATGAATTCAGTGTAGTCTCAGTTCAGTTACATATGGACAAGTGCCCACATTACAGGCGCCCTGTATACAACTGGCATGTACGGTTGGTTGTTGGCAAATGAAGCGCAAAGGATCAAAGGGCCTGGAGACTCAACTACTCTCTCACCTTTAGAAGGGATCCCTCCTGGTTAAGTTACAGTCTGTTGGTTCAAAAATCTGTTCTTCATTACCCCAGTGTAAATCTGGAGTGACTGAGATCAATGGAGCTATTCTGTATTTACTTGGATGCAAAGGAGAGCAGTAAAAGGCAAGCTAAATAAAATGTTAGGAAATAGGATCTCTAACAGATTTTATTTTGTCTCTAAAAATGTCCTAGAGCTTTGTTTGCAACTACATGACCACGAATATCTCAGCAAGAATTATTGTGTGGTGGTCTGCCTAAGACAGCACCTTACCTGGGGCTGCTCAGAGGAGTTGCAGCAGACTCTCACTAAGTGCAGCAGTTTGGTCCCGCCTGCTCTCCCCTTCCTGGTGTGCTGCTGGAACAGCTGTGTGCAGGGTGCAGAGGAGTTTGAATGGTGGTGAAAGTGGACTCCAGTGGTGTACTCTTCGCAGTGCTGATGTAAGCTGCAGAAATGGCATTCCCCTTACAGCAGCTGCCATGGAAAGATAGAGTGGTGGTGTGGAGGAGGTGGTACACATGTACCACAGCAACTGCCTGAGTTATCGTTGGCCAGATGAAGTCCAGCCCAGGGAAGGCTGAAAGTATGACAGTCAGTTCTGCTTGTTAGCATTGTGGGCTGGGCACATGAACATTTTTGCCTCCTTTTTCTTACAGTCTCTCCCCAAAACGTAATTGATATCTGCCAACCACAATTGCACCTCTATGCACAGGACTGGCCTTAAGGTTTTTGGGAAGAGATGGCGACATTCTTAACTAGTTCTTCCCCTTCCCCCAAAAAACTCTGTGTGTGGAATGGGGTTCTTTCCACTCACCCCAGCTTGATGATGCAGAAGCAAAACCCTAGCTACATATTCCTTTTTAACTGATCGGTTTATATTGGTATACGTCACTTTATATTTTCAAAGTTCTATTTGCAAGGAAATGGGATATTGACTTTGGTTGCAAATAAAGTTGAGATTTTCTTTAGCTCTGTTAACGAAGGGCACGTACGCCCCTCCAGCTCATCAGTGAAGTATGCTTACTGGGTAGTAGAATGCTGTTTGGAAATCATAGTTCTAGAATAACAAGCAAATTGGCATTTTCTGCCTAAACTAGTTCCATCTGCCCCTTCCTCTGACCAACTCAAATCTCTATTTCCATTCTGCAGACAAAATTAATGTTGTGCTTTTACTTTGCTCAAAGAAAGGTCTCCGCAAACTATCCTTTTGTTGATTTTAAAAAAATCATTCTGTCCACAGAAGTAATTGGAATGTCGACAGAATTCATTTTGTTCATAGATGACTTGATGAAATGCATTTCATTTCAGAATAGAAATTCTGTACAGAAGACTGAAAATAAACACATTTGCTACATACTGCAAATTTTGCCTCCGTATGCAGCACAGCACGGCATGATAGACGTTGACAGTTTGGAAAACAGAAGTGGTGAATCTTTTCTTGGGTTGCCTTCACCCATCGTTTTTATTTAGAAGTTTGTTTATGGCAGTACATGTCAATGTATTGATTAGTAGAGTCATGTTATGAATCTGATATATTAAATAAGTTGGTCTTGGGCTTTGAGAATGACGGTCATATCTAGGAACCAAAAATAACTGCACAAGATCTAATAATTGCAATACTAAATTTTATGTCCTAGCCACAGATAAGAACAGGCATTGACATTGGCCATAAGGTGACCTCTTTCCTTTCAGCTAAAGGCGGCATGCTGTATTCTTGTGGCTATGAGCAAGTGTGAGAAGAAGCAATCAAATCACAAATATCTGGATCAGGACCAAAATAGATTAGGTAGGAAAGGAGACAAATAAATCTTATTTTGTTCTGTGGTACAAACTAATCCCATCAAATGCAGCACATTTATGAAGCCGCTTTCCACTGTGTGAATGCAGTGGACAAACACGATATTTCTCCTTGTAATGAACTAAGTTCTACCATAGTTTTGTCAACAGCAGGGGAATTTACTGAGATTGTTTGCCTAAGGAAAGACTTTAAGTTGTATTATGTCTCTGTGCATAATGAAAACAGGACCCTTTTGGCTGCAGATGTAATGCTGGGAAAAGGCATATTGTACTTTATAAATTCATTACACTATGTGAATTGGGATGTAACCCCACAGGATTTTATGGTTTCCCAGGCCTTGCAAATAACATTCACTCTCCCCCTCCCCCCGAGGTGCCAGTCAGAGTCTGGAGTGGATAATGGTTCTGACAGCCAATCAGAGGAAAATATTTAATTGGCAATTTTACAACAATATATATATATAGAGAGAGTCATAAAATAAAAGGTAGGCATAAATACAAACCTGCCTTGAAGAATAAACACAGATGTGGAAAGCATTGTTAATCCGGACCTAAACCAATTATAAAGCTTAAGGGCTAGAGCCAATGTCTGCTGAAGTCAATGGAAAGACTCCTTTGATTTCAATGGGCTATGGATAAGGCTGTATGTGATGGGGTGTCTCTACCACACAAGCCCTGGAGGGGTTAAGGTGTCTAGCTGGACCAATTAACTCCCCAGGCTACACCTGGCTCCTCCTCCAGGGAGCGGGGATTGCCTGGTGGTCCGGTGCCAGGATAGGGATGTGAGTTCCATCTATGGCCCCACCGCAGTTTGGGAATCCCATCGCTGCGAAGCCATCTATGATCGCCTATGATCTATGATATTAAGATAAGGCTCAGCTGGATGGGAACAAGAGGGGCCTATATAAAGCCCAGTAGCTCAGAATGGCCTCAGGGAAGGAGTCCACAACCATTTTCTGGGAGAAGGGAGGTGTGTTTTGGATTATTGAGGCCTGTCAAACCTGGAGAGGTGGGAGAGCCGGAAAGACTCAGGGGAAAAGCCGCAAAGTATGGGTTGGGGCAGACCTTGGTTGCTACTAGGCGGGCCCCTGGATTGGATCCTGGAGTAGAAGATGAGCCATGTTCCCCCTACCAGTTTCTGGGGAAGTACCACAGACCAAGCAGCAGAGAGTGGACTGACTGGGATAGTTTGCCCCGAACGATTTTGATACCATGGAAGGGGGAAACGTGCGGAGGACCAAGTCGTGAAGAAGGAGCAGCTGGAGTTTCAGAGATGGCTGGAGAAACCACCAGAGGTAGGCACAGCACCCGGAAGGAGCTAATCCCCAGAGTGGGCCAGGAGGAGGTACCCCTAGTGCTAAGTTGACCCCGCGATGCCCTACAATGGCAACTTCTACTCTCTCCTCATTCCACTTCCTTTTGACAAAGAAGTAAATTAACTTTCATTATCCTCACACAGAGCAGGGTGAGTACATTTTGTGCCTGCGCTGAAAGGACATGAATTCATAATAGCGCCTAAAGGCTTGCTTAAGGCATCTGAAACTCTTACATGACAGTGCTCTGTGGCTGGTCATCTGAAAGATTTCTGAAAAATCTTACATGGAAGCTCCCAAGCAATCTCCTTTTTCCCTGGTCAGAGTCCTGGTCACAGATCCCAGACAGGTGGTTTTTTTGTTTTTTTTCAAGGATATCTATAGCTATTGCCCTTCTGTACTGGTAGTTAGTGTCACTTTCCCTTAGTCTTTGGAGTATTACCTCTTTACGGAGCCCCAGTCCTGATGGCTAGTTCTCTTCAGATGTCCATTCATTCAAACACATTCACTTTTACATATCAGTGGTGTCCTATTTCTAAGTGCTCTGAAACATGCAGAAATATTATGGCAGAGATCATCTCCCTCCTGCAGTAGTGAGGAAGTGGGAGGGGGGAGCTGTGCATGCTGGTCACAATTATTATGAAATAAGCCCAGGGAGATGGGACTTTGCTGACATGTTAATGGGGCAGTTTTTCCCAGATGAGTTTCCCAGACAACAGTACTGCTGATTCCATCTTATGGCCAACGTAATATTTTGCTAGACAATATATACTTAATATCCTTTATTTAGCTAATGTCAGGAATACTATTACATCAGCCAGGCGTTTGGGTTTAATAAAAATGACAAATTCTCAGGTAAGTATCCCCACCAGGATTACAGGGCTATGGTCCATAATAGTAATGCCAGAAATTGCTATGATGCTCACACCAACATACTGTACAGATTATACTCAGATACAAGATGCCAAAGGCTTACTATTCTAGCTAATTGCTGAAACGTGTACCTAGAAACCAATGAGCTAAAAATGCAGCTTCTGAATTCATTTATGCAAGTTATTTTCAACAACATTTGAGCTGTCATTGAAAAGTTATCTGCCTTCGCAAAAACAATGTACTATTGTATTACCCCAGCACAGACCTCCAAACAGGAATGTACTTGTACTTACTCACATAACTTTAGTCATTTTCGATAATCCACTTGCTTAAGGTTACACACGTGTGCAATTACTATGTATGTATTTATATTGCATTGGCCAAGGCCACATTGTGCTAAGCACTATACAAACCCAGAACAAAAAAGTGGTCCAACTTCCTGAATCCTAGCCATAATCTCTATTGAATCAGAACACAAATGTGATCATCAAAAATCCCATAATTGTACCTCTGAGAGCAAGGGTGTTAACTCTGGAAAGTTGGTCATTCTATGTTGGTTCGACCACACTCTGCCTAAGCAAATTTCCCTGCAACTTCAGTTCAGATACAGTATGTCTTTATTTCCTGCCTTAAAAGCTTTTGTGTAATGTTGTGTAAAGCTGCTGTGTTCTACTCCAGAGAATGCCGCATTTCACTGGTGAAAAGAGCTACAACAATCTCTTTTTCTCCCTGTGGAAAAGCTGGAGATAGGGGTTTTTGTGTTCAGCTCTGTGAATGCTGTGAGGTTAGTAGTCTTTCTGATTTGCAAAAGCAAATTTCCCCCTCTAGCTCCTCCGCCCCTTGTGAAGGTTCTGTCTTCTGTGCTCCTGATTAAGGCTGTGAGTTTGTCAGAGAGGTCATGGAAGTCACGGATTCTGTGACATTCTGTGACGTCTGCAGCAGTCCATGCGCCTGTCCCAGAGGCAGCTCAGGCAGCCACTGTGCCAGTCGCACTGGCTGCTGCTGGGACAGTCTCGGGCCACCACGCTCCCTCCCCCAGCAGCTGCAGGAGTTTGGGTGTGGGACGGGGTGGGGGTTGGGGCACAGAATGGGGTGAGGCAGGCTCTTGGTGGCACTTACCTCAGGGCAGGGGGGTGACATCCCCCTCGCTCAGCTCCTAGGTGGAGGCGTGGCCAGGCAGCTCTGTGTGCTGCCTCCGTCTGCAGGCACTGCCTCCACAGCTCCCATTGGCTGCAGTTCCCGGCCAATGGGAGCTGCGAAGCCGGCGCTCTGGGTGGAGGCAGCATGCAGAGCTGCCTGGCCATGCCTCCACCTAGGAGCTGAGCGAAGGGGATGTCCCCACTTCTAGGGAGGCATGGAGCCAGCTAGGGAGCCTGCCGCCCCCCCTAAACCTCCCCAGCACCAGTGGGGGTCCTGGGTTGCGCGTTGCTGCCTGCCAGCACCAACGGGGGTCCCAGCCGGGCCATGCACTGCTGCCCCCCCTCCAGTACCAGCAGGAGTCCTGGGGCCACATGCTGACCACACCCATGGCATCCCCAAGCCACCTCCACCCCAAGATTTAGTCAGGTATATAGTAGCAGTCATGGACAGATCACACACCGAGAATTTTTGTTTACTGCCCATGACCTGTCCATGACTTTATTAAAAATACCCGGGACTGAAACGTAGCCTCACTCATGAGTCTCCTGCTATTTGTTGAGAGTTTTGTAGTATGAGGAAAATGCAGCTATTCTGCGAGGTCACAGCTGCGGAGTGAAAGGTGATCTCTCACATAGCTAGGGCCAATCTTTTTGGAGGGCTTTGAATGTTGAAAAAGAGACCTTGATCTGGACTTTATTTCGTCGGGAGCCAGTGTGGAGAGCAGAGCACTGGGCTGATGTAGCCATGGTGACTTGTGTTGCTAAGCAGAAAGGCTGCTGCACTCTGTAACAGTGCATTGTTTTCAGGCTGTTACGCTTCATTGCTAGATATGATTTGCAATAATCAAGCCTATGGGTAAAGTGCAGTGTGTGTCCTTCAGGATTGAGAGCACTATATACGTGTGATATACCATAAAATAGTGTTCTTTCACAAGGCACATTCTGGACTAAACATTCATTGTTTTACCTATACTGAAAAACATTAGCTAAATTATCCTTTTTCCAGCCTGTCTGGACCTAAGTGCATGCCCTCTGAGGGTTCTGGGTGCTAGTGACGCCTTGTTTTAGAGAGGTGACACCCCTTTCTTGATTCTGGGGAAGCTCTGCTTAGTGTAGGATTCCAGGATAGTGGGAGGGGCAAAGGGAGGTGAATGCCTCCCTGATTCTGGGGCTTATTGCGGGATGATTAAAATAAAGAAATTAATGGAGCTATCCTATCTCCGAGAACTGGAAGGGACCTTGAAAGGTCATTGAGTCCAGCCCCCAGACTTCACTAGCAGGACCAAGTACTAATTTTGCCCAAGATCCCTAAGTGGCCCCCTCAAGGATTGAACTCACAACCCTAGGTTTAGCCACCAACACAACTGTCTCAGGACTATTCTAAGTTGCACCCGGCTGCCTATTGCTCAAGGTCCATTCTGGCTTATGAGACTCATGAGGGTTCTGCACTGCTCTGCCCTCCCTCCATGTTATGGGAATCCTCTGATGGCCTGTAAAGGCAACTTTACGGCCCCTTTGCACTACTGGAGCAAGTCATGCTGCATATGCTCCTGCAGGACTGATGTGACACGCTGGTTGTGGTGATTACAGCTGGCAGGATTTTTTTTTTTCTTGGAAAATGTTGGGGGATTTTCCATTGTCGTTTGTGGTCATCAAAACCAACATACAAAATGGGAAATGACTGCAGAAATGGATCTGGGGGTCATGGTGGACCACAAGCTAAATGTGAAACAACAATGTAACACTATTGCAAAAAAAATAAAATAAAACAAACCCAAACCATCATTCTGGGATGCATTAGCAGGAGTATTGTAAGCAAGACACGAGAAGTGATTAGGCCTCAGCTGGAGTAATGTGTCCTGTTCTCAGTGCCACATTTCAGGAAAGATGTGGACAAATTGGAGAAAGTCCAGAGAAGAGCAACAAAAATGATTAAAGGTCTAGAAAACATGACCTATGAAGGAAGATTGAAAATAAATGGGTTTGTTTAGTCTGGAAAAGAGAAGACTGAGAGGGGACATAACAGTTTTCAAGTATGTAAAAGGTAGTTACAAGGAGGAGGGAGAAGAATTGTTCTTAAACCTCTGAGGGTAGGACAAGACGCAATGGGTTTAAATTCCAGCAGGGGAGGTTTAGGTTGACCATTAGGAAAAACTTCCTAATTGTCAGGGTGATTAAGCACTGGAATAAATTGCCTAGGGAGGTTGTGGAATCTCCATCATTGGAGATTTTTAAGAGCAGGTTAGACAAACGCCTGTCAGGGATGGTCTAGATAATACTTAGTCCTGCCATGAGTGCAGGGGACTGGACTAGATGACCTCTCGAAGTCCCTTCCAGTCCTATGATTCTATGAAAACCAAAGACTTGCAACTGAAAAATGTAATATTTTTTGGCTGAAAATTGCCCAAATATGGAAACTTTCCAGTTTTCAGGAGTCTCTGGTTTTCTGAGGAAAATTCAGAAGTTTTCAAGGAAAGTTTCTATGAAAATTCTTCTTTCACTGAAAAACCAACTTTCAACAAGCAATTATCCACCTGCCCTAGTTACAATCTCATACATCCCGGTTCACACAGTAGAAGGAATATCCCATGCCCATACACAGTAGGCATCCTGTAATTCTTTCCTCTCTTCCCTCGAACTTTGTAGTGGTATGATATATTAGGTAAAGGGTTTGATTATAATTAGGGTGCCCTTCTGGGTTAATACTTCATCCTCAAGAAATCCCTAAAGAAAATCTATGGATGTTTTGTTATTAAATGACATCTTGCTTCATTGCACTGGTGTTTTGTTTCCCTAGTGGGGAGTAATATTAACTGTAGCTGCCCGAGTCTTCAAAGCTCTTGAGGAGAATAGTGGAGAACTTCTGCACCTGTCTTGTCACACATTACTGAAGCTGTCTCTTCTCGCACAGAAACAAAGAAGTGCTATTTTGCTCTTTAAAACAATTTTGCTAAAACACTTTTCCCTTAAGGAGTGGAGGGATGAAGCTGAGAGTAATTTGTTTGCACTCTAGCTTCCTCTCGTATTTGTCACGTTAAATTTGTTTTGGTTTTACATTTTCTAATCTAGGCACAAATATATTCTATTTTCCACTTAGCAGCATTATCCTGCCTAAAAGCAAGGGAAGATGGAAACGTTTATCATATTCTTATGTAGTCAGGGATTCTAGGCAAATATAAGTGCCTGAATGATAACATCACACAAATATTCCATTTTCTTTACATCTGGTTTAATGAGGCAACCAATGTTTGGATCCCTGTTTTGGTTTGGTCCAGAAAAATGTGAAAGATGAACGTTTCCCCTTTCCATTGTACAGCTTTATCTGCTAAATGAAGACTGTTTCTATATATGCCCTTAATATCTACATTCAGACTTGGGCTTTTGGAGCTAAGTAACCCATGTTCCCTGAAGAATAGAGATCCATTCAGAAGAACAGCTGAATTTCCATCGATGGCATAAAATGTGATGCAGTCTTAAGTGAGAGTGTAGGAGGGAGAGCCTACAAGGACTATTACCCCCACCCTCTGCGTTCCTTGTGCCAAGGAGTCCCAATCATAGGTAAGTACTTGCGGGAGCACAGGAAGCATTCGAGGCCTGATCCAAAGCTCATTGAAGTCAGTGCTGCATCTTGGTTAGAGCACAGGATTCCAGAGTTCCAGTTTCTATCATTGACTTACTGTGTGACCTTATACGAGTCACTTCTCTATTGCTATTTAATTCGCTGCAGAGGTAGGTTTAGTTGATATTTGAAAGTTCTTTGAGACACTCGGAGGAAAGGAGACACGGAAGTGCAAAATATTATGGTCTCTGTACACTTTCAGGTAAGTACTTCCCCTCAGCTGATAAGTAGGCTGGATCCAGGAAGAGAAGAGTTTTCTATTCACTATAGGCGTAGAGGTTATTTTTAGCTCTAAGTATGTCTGATGTGACCACTACTGGAATTCTGGGTCCAATTCTGGTGCCCACAGTTCCAGAAGTTTGTTGATAAATTGGAGAGGGTTCAGAAATACGGTTTCTGTACCACTGACCAGTCCGCTTACTGTCCTCCCAAGATGCTCTTTTCTTGTGCCTTAGGATCCATGTGCACTAGTTTCATAGATTTAAGACCAGAAGGGATCACTAGATCATCTAATCTGACCTGTATATCACAGGGGTATCTGGGTGAAATGTACTGGCCTATATTGAGCCCACTGACTTGAGTTAGACTCAAGCATTTCATTCCCCTGCCAGGCAGGAGAGGCTGAGGTGTTACCAGTGCCTGAGACCTCTACAAATGGCAGAGAATTGGTTAAGTGAGACATGCTCAGGTGATCCGTACCCCACACTGAAAAGGAAGGTGACACTTTCTCCCTCCGGCCTCCTCCGAGATCCCTTTTCAATCTCACCTGGCAGAAAATTCCACCCCAACCCCGGTGGTCAGTGTTACCCTGAGCACATGAGCAAGACACAACATCTAACGGTACGTCTACACTTGGAGCTGGGGGTGTGATTCCCAGCTCAGGGCAGGTATTTCTCCTTATCTCTGAGTGAGCTAGCACGTGAGTGGTGGGAGGAGCTAGCTGCCTAAGTACTGCCTAAGAGCTTGGTTGAGATCATACTAGGATTGGCTAACCTATACCTCTGCTTGCCCCACTGTGGCTACAATGTATTTTCAGTGGGCTAGCCCAATGAGAGCTAGTACAGCTATGTCTCCTCAAGATGGGAATTATACACCCAGATTGACATGTAATGTACCCCTTGACAGGATTCTCTGTACCACTCAGAGCACTGGTCCACTTCATCTGGTGCCCTGTCTCCAGCTATGGCCAATTTTTGCTTTAGAGGAAGGTGAGAAAAATCCCAGAATACATTTGGCCAGTTGTACATAGTGGGAAAATATTCCTTCCTGACCCCTGCAGGAGAGCAGCTGAAGCCCTGAAGCATGATATTTGGTTATAATCATTGTCCTAATGCAGAGCTGCAAGTGTTATGAGCATGTTGAGGGCAATGCAGGCAATTCTGTTCTCCCCATTGCCTATGAAACAAGATGCTGACTGTGTTCCTAGCTCATCATGCACAGCAGGATGTGAAGTTCTCATTGCCCTTCAGGTGTTGCCACTACACCTGCTGAGTGAGTGTGTGAGACTTCCTGCCATATTGCACTCTCTGTGCTGTACATTAAGGTTCGTTAGGCTCAAGCCCATATTCTTAGAAAGAGCAAACTAACTCATGCTAAAGAACAGCTCATAATTGCAGGAATCTAACCACGTGCACAGAGAATTCCTGACAATCAGCCTTTGAATCAGAAGGGGGAATTCAAATGGGAAATGTACCACTTTAAGCATTGTAGATGAAAAGAAAATGATAAATCCCTCTCAACTGTCAGACAAATCTGCTTTCTTATTCAGGCCATAAGCTAACTCATCCCTTTTTGATGCAAGAAAATTTCTAGTGACCTCCAATGCTCTGATCACGTAAAAGTATCCTCCACCGCCTAAATTAATCCAGCTGGGTATGAAGCAACCTCAGACAATCCCAATTTCTGACAAACCTTATTAAGAATCTTATCCATCTCTCTTAGGCATTTCCAGTTGCAGCGGTCGCCGTAGTATCTGGGTGTTGGATACAGAAATTGAATGATGATTTCAATTTCTTTCTATAAAGGAGCCAACCTCAAGCAAAAAATTTTTAGCACACCTGCTTTAGCACACCGAGAAGTTGGTGAAAATACCAATAAGGAACCCTTGAAACATAAGATGGACCAGCAAGTTCTGTGCATATTATCCTTAACAGGAGAGTCTGTATAGCACACACAGGATTTCCAAGCACTGAGTATGGAGAACAAAATGTAATGGCAGGCAAAATGAGAGATGCAGGAGGACATGTGATATTAGTAAATCGCTCTGCAATTAATGACCACCAGTTTTTTCTGTATTCTCCAATGTATCCATGTTACTGTTCAGAGCTTGTTTTCTTTGCAGTTAAAAAAGCGAAGACTATACCATGCCAAAGGGCAGTTAGTTTAGTGCACAGGACATTGATGTGATCAGAAGACCTGGGTTCTAGTCCTAGTTTGATACACAAAGAGGTGACATGACTTGCCAAAGGTCACACAGCATGTAAAAGGCCACTTCCCCCTCTCTTGTCTATTAAATTTTAATTTGGGGGAGGGCCAGGGACTGTTTCTTACTATGAGTTTGTACAGTTCCTGGATGAGGCCCTGATCTTAGCTAGAAACTCTAGATACTGTTGAAATTATAAGGGGGACTGGCTGGTCAAGGAGCTGGGGGGTGGGAAAGGACTGGGAATTGCCGGCGAGGAGAGTGGGACTGAGATTGGGACAAGTTGCCCAGAGGGGGAGAGCAGGACTGGCTGAAGGAGGAGGCTGGGACTGGAATGAGAAGCCTGAGTAGTTGAGACTAGGATAAAGAAGGGGGGAGGGTGAAGGGGAGACAGGACTTGGTCAGGGAAAGGCTGGAGGAGCTGAGGCAGAAGGGGTCAAACTTGGGGGAAAATGGGCAAAGGAATCTGTGCCTGTTCTAGAAAACACACACACTCACTCTCTCTCTCTCTCTCTCTCTCTCATACCCAGCCTGGAATGGATCTCCCCATTCCTTTACTGTCAGCCATTGGCAAAGTGTACCAGCCTCCTCTAATGCTGGCCCACATAGCAGTAGTAGGTGGTCATTGGCTATCAGTTACTGACTCCATTAGCTCAAGTGCCAGAGGACTGTGTGGTGGATCTAAAAGTTCCAGCCCTGCTGATGATCCATGTCAGGTGTCAATATAATGGACCATTTTTTGCTTTTTTAAAAGCTTAGGAAACTACGGTATACACACACACACACAAACCCCAAAGCACACAAAGAGCAACAACTGTTAAAAGAACATCTTAATGTTGCAAAGTCAAACACCCAGATTAGAAAATGCCAGCACTAAAGATGTCTGTGCAACCTTAATTCAGCCCCTTGTCCGTAGTCAGTGCATGGTATGGACCTGTTCCGAGGATGAATCAGTTTTCAATAATCTTAACATATTTTAGGGGTGGAGGTTGTGTGTAATTAAATATATACAGTAAAACAGGCAAATATGGAATGCAGCCTAGCTAATGTTGCCATTACTGACCTGTAGACTTTTTTTTTTAATTGCAGTCTTAAACTTACCTGGATGTCTGATATTCCATATCTTATGGAAAATATTCTTCTGCCCAGAATTTGTTACACTGGTAGATAAATATACCTGCTCTCTCTTTCTCTGCTCCATTCTCTTTCCCCTCATGCAACTGGACTGAAGCTGAGAAAGAAATGGGAAAGCACATTTATAAATAGCAAAAGGGAGTAGTTGATTCACTAAATTACAAAAAGACATCACAGATACAATTGCAGAAAGATCTGAGCCCTGTTAATAACCTTCTTTAACAAGTCATAGGACTGAGTCAGAAGCACCCAAGTGAACAAATCTTCTACAATCAAACAGCTGAGACTAATGGATACAGCAGAAAAGCGCCATTATAGCCACAACACTGTTTCAAATATTGATCAAAATGCTAAGTACTATTGACTTAGTTAATGAATATTTGCCTTTCCAAGTGCTTTCTACAGAAACAGAAGTGCTGATTCTTTGATTTCTACATTTTCAGAAAAATGATGACTTAGTTTTTTTTTGTTTTAGAACGGAAAAGATTGAAATGGATACATAGCTTCTGATGACAGTAAAGCAGTGATATATTTATATTCTTTCCATTAGCTGAATTCCAGAGCATGTTTTTTAACACACTTCCACTTGATAGTCACATTTATTCTGGTCCATTTGTAGCAGCTAGGATAAGAATGTATAGTAACAGAAATCTTGCATGCTTCAGGACAAAAAACAGACAATTATTTGTGGAGCCTATGAAGAAAATTCCTCCATAGACATCTTGACCATTCTGACACTACAGGTCAAATTACAAAGGATGAATATAAACAAACAACACAAATATGTAAGGACAAAATTAGAAAGACCAAGGCACAAAATGAGATCAAACTAGCTAGAGACATAAAAGAAAACATTCTACAAATACATTAGAAACAAGAGGAAGACCAAGGACAGGATAGGCCTGTTACTCAATGGGAGAGGGGAACAAGAACAGAAAATGTGGAAATGGCAGAGGTGCGTAATGACTTCTTTGTTTCAGTTTTCACCAAGAAGGTTGATAGTGATTGTACATCTAACATAGTGAATGCCAGTGAAAATGAGGTAGGATCAGAGGCTAAAATAGGGAAAGAACAAGTTAAAAATTACTTATACAAGTCACCAGGACTTGATAAATTGCATTCTAGATTACTCAAGGAGCTGACTGAGTCATGGAAGATGGGAGAGATTCCAGAAGACTGGAAAAGGGCAAATATAGTACCCATCTATAAAAAGGGAAATAAGGACCAGGGGAATTACAGACCAGTCAGCTTAACTTCTGTACCCAGAAAGATAATGGAGCAAATAATTAAGCAATCAATTTGCAAATATCTAGAAGACAATAAGGTGATAAGAAACAGTCCGCATGGATTTGTCAAGCCCAAATTATGTCAATCCAACCTGATAGCTTTCTCTGACAGGGTAACACAAGCCTTATGGATAGGGGGGGAGCGGTAGACATAGTATATCTTGACTTCAGTAAAGCTTTTGATATAGTCTCACAAGACCTTTTCATAAACAAACTAGGGAAATGCAAAACTGGTTGGAAAACCGTTCCCAGAGAGTAGTTATCAGTGGTTCACAGTCATGATGGAACGGCATAATGAGTGGGGTCACGCAAGAATCAGTTCTGGGTCTGGTTCTGTTCAGTGTCTTCATCAATGATTTAGATAATCGCATAGAGAGTATGCTTATAAAGTTTGCAGACAATACCAAGCTGGGAGGGATTGCAAGAGCTTTGGAGGATAGGATTAAAATTCAAAATGATCTGGACAAACTGGAGAAATGATCTGAAGTAAATAGGATGAAATTCAATAAGGACAAATGCAAAGTGCTCCACTTAGGAAGGAACAATCAGTTGCACACATACAAAATGGGAAATGACTGCCTAGGAAGGAGTACTGCGGAAAGGGATCTGGGGGTCATAGTGGACCACAAGCTAAATATGAGTGAACAGTGTAACACTGTTGCAAAAAAGCGAACATCATTCTGGGATGTATTAGCAGGAGTGTTTGTTAGCAACACATGAGCAGTTATTCTTCCACTCTACTCCATGTTTATTAGGCCTCAACTGGACTATTGTATCCAGTTTCAGGAAAGATGTGGACAAATTGGAGAGAGTCCAGAGAAGAGCAACAAAAAATGATTAAAGGTCTAGAAAACATGACCTATGAGGGAAGATTGAGAAAATTGGGTTTGTTTAGTCTGGAAAAGAGAAGACTGAGAAGGGACATAACAGTTTTCATGTATGTAAAATGTAGTTACAAGGAGGAGGGAGAAAAATTGTTTTTCTTAACCTCTGAGGGTAGGAGACAAAGCAATGGGCTTAAATTGCAGCAAAGGGGGTTTAGGTTGGACATTAGGAAACGCTTCCTAATTGTCAGAGTGGTTAAGCACTGGAATAGGTTGCCTAGGGAGGTTGTGGAATCGCCATCATTGGAGATTTTTAAGAGCAGGTTAGACAAACGCCTGTCAGGGATGGTCTAGATAATACTTAGTCCTGCCATGAGTGCAGGGGACTGGACTAGATGACCTCTCGAGGTCCCTTCCAGTCCTATGATTCTCTGTATTAACCAGTCCTGGCTGCTGTTGAAGACAGGAGAGTAGCTAGAAGTACCATTGGTCCTGTCAAGAATGGCATTTCCTCCATTCTTAACGGGATCCACCCATTTATTTCCACTCCCCTCTCTCCCTGAGGCCACAAAGCCTCTTTCCATCTCTGTATCCCTCCCATCCTATTCATATCCCTTGCTCACATCTTTCTTCCAGAGAGTGAATGTCCCCATACTGCCAGGTAGAGGTAGTTGTAGCATTGTCTACCCCCTGCTAAGGTTAGTTGATTCAGCTCATTTGGCTACTGAACTTTCTATTATTCCTTTTTATGGACAATCCAAGGATATTTGGTAGTGATAATTAGAAGAAGCAGGACAAAATATCTTATGGACACTATTCAAAATACTCAGGTTAGTTGTTGATACTTTTGATCATCTCTGCAAGGATGCCCAGAAAACAAATCAGGCCGTTGGAACATAGGATTAGGAACATACCCCACCAGCAATATCTAGTCAGTGGCATATTATAGTTGAGAACACGTTCTTCATCAAGGAAATAGTATTGCATAGTAGTGTGGCATTGGAATACAAATACGACTAGTCACCATTTTGGGAACTTCAATGACAATTTTTGCCAACATTTCAGATTTTGATGGAAAAAATGGGGAAATGTTTTCTCATGATTTCCCTTCACCCTTCCTGTCTTTGACCAGCTCCAGCTATAACATTTCTTAAACCTGAAACAGTACTTACGTGTAGTGCACCATAGTACTGACGTATGGTGTTTTGGTGTGAGAGATGATGCTGAGGGTGATGTATGAGGGGAAAAAAGAGGGCTACACCACACTGCAAAAGTCCAGACAGATGATTTAGATAAAATAAAGCATAAAGCTCTGAAGACCAAACAAACATGTACATTTATTTTCTAAGCAAAGAAAGATTTTTTTAGACAGTTGCAGAGATTTTTATATATATAAATATATATCGGGGGTTAAAACTTTGAATGTAGGGCTTGTCTTTGCTGCAACAGTTACTGTGAATGAGTACACTCAGGGTGTGCCTACACTAGCACTTTTGTCAGCATAACTTAAGTCACTCGGCTGTGAGAAAAACACACCCTGAGTGACATACGTTTTACCGACAGAGGCGCCGATGTGGACAGGGCTATGTTGGAGAGAGACTCTCCTGCTGACATAGCTATCACTACTCATTGGGCGTGATTTAATTACATTGAGGGGAGATCTCTCTCCTGTCGGCACAGTGTGGCTACACGTGAGAATTTACAGCAGCGCAACTGCATCGATACAGCTGTGTGGCTGTGAGCGCTCTAGTGTAGACAGTTATTCACGCAAGCTAGCACGACCACACTGCAAAGCAATACGCAAGCTACAGACCGTGATTCGCGGCACAGATTGATTGGATTAGTCAGTGGTGAATTGTAACTCAAACTGCTGCATCCCCACTGCATTGCTAGCTCAAGTGTCAGCAACACTCGAGCTTCAACCCATGCTCCCTGGTGGGCCAGTTAACACGAGCTTAAAGCACCACTGAACTTGAGCTGGAGTTTCCATGTGCAGATGTGAGTCAGGTTGGGGGCAATGGTCAAGATACATCTGGAGCTAACACTGCAGTGAAGGCACGTCCTTAAACCACCATGCCACTTAATTTGTATGTGATCTGTTAGAACATGGGAGCGATCTACTATGGCAAATGTGACCTCCAAATAAAAAACACTCAATCAGATCAACTAATTAATTAGACAATTCTATGTGATGAGGCTGAATGGTATCATAAGTCGCTAATGACAATGAAAGTTATTGCTTCTTGCCCTAAAGAGGACTCAACCCCTTAAAACTAAGGGCAGAGAGGAAGAAAAGACTAGACTGATGCAGAGAGAGGCTCATAGGAAGGGACAAAAATCTTTGGTCTTGCCCAAACTGTTTATATAACAAGATTTAAACATGAAAGAAGTCATTAATATGCATTACTTTCACTTTTTTGACTGTGACCAGTGCACTGTTGTTCAAGAATTCATCATTCCACTTATTTCAATCTCCGTATTAATCAGGCCCATGTTAAAGATGAACCTAATGAGTTTGTGAATTTAGGTTTCCTATTGGTATTTAAAAACGCTGGGCCCGATCCTCAGATAAAGAACTGACTCCGTTTCATTTTATAATTACGATTAACAGATGTGCATGAAAGGCCTCTTCAAATCTCAAATTGAGCCCCCAAAGATTTTATCAAGATCAAATGAGTGGAATTTATCTTCAGTTCTGTGGAGTTTAGGAGCATTGCAGAAGTGAAATTTAAGGCTGTGCAATCCCAGGGAAAACAAATGACTTTAGATGACTCTAAAATCTGTACTCTTTGTTCAACAAGAGTACAGAGAGTTAAGGTAACTATATATTACTCTTCTTAGTGAGTTCTGTTACCACTCCAATGAGTACTGGCTGCTAATGCTGATGGGGGCGTGGGTGGGGAAAATCCGGCACATTCCTGGAGTTTAACCGTCTGCTTGGAAATTTGACATTTGACGCATGATGCAGAAAAAATAATTGATTTATATTTGTCACCATTAAACAGTCAGCATTCAGAACCTGGACAGCGAAATACTTGCCTTACTGACTGGTAGTCGGCTACCGTATTCTATA
Source organism: Chrysemys picta bellii (assembly GCF_011386835.1). Lineage (NCBI taxonomy): Eukaryota > Metazoa > Chordata > Testudines > Emydidae > Chrysemys > Chrysemys picta. Next base: position 121,094,691 of record NC_088796.1, read on the forward strand.
AACAAATGTATTTGGAGTTTAGCCCACCTCTACTTAGCTTGATTTATTTATCTAGGGAGAAAGGTACAAACAAAAACTTAATCTGGATAACAACTTACCTGTTGTTATTAAACACTGATGTGTTTAAATGTTCTGTCACATACTGCCTGCCTGATAAATAGCCTGGCTTGTGTCCTGATGACCAGATACCTCTCCTCACCTCCCTGCGCAACATAAGTTGCATCAACCTAAGCGTGGTCCACACCAGTGCTATGTTGGCGGGGGAGCGTCTCTTGATGACACAGCTTCCGCCTCTCCCGGAGGTGGAATAATTCTGCTAACAGAAGAGCGCTCTCCCATTGGCAAAGCATGGGGAAAAATTCAGCCTGAAATCTCTGAAACAATCTGTCCTAAAATAATTATAGTGAACATAGGCCAACCCATTCATGATTTTCTCACCAGTAGGGTATTCAGAGATTTGACTAGAACATCCTATTTAGAATTTGATTACAAGATATGAAATGTTGCCAAGTGCCCTTAATAATCTAAAGGCACAATGTTTTTTGATAAATAGATGCCTCCCATTACCTTATTAGTACTGTGAACTGTAGGTTTTTGATGGGTGGAGGTGGTAGGTTGGAAAAACTATCTTTGTTTTGGTGAGGTTCTCTTAGTGTCTGGAGGTGATTTGTGGTTTAGAAATAGTTACATGCCACTGTTATGGCTGTACTCTGTCATCCTATTATTTTCATGGTGTAGAGTGTGAGCTGGAAGTAGCAGTATTTTGAGAATATTTAGGCAATTAGGACTTGGAGAAGTAAACACTTAAGAAATCCACTCAGTCTGAGAATGGAATAACTTGAGCTAAAGGAGAGCAGGTAGTAATACATCATGTAGCACAGAAGGATGGTCCTGTAGTTAAGCCACTAGCCTGGGACTTGGGAGACTTAGGCTTTGCTGCAGACTTTGCGTGACTTTGGACAAGCTAACAATGTTAGGAACCATGAGGAAAGGGATAGATAATATCATAATGCACTGTATAAATCCATGGTAAGCTCACAGCTTGAATACGGCTTGCAGTTCTGGTCATACCATCTTAAAAAAGATACTTTAGAACTGGAAAAGGTCCAGAGAAGGACAACAGAAATGATTAGAGGCATGGGACAGCTTGCCTATGAGGAGAGATTAAAAAGATTGGAACTTTTCATCTTAGAAAAGAGACAGCTAAGGGGCTATATGATTGAGGTCTATAAAATCATGACGGGTTTGGAGAATAAGGAAGTGTTCTTTACCCCTTCACATAACACAAGAACCAGAGGTCATAAGAATGGCCATACTGGGTTAGACCACAGGTCCATCTAGCCTAGTGTCCTGTCTGCCGCCAGTGTCAGGTGCTTCAGAGGGAATGAACAGAACATCATTGAGTAATACATCCTCTTTCATTCAGCCCCAGATTCTGGCAGTCAGAAGCTAGGGACACCCAGAGCATGGGCTTGCATCCCAGACCGTCTTGGCTAATAGTCATTGATGGATCTATTCTCCGTGAACTTATCTAGTTCTTTTTTGAACCCTTTTATAGTTTTGGCATTCACAACATCCTCTGGCAATGAATTCCACGGGTTGCTTATGCATAGTTTGAAGTACTTCCTTTTGTTTTGTTTTAAACCTGCTGCCTATTAATTTCTTTTGAAGACCCAGTCTCAATTTTATAAACCTCTATCATATCCCCTCTTAGTCGTCTGTTTTCCAAGCTGAAAAGTCCCAGTCTTTTTAATCTCTCCCCATTCACTCAATGAAATTAATAGTATATTAACCCAAGAGAAAAGGTACAGTAATACTGTAACAATACAGCAAGCACAATGTCAATGGGGGTGGGGGGGAAGCAAGTAGGTTTTTTGTTTTTTTAAATACTCTACCAAATTTACATTGCGGGGGAGGGGGGGGGAATGTAGCACCAGCAGGTGAGGTTGAGTGAAAACTTACAATAAAGAAGTAAATGGTCTGGGATTTTTGTTTTACTAAGTTTAGTTTGCTGATAGCACTTCCCCCAGAGAGGGTCCACAGTTCATTTCTCTAGGTCGCAGCATGCAGCTAGGGAACAAAGAAAATGAATCTGACAATCCTGCGTGGAACTGGGCCAGACAATACTGGATGGCATAGCTTATAGGTATTCTTTCTTTTCCTTTTCTGACTTGCTTTCCATCCCGTAGATAGAATAACTGCTAAAAATAGTGGGACCCTTTTAGACGGTGCCTCACAGCAACTTCTGACAAAATATATAGATACTTCTACTGTGAAAACCCACAAGCTATTCGCTGTGTCTTCTGTTGCTATGAGTAGTTCAAGGAGCTTCTGATATCTTAATGGTTTTGTATTAATCATTTAGAACACTGATAGCCATCGGCTCAAAGTCCATTTTTGTTAAGCTAAGATACCAGAAGTCTTGAGGGTGAATTGCAAAGGTTTGGTAAGCAAACTTCATGTGTTGTTCGAAATCCTCAGATCAGTAATCGTGCAAAGCTAAATATTAAAAAATGTATTTTGTTACCGCTCCAACAAACAAATCAGAGGCTAAGGCCTCTATCTTGCTCAACCTTGTTTGGATCTGTCTGAGTTAGTAGCCAAAGAGAGCCATTATATGGGCTTGGAGAAATTTGGACTCTGTTTCTAGATACATTTGGATAAAAATGTTGAGATGGTTTAAAGAATGCCAGCCTTCCGTTCCACCTGACTCTCCTCTTTTTCACATCCTCCCTGCAGTCCCTTCCTCTGCTATTCATGTGTGTTTTCTCGTATTTTATTAATGTGACCGCACGGTTACATGTTATATCTATGTAGTATTGTCTGGTCTTGTTGCTTTCAAAAGTTGTAAAATTGCATAATTCTATTGGAGATCCCCTGAAGTGTGCAGGATTCGGAAACATATAGAAGCTGTATGTCATTTAGCTTTTTGTACTATTCATTGTCTGTTTCTTTATGAAAATAATACAAAATGTAATCCTCACATTATTTTTAAAGGCACCTGAGAAGTTCTCATATACAGATGGGCAGTCCTAAGAGGAAGAGTGATCCTGAGGTTAAAGTACTGGACTTGGGCTCAGGGGATCATGACTCTGCCACGGACTGCCTGGATGACCTTGGGCAAGTCACTTAGAGTCGGAATACACAGTTAGAAGCCCACGGGAGTCAGCCTCCCAGCCTGGGTTGACAGACTCAAGCTAGTGAGGTTGGTACTAGTGCTCTAAAAATTGCTCTGTAGACAACTGGTCGAAGTTGCTTTGATACACTGCATCTGGGGGAGGGGTGTGATTCCCCATTCATGTAGACACGTGCACTAGCTCCGCTCAAACTAGTAGGTTAAAAATAGCAGTGTGGCTGTGGTGGCATGGGCGGCGGCTCAGTACAATCCCACCCAACCCCTTGGGTATGTAGCTTTAGGTTCTACCCTGGAGTTGGAGGTGTAATTCTTAGCTCAAGAAGTCAGACCTGTGCAAGCTGAGCCAGGTAGCACTAAAAGAACAGTAGCATGGCTGCAGTAGCACAGGCGATGGCTTGGGCTAGGTGCCCAGGGTATGATCCCGTCAAAGGCGCTAGATAGGTACTTGGGGCAGCAGCTACACTGCTCTCTTTAGTGCGCTAGCTCAATCCGATCTGGAAATGATACATGCAACTCCAGTGCAGATATACTCCTGGTCTCTTTGCCTTAGTTCCCCATCAGTAAAATAGGGATAAAAGTACTTCCCGTGTCTGTCTTCTGTATTTAGATTTTAAGCTCTTGCGGGCAAAGACAGTCTGTTTCTGTGTTCTGTCGCAATGGTCCCTGCTCTCCACTGGCACATCTAGATGTGACTGTAGTACAAATAACAGATACATCGTTATTAAAATCTGTGCCAAATGCAATGAATAATAAAAGAAGTTGGGATTGAAACAGGTGGGTGAAGAACCATCCTAAAAGTGGGGGAGAGGGGCAGAAAAACAAGTCGGAGTGATTGATTTTTGTACTGTAAAGCATTTACATACAGTAATAATTCCTAGGTCTTATCTAGCACTTTACATCCATAGACCACAAAGCATTTTACAAAGGAGATAAGTGTCATTACCCCCATTTCACAGAGGGAAATTGTGGCAAAAAGAGATGAAGTGACCAAGGTCACCCAGCAAGTCAGTGGCAGAGTTGGGAATGGACTCCAGATCTTCTGCGTCCCAGTCCAGTGCTCTAAGTAATAGGTGAGGCTGCCACTTTCCTAAACTTTTGCCAGTTTAATGCTCTGGAAAATACCGATATATTTTAAAATCATCCCTCAATAGCAGAACATCAAATAACTCATGCTGGGAAAGCTCAGCCTGACAATGTGCCAAGCTATTGAAAAAATGACAGGAAATTTATTTGTTGACCAATGACGCTTATCTCTGGATTCTGATAGATGGAGACTCATTAAAACTTTGATGTGAGCTCCTAGAAGTCAGCTTACTAGCTTAATTGTTGAAGTTGGAGATTCGAAGAATACCTAACTCCTATAGCCATTTCCACTGGCAGATGTCAAAAGACAAAAGTGGTGAACATGATTATCCCCATTTTACAGAAAGGGAAACTGAGGCACAGAGTGTAAATGACTTGCCCTAAGACACCCAGCAGCAGAGGCAGGAAGAGACCAAGTCTCTGGGTACGTTTACACTACCCGCCGCATTGGCGGATAGCGATCGATCTATCGGGGATTGATTTATCACATGTAGTGTAGACGCGATAAATCGATCCCCGATTGCTCTCCCGTTGACTGCAAAGTCGACGGGGGAGCCGCGGCAATCGACCCTGCGCCGTGAGGTAAGTCGAACTAAGATACGTCGACTTCAGCTACGCTATTCCTGTAGCTGAAGTTGCGTATCTTAGGTCGATTTTTTCCCCCCTGTCCCCCCAGGCCTCTGGGTCCAGTGTTCTATCCATAAGGCCAGATTGCTTCACGCACAGAGCTAGGAGTTAGAGTAAGGGGGAGTGGACCTCCCTCTGTTCTGATGAAAACAGTGTGAAGTTCCTTGGGTGGTAGGCTGAGCGTGCCCCAGATGAGCATTGTTTGATTTCAGGTGGTTTCCAGCCCAGGGAGCTAGGAAAACGTTTGGATAAGCAGCACGAAAGGAACGTCCTGGAAATCTTGTCCGGCACTAATTTAAATTAAGAGTATGTGTGTGTGAGGGGATATCTTAAAAATGGATAATTGCTTAAATATAGGATGAGATGCCACCATTGCTCTCTCTACTGCATATTGCATAGGTGCCCCACCCCGGCAGCAGAAAGGGGGAAGGAATGATGCCTCAGGGAGGAATGACTTTCTCCTTGCTCTAAGGGGATGTTAATTTATCAGTCCATGCCAGCTGTTCTGGCCAGCACATGGGGCAGGGAAAGTAGAGCCAAGGATCCAGTTCTGTCCCACCCATTTTAAGGCTACGTCTACACTAGGAGCTGGGGGTTGTACTTGCTAAAACAACTCTGCTGTTGCTACCCATGCTACCACGGTTGCATTGCAATTTATACTCACACTATCTCGATGAGCGCTAGTGTACGCGTTTGGCAATCACACCCCGAGCTCAGAATATAGGCACAGCCTCAGAAAGGGGCTGGCTTACTCCCTTTCGTGCTCCTGTGCATGCACACACAGTCTGAGCCCCAGTCAAGCCTTTTGTGATTTGAAATCTTTCATTTTACAGTTTGAACTAGGTGGACCCGGAGTGAGGCTGACTTGATTGATGCAAGGAGCCATAATTATGGGAAAGCTAGTATCAAAAGTTGTTAGGGCTTCTTGAAAGTTTTGGCATGTTAGGATCCTGGTTCCTGTAAAATGGTTGGGCCTTCAGAATCTGCTTCGGATGCTGCAGAGTTGAGATCACATGGTCTACGGGAGGCTGGTGTGGGCATTTGTACCTCTCAGATTCTGGCTGGTGTTTCTTGTGTTCTCCATAACCTTTAGAATATTGGGAATTCATGTTGGCACAGTTGAAGTCCAAATAGCTGCTCGGGCAGTGTTCTGATCACTGCAAGGGAAGATAATCTCCACTAGAGGGCTCTCAAACTATTTTAAGGGATATGACCCAATTACCTGGTCTACTTCTGATTGCTGTTTGGCACTGCAGGAGGGGGACAGAGAGAGACTCCCCTAACTGCAATTTCTTGCTGGCGAGTAATTTCAGCTTAAATGATTGAATTATCCTTAATATGAGTGTACATTATTCATGGCACTCATTCTGCTCATCCTTATTCTGTGACTCTCACATAGGTTATCTAGTGTATAAACCTTATGTAAAGTACATAGAGAGTAAATATGCAAACAACTTCACCTTGATTTGATCCTATAGATAATTAAGGTTACCTTTCCCTAGCAGGCGGAAGAACTGTGTTGTCATGAGAAGTCTGCCACCTGGAATGTGGCTTTTTCCAACCAGATGTAATGTAAAATGTAGCAAAGGAAACAAGACTCTGTTCCCTCTTTTCAACATTCTGTGCATATATATTTTTTCTTCCCAGTTAATATTCTAAACTATGCAGGAGGATGGGTGCATTGGCTACATAATTCTCTGCTTATAGAATCTCCCAAATACCAGCCGCTCAACCAGATATGAACATCAAGCTACCGAATGGGATGGGCCAATATAAAAGCATAGTTATTCTTTTGGTAGTTTTACTGGAGTGCAGCAAGTCTTGAAGTCTGTCCACCCTATTCATGATATGTAGAAATACTTTGCCAAGAACTAGTTGGTCTTTGTTTAAAAAGCAACTTACCTCGGCATATCCTCCACATCCCATGCGATTGACTTTGCTGCTAACTTCTGTAGCATTCTCAGGTGATGAATCTTTCTTCTCATGCCAGGAGGAAGAAAATCAATTCCAGTGTCCAAAAGAAGGAATTAATTTGTCAAGAGTTCACTAAACACGATCAGTGGCATATGGCATTGGCGTCTTGATTAGTAGATCAAACAAAATCAAGCTTGGAAGGAATTGCATTGGGATATTGCATGAAGGACAAAAAAAGTCAAACGTAAGTGGAGATTAAGATTTTTCTTGTGCTGAACTACAGCTATGAAATACATTTTATATACATATAGTAATGGTCCCTTTTCAACCCAAGTGGCTAGTCAAGGTTTGCCCCCCTGGGGATATTCCAGTTGGGAGTAGAATGATGATGGAATCTGGTATTTTCTTTGATGCAACCTTCTTGATTTTACAAGGAATGTACAAAGTTCTGCTTCTCCAAACACCAGGAGAACCAAAAGGAGCAGTTTCTTAATGACAGTGTTTTCTGTAAGTGCTGATTAAAATGACTTCAATATAAGTACCAAGTACCCCATTGCAGAAGTACTCATAACTACAAATATGGTATGGAATTTGAATGCTGGAAAGCTGATTGTGAGTATCCCAGGTGGGAGCTACTACAGCAAGGCATTGTAAGGCACCTCAAGTTGCAGGGCAGGGGTGACACAACCCCCCACTAATCTGGACTGTACCCCAGCATGTCACAATGGCAGAATGTTCTGTCAGAAAATGGTCAGCCAGTTCTCTAACACAAAAGATGTATCCACTTCATGGATCACATGAAGTGATAGAACAGAGCCATGCCATTTATAATCCATGTCAGCATCTGAACAAATTCTAATGCAGCATGTATATAAACAGCTGATGGGAGCCTCCCACAAACTCCTTTGTGGAGAGAAAATTCTAATTTTACTTAATATAAAGAAAGAGGAAAATGTGCCAGGTGACATGTCAAAATAGATAACATTCTATTCCATGCATTCCAGACAGTTTACATTTTCATTTGAATTGTTTTAGAATTGTGTACTGTGATGCACTTAAAAGAAAATTACTTTTTGTGCTGCAATGTGCTACCAATTAACCTTTTTTTCAAACATTCCCAGGAAGTGATAGATGGAACTACACATTTTTTTAGACTGACTAAAATTTGCACTAGTCTTGCAGGAAGAAGCGTCTGTGAAGGATGCCCAGGGTACACTCTGTTCTTCCTTGTACTAACTGATGGGGCTGAGACAGCTGAAGAAAGGAAGTAGGACACTGGTTTGGAAAAAGAAAATGTGTGAGAGAATTTGAATTAAAATAAAGTGATGTGGGTCAAGATGAGGAATGAGCTCCTGTAGGAGATAAGATTGAGCTAAAAACTGTCTAACTTCAAAGCAAGCAGTAAAACCCACCTTTTCATTGTTGTTTCTACCAGAACTGATGTGAGCTCACATCATGAGCGTAGGCTCTTGTGGGATTTCAGGCATTTTCTGTATCCAGTTGGGCTGGTATTTTGCTACTTCCAGATTTAGCACAACTAGCGAGTGCAGAGGTTCATGGGGGGAAAAAATTGCATTCATGCTTTTAAGATCAAATATTTGTTTTTGTGCCTGTATGGGCTAAAATTTCTTACTTGTTTTTTATTTAAGCCATTAACGTTCCCCCTTCTTGAGTGTTTTTATACCCGTGTTTGAGTGCTGTGTGCTGCTATTTATCACTGGTGAGTTCTGTTTTTCATGGATTATTACATTTGCAAACCTAAGGTGTGACCCACAGGAGTGATCTTCATGTGCTGGCCCTAGTCCATGAGATGGCCAGGATTACAAAAGGTTATAAAACCTGTGTAATGATGCTGCTATGTACTGAGCACCCCGTCATGGCCAGATGCCCCCCAGCATCGCTCCCCTTTTGTGTTTCCTCTTTAGGGCCTCTTAGGAGCGCTATGCCTTCTCTCTTACGAACAGAAGTGCCATTCACTTGGGGCTAGTTTAATGATCACAGACAGTCCCACATAGCCCTTAAAGTCTCAAAAATAAAGTTCAGCAATGCACCCCAAGAGTTCACACTTATCTCTGGCTCATGTGCCACCCACACAGAGGTCTTATCCTGCCAGGACCTGTTCTTCACAGCGTCACCACTCCTTGCCCTCTGGCTCTAGCTTCCTTCCCCTACCACCATCACCCCTGCTCTGAGGGAGAAGGCAATCTATATAATGCCTTCCTTCAGAGAACTCCTCTTGATTGGCTAATCCTAACCCACTCCTACAGAGCTCCTGGTTTCAGGCCCTTACAGGGCCGGCTTTAGGAAGTGCAGGGCCCGATTCGAATACTCGGTGGCGGTCCGGGTCTTCGGTGGCACTTCAGCAGCAGGTCCTTCACTTGCTCCGGGTCTTCTGTGGCACTGAAGGACCCGCCGTCAAAATGCCGCTGAAGACCAGGAACGAGTGAAGGAGCCGCCGTGCCGCGGAAGACCCGGACCGCCCCGGGTGAGTAAAAAAATTAAAAAGGCACCTAAGTTAAGCACTCTTCTGTAGGGCACGGGGCCCTCTTAGGCGCGGGGCCCAATTTGGGGGAATTGGGGGAATCAGCCTAAAGCCGGCCCTGGGCCCTTAAAGGGGAAGTGTCCTGTGTGTTCTTCCCCCGCCTGCAACTATTAGTTCCCCAGGACTGCTTCCTCTATAAGACCATATCCTGGGCTTTGGTTCGTTTTGGTTTTCTGGAATGGAGTCTTCTGGCCACCTCTACTCTTAAAGGGCCAGGTAGGGTGAACAGACAGCAAATGTGAAAAATCAGGACGGGGGTGCGGAGGTAATAGGAGTCTATATAAGAAAAAGACCCAAAAATCAGGACTGTCCCTATAAAATCAGGTCATCTGGTCACCCTAGGGCCAGGTCAATATCCACTTACTCCAGTGGCTGCTATTACAGGCAGGAGTAATCTGAATTAAAATAAAAAGTTCACAAATGCTAAAAACAATCAGGACATTCTAACAGACCAGAAGCTTGGCATTCCTGCATTTGTATTAGGGATTCATTAAATAATCGAGGCGGTGCAAAATTGCTGGCATTAAAAGCCTCTAAAGTCAGGATACTTTATAGGTACGGGAAGATACTGTGCACCAGCATTTCTATTTTTCTAATCAGATTTGCATTGACAGGTGCTCTAATGTGACATCTCGTTCTTGATGTTGTAGGCCACTGGGTTACTCATGAAGAGGATGTCACACTGAGCCAAGAAATTGTAACAAGCTTGTTATACTGAGATGCAACATTAGATTAATGCCCAGTAGTAGCAGGATTGCCGTCTGATAGTTCTTAAAGGAGTCTCTGCGTTATTGTGTGTGTGTATGTGTATGTGTGTGTATATATATATATATATATATATATATGGAGATATCCTATCTCCTAGAACTGGAAGGGACCCTGAAAGGACATCGAGTCCAGCCCCCTGCCTTCACTTGCAGGACCAAGTACTGATTTTTGCCCCAGATCCCTAAGTGGCCCCCTCAAGGATTGAACTCACACCCCTGGGGGTTTAGCAGGCCAATGCTCAAACCACTGAGTTATCCCTCCCCCTCATGTGGGTGAAAGTTACTCCATAATATGTGTGGAGGAGAAAGAGAGGTAGATAGCTGAAAATAAGAGAACTTAATCTAAACCCTTTTCTCAATATGTCTGAATATTTACTGCCTAATATCTAAGTAACAATTAAGAATAAAAGCTAAAACTCAGATGAAAATGTGGATGTGCAGAGAGTTTATACTTTCATTTCCTTCTTAGTTTTCATAGTAGCTGGTTGGAAAAAGAAAAGCCAGTTTCATTTTGAAATTTCAAAATTGCTTCAGTTACACTGATTTTTTTTAAATGGATAATTCTCTGTCTTTCCAAAGTTCGCAAAATATATTTCAGTAACCCTCCCAAGAATGTGCTTAGAAGGTACAGAAATAGTCTAGCCTGTGGTATTCAGGAGATCAGATTAGATGATTTTCTGGCCTTAAACTCTATGAATAGGAGTTTAGCCATTTTTGAAGCGGGGGGTGGAAATCATGAACAGACTAAATATTTTAATTTCCAGTTTTCTCTGTATGTGTGTGCGTGCATGCGTATTCTAAAGTTGAATTTTGTGAATAATATTTCTGAAAGTCCAGTTTTTTTAATGAAAAAAGTTTGCAAATTTTTGATAGGCTCTAGTTTTCACTGTTTAATTATCTTTATTTGAACAGGCTATCTGTATTATGAAGTGATAAGGAGATTTACATTTGTTAGCCAGCAAAAATAGTAATGATAGCAATAGTGATGCTTTGGTAGTAATGACAAGTGAAGTAGGCAGAAAATGTTTCACTGAATCTTCATGGCATCTCAAAAGGCATTTAAATTTTTTTGTAGCTGTCATTACAAAATGGTGCATGCCACCGATTACCATATCAAGGCTTAATTTAATCCAAAATATTTGGTTTTCCATTAAATTGGAGGGGGGGGGGTGTCAAATATTTGCTCTCCCAAAATCTGATATTTAGACCTATATATAGATATAGATCTAATCTAGTTTTTTAAAAAAATGTAAAACTCAATTGACAATTTCACTGAAATTTTGAAGAAGAAAAAGGAAGATTTAATGAAAGATTTCCCCCATATTTTCATCAGCTCTAGGCTCCAGATTGGAAATTTATGTCAAATCCAAAAGGGGCTCAGGGGTTCCTGGTATGCCCTGAGTGAATGTGTGAATGTGTTTTAAAAGTTCTGCAAGTCAACAGCTCACATCCAACACTTGCTAAAATCATCATTGTGACCTGTGGCATTGATAACCTTTAAGGACGGAACCAAATATCACTTAGCACTTGGAACTCTTCCTTTATACAAAAAGAAAAGGAAAAAATTGGAGAAATATGTTACTGGTATTGAGATCAATTTAATAGAAAAGGAGATAACTATACTTTTCACTGTAACTGGCAACTGAAGAGGCTATTAATGGGGAGAAATCTGATTGGATTAAAAAAGGAAGAAGGGGATCTAGATCAGAAATGACTGAAAGTCAGAATAGAGGAACATACAGGCTGAGCTGGAAACATAAGCGCTGTAAGAATGTCTAAAGGCACACACGAGTTAATGTGTAACTGTGGCAAGTAAAAGAGCAGGGAAGGTAAATTGCACTGAAAATGAATCCGTGTTGGAAACAGCAAGTGTTGAAGCAAAAAAGCTATCATTAGGACGCAAGCTGGGGACCATCTACAAGAGCTAGCAGACAGCAGAAGAATGAACGCTGAAGGGTGATGAGAGCACAAGAATACAGATTAGTCACAACAGCCAGTCCAGAAGCAACAGCCATGCATTGCTGATGATGGGAATTACTTAGCCAGAATGCAGGTTGGAAGCCTAACTCCCCAGCACGGGATGATGCCTGAAAGTCAGAAAACAATTAAAAAAGAGGGCAGGGGGGAATGATACTGAAACAAAACATTTTGCATTGGGGCTGGATATGTTTACAGGTGGTCTCCTAAAAATTGAGATGAACTAAGGCCAGCATGCAGGCAACTAAACTTGGGATAAGTAGTGCTAGAATGCTAATGTGAAGCTCATTGAGTAATTCTAATTAAGAATATAGTAGCTTGTACTTTGTGGAATGAGAAGGGGGAAAAAATCGCTTTTGTTTTTCTTTTTCCGGGATCAGTCTCTCTCGATTAAATTCCTGACTAATAAATATTCTTTCTTTCACAGGTTGTGCTTTTCCATACTCAAGCTGCCAACGTGCAGTTTTAGTTCCAATGGTCTTTTGCATGTAGAGAAAAAGCAAACACTCACATAAAAGTGAGCTCAGTTAAAGAGCACAAAGTGTACGTTCTCCTTTGCAGCAGGCTGCAGGTGAACTGAAACATAAGTAGTAGGCCTTTTCTAAAGCTCCAGTCCATTTAAGGAGGCACTTCTCAGAATGGGAATAGCTATACTGGTATAAGCATCTTTTATACCTATATAATTGTGTCTACATTAGGGGGATTGTCATGCTCTAGCCCAGTATAGTTGAACCTCTATAACTTTTGTGTGTATAGACAAGTTTTAAGAAGGTTGGGTGCCCAGCACTATCTTCTTTAAACTCCTTTGAAAATCTCAGCCATCAAGCCTATGTCTATCACCTGGTCTACAGTACAGGGTTAGGTTGACACAAGGCAGCTTACGTCAACCAAACTATGGAAATGTCTACACTTAAATTTCGCTCCCGCCGACGTAATTGTCCTGCTACGCTGACTTAATAACTCCACCTCCATGAGTGGCGTAGAGTCAAGGTTGATGTAGTTAGGTTGACAGTGTCAGTATAGACATTACGTTGCCTATTTCAACTGTTACTCATTTTCAGAAGCCTTCCCACCATGCTCTGCACTGACAATACAATCGATGGAAGGCTCCTGGTGAGGCCACGCACCACCGACACAATGAACGTGTGTAGACACGCACACGTGATGTCATTACTGCTGTGGCTGTATGCCAATGTAAGTTAGGTTGACTTAATTTGGAAGTATAGACCTGGCCTGAGTCTATATTACAGAGCCTACGCCACAATAGCCCACTAAGTAGAGATGCAGCATGCAGGAGGAATAATTTTGCCAGTGTGTAGGAATACTACCTCCCTGAACAACATTAACGACATTGACAGAAGCTCTCTCTTGTCAGCATAGCTGTGTCTACACTGCGGCGGGGGGAGAGGGGGTTGTCAGCTGCGTTGCCTGGGGATGTGGTTTTCCACACCCCTGCTAGATAACTCTGCTGGTAAACATTTTCAGTGTAGACTGGGCCTAAGGTTGCTTGAACTTCTTTTCTTCCTGAAAGAGACTCTGCTAAATACTTCCATTTTGGTTTTACCATATTTGAAGTAACTATTGAAGAGATGGGAAAATGTCTGTCTCTCTCTCTCTCTCTCTCTCTTCTATTTACATAACATATAATTTTATTCCTGTGTTTCAAGGGGAGCTCACAGCAACTGAGGCGTGTACCCAGCTCAAAGATGTAGGCATTAATATACACAGAACTATGGCTGGTGGTAGTTCACTTCTCCCGGAGAAACAGGAAAAGAAGACAAGCCATTCATTTTGTGGGTGGCCATGTTAGCAAGGGAGAAGCTGTTAGAATGTCTCAATTAATCCCATGAAGTGATGCCATCGTTGCACATAATTACAGCACCAACTCCAAGTCTGCTTCCTCTGTTAGCCTCTGGACTGTTTTGTTTGTGCTACAGCAGGGGTAGGCAACCTATGGCACGAGTGCCAAAGGCGGCACGCGAGCTGATTTTCAGTGGCACTCACACTGCCCGGGTCCTGGCCACCAGTCTGGGGGGCTCTGCATTTTTATTTAATTTTAAATGAAGCTTCTTAAACATTTTAAAAACCTTATTTACTTTACATACAACAATAGTTTAGTTATATATTATAGACTTATAGAAAGAGACCTTCTACAAACATTAAAATGTATTACTGGCACGCGAAACCTTAAATTAGAGTGAATAAATGAAGACTCGGCACATCACGTCTGAAAGGTTGCAGACCCCTGTGCTACAGCATTTATCATTGACCTTCTCAGTGTTGTTTTTTTTCTAATCCCAGAGTACAGTAATCACTGTTAAAACATTTGCCTTTGCAAGTAGATAACATTACTGCTCTATTCCCTGTAGTTAGCAATGGTTAATTATTGCACAGGCATTTGCAAAGCTTTAATGACAATCATCATTGAATGTCTGTTTTCACAGTTAATATTAAATCACCGATCTTTCTAGCATTGAAAGAAATCAGCTTTTAATAATTTGCCTTTAGATTGGCATTAGATGAAAACAAAGTCAGTGATATCTAGCTGAAAGTTAGTCCCAGTTAATAATCTTGGTTTATTCGATGAGTTTGACAGCAATTTTCAAATAAATGATCTAAATAATTGTTTGTTATTTGTCCAGCTTTGTTTAGCTGCAGTAAGCAGACACCAGAAGACGTGTGGTTTGTACAGTTGAGCTCAGAGGCAGAAAATGAAAGCATAAGGATTTTTCCCCCCAAAATACATTTGCATTTTGCTTATGATGAGGGATGAAGTCACCTTTATAATAACATCATGTCCAAGCCCTTAGGCTGCTATGATGGCTTTGTGACAATCCCCTGAGGAAGGAGCAGTGCATATTTATGCTGTCCAGGAGCATATCTGATCTCTGGTTTCCCCCTTGTTGCAGAGAGACAAATAATCTTATCAAACTGTCTGTACTGGGCTATCTTGATTATCACTTCAAAAGTTTTTTTTCACTTACTTAATTGGCCTCTCAGAGTTGGTAAGACAACTCCCACCTGTTCATGCTCTCTGTATGTGTGTATATATATATCTCCTCAATATATGTTCCATTCTATATGCATCCGAAGAAGTGGGCTGTAGCCCACGAAAGCTTATGCTCTAATAAATTTGTTAGTCTCTAAGGTGCCACAAGTACTCCTGTTCTTTTTACACTAGCCTTATACTTAGCACAGATTACTTCCCCTTTCACACCTATCAACGCAATTAAAAGAAGGGTTCTGTTAGCTATAGAAAAATTTGGTCTTCTCTACATAGAGAAATTGATTAGAATAGCTATTGCAGAATCAACGTTTCCATGTGGGGAGCTATTCCACAATAATTATGCTGGTCAATTTCTCTGTGTAGACAAACTTCAAGTTTTTACAAACCAACAGAGCAATATGCTGAAATGTGGGATACTGACCAGTCTCACTCCCACTGAAATCCAAGGCACAAACTTCCCATTGAAATCAGTGGAAGCAGGATTTGGTCAGAACTATATTAAAGAAATCCATACTTTAAAAACAAAAATAGAGACAACTCATAGGGTGGAGTTAAGGATGTTATGACAAAATATGCATTGCTTTGTATGGGATATTTTATGTGTGCAGTGTACATTTTGTGATGTCCTTATCTTGCTTTTAGCACTTGGATTTCATTTAGAGCTGTACAAATAATGGATTTTTTTTTTGTTAATTGACAATTCTGAAAAATAAAAACAAATGATTCAGGTTGAACTAAAATGTACAATTTGCCAAAAATTTCAAAAATGTGACAAGTCAGAAAGAAAAGCTTTCAGTCACTCAATCAATGCTTTTTAGTCAACCAAAACCAAAATGAAATGTTTTGGGTTTTGAGCATTTTTTTTAACTTCGTAAAACAATTTTAAAATAAATTTGAAGGGCATTTCAAAACAACCAAAGAGTTGAAATTTCAGTTTGAAACAGACTATTTTTAAAAACGTATTTGTTTGTTTGGAAATAATTTGGTGCATTCAACACCAATTTGCGAGACTGAACCTGCATTTTTTAATAAAGAAAAATGCTTCATCTGAAAAATTTCATGCAGCTCTAATTTCATTAGTAATGTGATCAGTAAGCACACTTGGTAAAATTTTCAAAATGACTTAGGAGCCTAAGTAATTTATCATGCTGCTTTGAATAGTCTCTGGAAAGAACTTTACATTTTTCAGAGAAAGACAGCTAATTTTGTTATTAACTCAGCTAGATTTCACTTGTGTAAACCTCATAGCAGAAGCTCCAAGGAATAAAAGTCTGTCCCTAGCTGTTGGTGTCTGTGGGAAAAGACAGGATGGGATGGCTTAATTTACATTTTGCTACTGCAATGGGGTGCATACACCCCACCCTAGGGGAGCTAGAAAGGGGTTAACAGATGGGGCAGCTACCTCTCCAGCTGCTAAAGGCTAGAACTCAGGCAGGGGAGGGTGGCTGCTGGAGAGGGTAGGAACTGCCCTGAGAGACTGCATAAGGGTATGTCTATACTGGAGGGGGGAGAAGACCCGCAGCAGTGAGTGTCAGAGCCTGTGTCAACTGACTTGGGCACATGGGGCTCTCACTGTGGGGCTAAAAATACCAATGTAGGTGCTTGGGCTGGAGCCTGGGCTCTGAAACCTAAAGTGAGTGGGGGTGGGTCAGGTCTCAGAACTGGGGCTCCCACCCGAGCCCAGATGTCGACATTATTTTGTAGCCTCATGGCACAAGCACAAGTCAGTTGACCAGGGCTCTGTGATTCAGTACAGTGGGTCTTATTTTGCAGTGTAGACATACCCTCAATAATAAACTGGGAGAAAGCTCCGTGGTGAGATGACATTACAAAGAGAGAGGACAGGAAAATGTGGCTTTGTGACCAATGTACAAACAGGCAAAGGTAGGAAACAGCCAGAGATGAAAGTAAGCTGGTACGGTCTGGTCCGCTGTATCAGCAAGAGCCGGTACGCCGTGCCGGACTGGACACGGTACGCTGTGCCGTAGCTCCGGCCCCTGCGGGGATCCCCAGGCCCTTTAAAGCGCAGCCCGAGCCCTGCTGCCGGAGCTCTGCCGGCACTTTAAAGAGCCCGGGGCTCCACGCAGTGGCAGGAGAACCTGGCCCTTTAAATCACCTCCGGAGCCCTGGCGCTGCTACCCCAGCCCGAGCCCGAGTAGCCCAAGTAGCGGCAGCAGGGCTCCTGCGGTGATTTAAAGGGCTTGGAGCTCTGCAGCGGCCGGAGCCCCAGGCCCTTTAATGCGCCCCTGAGCCCTGGGGCTCCCAGCCGCCTCTGCAGCTGGTAGCTCCGGAGTGATTTAAAGGCCCTGGGGCTTCCAGCCACAGACGGAGCCCCAGGGCCTTTAAATCTTGAAAGGCCCCGCCTCTTCCGGTGGAGGCCACGCCTCTTCCGGTTGAGGCCACGCCCTGCTCAGGACTCTGGCATACCAGTAAGTCCTTTAAGTTACTTTCACCCATGGAAGCAGCCCCAGAACCCAGGGAGGGATTGTAAGGAGCAGACCCTAGCTGCCTATCACAATGGCCCCAGGCTTGAAGCCAGAGGAGAATGTTCCTCTACCATTATCCCCTGCAGGAAGGGAGATGTAAATTGTGGGAGTAAAGGGGCAAGGACGGCTGTACCCGAACAGAGACTGAAGGCCTGATATAGCATCATTGGAATTCAGGCTTTTGTTTGGCCTTTCTTTCTTCACCCTGGAAGGGTGAGGGTCTAAGTGACCTGGCTGGAGGGCTGAGCTGTAGGTTACAGAGGGTTTGCTATACTGTGCCCAGCTCCCAGGGGCACACCAACTTTAATCGTTGCTCACCATTTCACCAACGATTTGGCAACAGCTCATTTAAGTTTTGAGTGTTGTAGGCAATGATATTACCCTCAAGTATAATTGCAAACCCTCCACGTTCTGATAATGAGGGCAACTGGAAGAAGGCATGTCTACAGTCTGCATCTTACCGCTGCATTCTTCTTCCCCTTGAAAGAGTTTTTACATATAGCTCAATAAGGGGTTATAACACAGTCGAATTAACCATCTAATAGAGACTCATCCTGCGGTTTTGTGCACACTGTGGTGGCTTGCTCCATACTACCCTCCCTTACAGGTCATAGAGAACACCAGTGGCTAGTTGATTAGAGTGGAGGTAGAAGGGAAAAAAAGCAACTAGACAGAGGGGGAAAGCCCCCTGAAGTGAAATCCTTATTTCTTCCTACCCTTGTTTCTTGTAAAAGAACGCTCCATTTGACAATGAGTCTTCAAAACTCATGAGTCAGGTCTCCAAAAATCTCAAAATTGGCTTTAAAATTGTCTGGTGTATCTATAAAAATAAACAGACATTGGGTTCTTTTGTTTGCCTGCTGCTGTCTGCATCCATAGGATGCACATGGGTCACTATTTCCAGGTTTTCTTTGCAAATATGAGAGCTAGACATTTTTAAATGAAAGCTGAGATTCTCAGGTATTCACATGACTCCAGAAGTTGGGACTTTAAGAAAAACAGCAAATAATGTGAGTCCCACAATAAAATAATATCAGTGTTGCAAACTCTTAAGTCAGTGATACTAAATGGTACTTAAAGAATGAGCCAGAATTATCCTGGCATTACCCCACTGATGTGAGTGGAGTTACCCCAGGGATAAGTTTTGATCCACTTACAGTATCCTTTCCATAGTTGAAATTTCCATGTAACTAAATTCATTTAAATATATAGTGTGCGGGCATGGACCTTGCCCTCTACAGCCTGGTGCTTTGACAGCTGTGAAGAGTGAGTGTAAAGTGCTATAAATTCATGATTAATTACTACCAGTATGTGCTTGCTTTACACTGGTTAAAAGACAACCTAAATTGCAACTCACTGGAGTACCAGTGGCCTGGGTGTCTATACACACAACCACACAATCTCTTTTATATCTATAATTCTTTTTCTAGTCTGCTTTCAGTTTAATTTATTTCAAGTTTTCGCTTTCATAGCATAGTTGTCTGTCTATAGTCATAGTTATCATCCACCAGGAAAACTGATGATATTTTTCCTTTATTTTCTGACTGTCACCTTGAGATGCTTTGCTTGGTGACATGCATCTTCCTGCTAATAGTCCTGATGACACACTAATTATCTATTCGACTTTCATCTTGGAGAAATGTTGAAATCTGTTTTTGAAATAGTATTTTTCTAATTTTCTTCAGTGAAAAATCCAATCTGTCACGTTTCATCTAGCTCCTTCTCATTTGTCTATTCCCAAAGGTCCTGAATCTTTCAATTTCTCACTAGCTGATTTTGCATTGAACGCACCTGTGTGCATTCATTCTGATTCTAACTATTCAGCCCTGAGATAGAAAGTGAGTTGAATTGTAACCTTACCATCTGGTCTAGTAAGGGGCTGTGCCCACAGCTGCTTTACCCCAGGAGAATGCAGGAATCAGATTGTGACACAGAGCTTGTTTATATGGGAAAGTAATTCCAGAATAAGATAGGGTTCGTCCACACTACCCACCGGATCAACGGGTAGCAATTGATCTATCGGGGATCGATTTATCGCATCTCATCTAGACGCGATAAATTGATCCTCAAACACACTCCCTGTCAACTCTGGAACTCCACCAGGGCAAGAGGCGGAAGCGGAGTTGACGGGGGGAGCCGCAGCCATCGATCTCGCGCCGTGAGGATGGGAGGTAAGTCGATCTAAGATACGTCGACTTCAGCTACGCTATTCTCGTAGCTGAAGTTTTGCGTATCTTAGATCGATCACCCCCCACCCCAGTGTAGACCAGGCCATAGGGTGTGAATTTAAAGTGCTATAACTATTCTGGATTAGTTCGCTGTGTGGACACTCCTATTCTGAAATAAGCATGTCCACATGGGGAGCTGTTCCAGAATAGGTAGCAGTCAAACTCCTCATGTACACAAGGCCTGAGTTTCAGGCTGATCTCCGCTTCCTCTTTTTCCTAGGAGATTACTTCCCCCTTTGCACTGCCTGGCACATTGTGCTGTGGGAGTGGAGCCATGGCTCCACCCACCTGTGTGGGCAGCGGAATAGCAATCCAGTGGCAGCTGCATTCCTGCCATCCAGTGTGTGTAAGAGGACTCCTTCCATCTACATTTTCACTTCCACAGGCATGGCGCCCAGGACTCATGAGTGAGACCCTAATAGATAAATAAATACATTTAAAAATAAAACCCTCCTATAACTGCTGTAATAATTTGATTTATTAATTACTTTGTAATACTCTGTTCTCCACATCTTTAAGAGTGCTGTTATTTTTCCTTTGGCAAGGAAGTTTACGCTACCATCCAACACGCTACCACCTTACCATTTATTATCCTGCAACTTGCCTTCCTTTCCTTTGCAAATTATTGGAAAGGATATAAATTGTTAATTACCTTCTGTAGTATCACTAGAAAATATTTCCTACCAACTTGAATCTTTCTCCGGGGGTACAATTATAACATCAAGCTGAATTATTATTGACACCAAGTCATGATGATGATACCTGCTTACAGATATCATAGTTAATATCCTGTTAATCGTGATATTTCCTTGAACTCCCTATGTGCTTATTCAAGTTCTGGCGCTATGGTCATACAGTGTATATATTCTCATCTTCCTGGCTGTACCCCTATTGTGTCCTTTAGCAGGACACAAGTTCTGAAGGTTATCCTGAGAGATCTCGGCTGGCTCCTCGTATTCTTTGCTTCCCATCTTTCCATTTTGGGGCTTTGCTTGGAGGATTTTTACCCGTCCTGGTTTGCATTTTAATTTTTGTGAGGTTGAGTGTCAAATGGATGTTTACTATAAAGGTACTGGGCCAGACCCTCTATCCTGCAGGCTCCAGAGGAGATCTTGGTAATTACAGGCCCATAAGCCTAACGTCAGTGCCAGGCAAATTGGTTGAAATGATAATAATCAACAGAATGATCAGACACACAGATAAATATGCTGTGGTGGGGAAGAGTCAACATAGCTTTTGTAAAGGGAAACCACGTCTCCCCCAGTCTATTAGAATTCTTTGCGGATGTTAATAAGCATGTGATCAAGGGGAATCCAAAGGACATAGTGTACAGGACTTTCAGAAAACCTTAGATAAAGTCCCTCACATAAGGCTCTTAAGCAAAGTAAGCTGTCATGGGATAAGAGGAAAGGTCCTCTCATGGATCAGTAAGTGGTCAAAAGATAGTTTTTTCCTATCCGTTTTCCCAGTGGAGAGTGGTAATAGTGGTTTCCCCCAAAGGGTGTGCACTGGGACCAGTGCTGTTGAACATATTCATAGATGATCTGGAAAAAGGGGTAAACAGTGAGGTGGCAAAATTCGCCGATGATACAAAACTACTCAAGATAGTAATTGCTCAAGATAGCAGCCTCAAGGCTGCTCTAACTTGGCTCAGGGGCGGAACCATTCCCTAGTGGTCCACAGCAGTGAGGGGGTTTAAAAGTGGCAGAAGCCTCCCTTCCCCCCCATCCCACCCCACCCTAACCTCCTCTGGTGCATATAGTGTAGCTCTGGCACACTTAAGGACCTGGCCCACTAGCTCCATAATTTCCACTTCCCAAATACTGGACAGCCACTAAAAGGTTACATCTTATTACTAGCTAAGAGTACATTTATTTTGGCTTCCTCCCACCCCTCCAATAGAAATAAGGTTCTGGCTCGAGCCTGATCCCACTATCTTAGAATTCAATGGGAGCTCTGCCCCTGATTTTTAGCAGGCCCTACCCCAAAAAGCCTATGGTTTAAATAGACAGTATGTGATGTTGCCCTCCATAATGTTTTATGGAAATATGCTTATAAGTGTAAATATGATGTAACTGGAATATGCTTTATGCAAAAGGTCTCTTGTAAGGTATCATTACAAAGGTTATAACCTACTGAATATATTCATTCTATTTGTGTGCATGTATCATTCTTGTATCTGAAGCTAGAAATATAAAGTATAACTCTGAGGTCCTATTGTAATTATGCAAAGTGTGGGCCATTAATGGTGGTTTAGAATCTTGATGGCTCCCATTGACTAGGACAATTGGTTGTAAATGGTTTATTTACCTGCAAGCCTTCCTGTATAAGTGCGGACCAGCCCTGAAAGAATGGAGGGGGTCTCACAAGACACGTGAACATGTCACCTGATACTGGAATCCATCTTAAACCTGGTGCTTTCTATTTAGAAGGAGGGGTGGGAACCCAGAGAGAGACAAAAGATCCCTGCCTTGTGACAAAGATATAAAAAGGGGTAGAACAGAGCAAAGGGCGTTCCAGTCATGAGAAAACCCCTAGTTTCCATCTAAGATGTCTGCAGGGACTAACAAGGACTGTACCAGGGAAAGGATTGGGCCCAGACTAGGAAGGAGTCTAGTCTGTGAAAGAAGCTTATTGGAACATCTCTGAGGGTGAGATAGTATCTGTAATTAGTTTCTTAATGTATTAGGCTTAGACTTGCATGTTTTGTTTTATTTTGCTTGGTAACTTACTTTGTTCTGTCTGTTATTACTTGAAACCACTTAAATCCTACCTTTTAGACTTAATAAAATCACTTTTGTTTATTAGTAAACCCAGAGTAAGTGATTAACAAGTGGGGGAGCAAACAGCTGTGCATATCTCCCTATCAGTGTTATAGAGGGTAGACAATTTATGAGTTTACCCTTTATAAGCTTTATACAGAGTAAAAGAGATTTATTTGGGGTTTGGAGCCCATTGGGAACTGGGTATCTGGGTGCTGGAAATAGGTGACCTGCTGAGCAGTTTTTGGTTAAAGTCTGCAGCTTTGGGGCGTGGACCAGATCTGGGTCTGTGTTGCAGCAGGCTAGCATGTCTGGCTCAACAAGGCAGGATTCTGGAGTCCCAGGCTGGCAGGGAAAATGGGCGCAGAGATAATCTCAGCACATTCGGTGATAGTCCCAGGGGGGTCTCTGTGACCGAACCCTTCACACGGTAGTGGGAGGGAAACAGAAGCACTGAGGCAAAATGACTCGCCCAAGGTCACCCAGCAGGCTAGCAGCAGAGCTGAGCTTAGAACCCAGGTCTGCTGAGACTTTGGCCTAGTGTCCTTTCCATGCTGCCTTTCTCATGAACTAAAAGCCCCCTCCAACCCCACCACCCCGCATCAAGGACAGCAGACTGCCAGACTCCTTCCCATCTCCAGAAAGCCAGCCTATGTGGTGGTCCCATTCACCATACAGTCCAGTTGCTATAAGTCTTGACCTTCCTCACCCCATCCCATCCCTATGATTTGGCACCACCACTTGTTCTCACAGGCTAAACTTTACATCTGAAAGTTCCACAGTGTGTAGACCATGTCCTCCCACTTCTGCTGTGATGTATATCAAACACTTCTCCTTTTGTCAGTGGTGTGCGTCCTCATGTGGAGGGCTTCCACTGACTTAAGGGGGGTGGGGGGGAGTGGGGGGGGTAAAGGGGTCTCAGCTCCGTGCAACCCCCCACTGGGAGCCCAGTTGCCCCTTGAAGCTTCTCACCTGCCTGCTCCCAGCCAGAAGCTAAGCCATGTGGTCTGAGGGGTTTCCCTGGAGACTGATTGCAAATATGGAGGCTGGGAAATTGATATGGTTGCTGATGTGTCTTTATGAAAAAGCAAACAGAAAAAAACAAGCAGAGAGCATGATAAGTAGTGTGAATGGCTTTCTGAGGAAACCATGAGAAAGAGAGAGCTACTTTTGGGCAGAGTGCTGGCTGAAAATTGTGAGCAAGGAAACTGCCTCTGCTGGTTGGCCCTTACTACATACAGGGAAATAGACTGTTGTGTACATTCTTTGTAAATAAACAGGGTCACAACAAAGCAATACCCAACTCCATCATCGATTTCTCCTCCAAAGGGAAATAACCCAGCAAGGCCGTGAATATTGGTTAACTGCTCAGGGCAAGGGGCACCCACATTTTTTTGCCTCCTTTTGAAGCGCTATATGGCTAATTTACAATGCTTCAGGACTAATGCCCAGAAGAGTAGCGTGTTCTTCAGAAGTGTCTGTAGTCAGAGATTTCACTGTTCTGATTACTAGATGAGACGCCTTCTGCTTCCATTATTTATGAACTATTTAATCTGTCTTGTGCTTACATAACTGCTCATCAGGGACTCTCAGATAATGCTGCAATGATTAGTAATCATAATCGCTCAGGGTAGCCCTGTATCCACAAGAGCGCTAGGAAGTGGCTGTGCTCGACCTTTTCATTTTAACAGGAAGGGGACGGAGCACTAGACTGCAGTAGCTATACAGCACTTTGTTAGAGATTGGGATTCAGGGGAGGAGGGCTTGAACCTAACCCTGCATCCATATTGCCCCAAACTCTGTATTAAGGACTTGAACTTTGCCATTGGGGCCCACGTCTACATCATAATTTTGCCACAGTTCACAGCATAGCTGCACCTCTCCATATGCACTCCAAGGAAGGAACTGTGGTCAAGGAGGTAAAATGCCATCTCAACTTCTTTCTTCTTTCCTGGGAGGAGTGATGCTGGCCTTCTCCAGCAGTAAATGACTAAACACCTATGCCGGCTCAGCTGTACTGGCCAGAGAATAGAGGAATGATAGGGCCAAGACTTTGGCCACTCCCTGCCCACCTGCTCCAAAGAAGGAGTTGAATGAGTGTGTAGTTCTACTTGCTTCTAAGCAGGGGCAGTTCTATGTTTTTTGCCGCCCCAAGCACGGCAGTCAGGCGGGCTTTGGCGGCATGCCTGTGGGCGGTCCGCGGTCACGCGGATTCAGCCGCGTTTCTGCAGGTGGTCGGCCGGTGCCGCAGCATCGGTGTACTTGCCGCCGAAAGTGTGGGACCGGCCGCCGGCGGACCTCCCTCAGGCATGCCGCCAAAGTCTGCCTGACTGACGCCCTCACAGCGACCGACACGCCATCCCCTGCAGCTTGCCGCCCCAGGCACGTGTTTACTGCACTGGTGCCTGGAGCCATCCCTGCTTCTAAGTGCATGGTCCCAAGGTCCAGATAGCCTGTAAGGGGGGTTCTAAAACACCTGCACAGATGGCTAGTCCAAGTCACAGTCTGGCTCCTCGTGTTTACTAAGGGTCATAGGCCTAGCTCCCCTCAATGGAAGCAGGAGATGTGGGGGACTGACAGCAGCATACAGTCCCTAGAGTTTGCAGAGGTGACACATGCTTTTTGCATACATGAAGGATAATCCAGGCTTATTTAATATCCTAGATTTTCATGTGCAAGGATGGAAGAGTGTGTGAACATGGCGTAGACAAGGTCACATGGGTCCAAAAAACAGATGTGACATACCCATCACATCACTAGCATGCCTACAACAAAAAATGTGACGTTGTCCCCGTCTTGTATTTTGGGTCTGATTTGAACTCAGTGGAAAGGCTCCCATTGACTTAAAAGAGCTTTGGATCAGGCCTGAACATTGTACCTGTTGCGCTGATGCTAGAAGTATGAAAATCAAAAGAAAACACCATATTTAGTGTGGTTGAGCAGCGAAGTCTCCTGAATCCTAATCCAGTGTTCTGGGTTCTAGTCCTAGTTCTGCCACTGGCCTACTGGGTGACCTTGGGCATGTCACTTTACCCCTCTGACTCCATTGCCACATTTATAAAATGGGGATAATGATACTGACCCCTTTTTAAAGCATTGATGAAAAGTGCTAGGCATTATATCTTATGTACACACAGAGGGTTTTTCTGAGTATATTCATGGAGCTGCCCCTTAAATCTTGAAATTTTGGTGGTCTGAGGAGAATGTGTAAATTTTCCAAAGCATTGTATCTTCAGCAAGAGTCCTAATTCTTTCTTTTATTGGAGTAATTGAGAAATTAAGAATGCATTGGGACTTTTGGCAGTAAAATAGGTGAAAATACACACTGCTATCTAATCTATCCTAGCTATCTAATCAGCTGCACATCTCAGAAACCTGCTCCACATCAGTTATTCTTATTCTGCAAGAGTTTTTCACTTGCCTGGGACTCTGTTTAAGTCACTTTCAGGATGGAAGAGCTTGACTTAGTAGTAGTTTGCGCTAGCCGTGCCCCTTTTGAATTAACCCCAGACCCTTTTTGGATACATCATCACATTCCACACCAAAGAGGACCATATCTGAAATGAATGATTTTGTGAGAATTCTGTGGTTTCCTGGTGACATTTAATTCTCCCTGTACCACTAACATATTTCACTTAAGCAACTTACCTCAGGTACAACCTCATCTCTTATAGTGTTATTTATTTCTTTGCTGTTAGCTAATGAGTCAGTGGTGTAGTTAAACTATTTTTTTATAAGCTAATTTTAAAAGCTGACAAATTTCAGTCCCAGAGACTGAGGCTTCTGCTCTGAGTTTTCTTGTGTCAAATACCGATGTCAAACCCTAGAGCTTCAATCATTTTTTTTAATGGGCCTGAGGGTTAATTTAAACCGTTCAAATAATCTCACTTGTGATTTACATACATTTACTTTTAATTAAAGCATTGTCTTTTATAAAAATAGATGTGAAGTTGTCAGTAAAATTATGAAATGCTCTCAAATAGATCACGCATGTGGCCTAATTAGGCTTCATATTTCATCATTTGGTGATATGATATACACCCTGTAAAATAATTTACCAACCAATCCTTTTCTATAACAGTTTGTGTTGACGTTTAGAATAACCAGGGAAGATTCCTAATAATTTCTTAAACTTTTGCTAAAGTGTTGTTAAGGGAATGTATCTAGAATTCTGGTTAGCTTTCCTTATTTCACTCCAAACCAATGAATTAACAGTCATGAAATTAGAAAGACCGAGGAAAAGCACATGATACTGTTGTAGCTCAACTTTGTTAATGTTTTTGAGCCAGATTGTTACATGTATTTTGATGCCTAAAGATGCAGATAGGTACCTAGACTCAGATGCTTAAAGGTACTTTGGTGCCTACCTCCCATTGAAATCCATGAAAGTTAGGTTTTGAGAAACCCCACTCTGTGCCTTTCTGCAACTTCAAGCACCTAAACACATTTAAAAACCTGGTTCTTCTTTCTATTTATAAACTTAGTGTTTGAGATCCTTTTTGAACATCTGTGCTCTAGTGGTACTCCAACTCTAAGGCCTGGTCTACACTAAAAAGTTACCAGTTATGTTGCTCAGGGGTATGAAAAATCCACACCCCTGAGTGACTTAGGCTACATCTTCACTACGGGGGGGGGAGTCGATTTAAGATACGCAAATTCAGCTACGCGAATAGTGTAGCTGAATTCGACGTATCGCAGCCGACTTACCCCGCTGTAGGGACGGCGGCAAAATCGACCTCTGCGGCTTCCCGTCGACGGCGCTTACTCCTACCTCCGCTGGTGGAGTAAGAGCGTCGATTCGGGGATTGATTGTTGCGTCCCGATGGGACTCGATAAATCGATCCCCGAGAGGTCGATTTCTACCCGCCGATTCAGGCGGGTAGTGTAGACCCAGCCTTAGTTAAGCCAACCTAAATCCCAATAGAGGTAGGTTGTGTGTAGAATTCTTCCCTGAACCTAGCTACTCTCTCTTGGAGAGGTGGATTACCGATGCTGACTGGAGAACTGCTCCCATTGGTGTGTAGGTAGCTGCTTTAGCACTTCATGTGTACACAAGTCCTAAGCTCCAATCCTGCATTCCTCCCCACACTGGCCTCCTCTGCCAAAGGGCAGGATCTGGCCATCGTTAACAGTCGGAACGATTACACCACATAGCAATGCACAGATCTCAATTCTGGCCAATAGCAAACCTCTACTTACAGAGCATGCTCCAAAGCCCACTGAAATCAACGGAAGTCTTTCCATTAACTAATAGGCTTTGGATTAAGTCTAAAGTGAAGATGTTCTTTGAGAACAGTGACTTCATTATAAGTGAGTGTGAGTGTGAGTGTATGTGTGTGTGTGTGTGAGAGAGAGAGAGAGATACCGTGTTAGTCATTGGTGTGGCAGTGTGAAAGAGATCATCTGCCTTCTCTAATTTCATAATATTTCATTTTCTTATTATACTCCTTTTAGCTCCCTTGCTTAGGCCTGGCCTACTCTACATGGTTAGGTTGAATTTAGCCATGTTAGGTCGATTTTAAAATGAATGCGTCCACACAACCATCTCCATTCCGTTGACTTAAAGGGCTCTTAAAATCAACTTCTGTACTCCTCTCCCGACGAGGGAATTAGCACTAAAATTGACCTTGCTGGGTCGAATTTGGGGTAGTGTGGACGCAAATCGACGGTACTGGCCTCCGGGAGTTATCCCAGAGTGCTCCAATGTGACCGCTTTGGACAGCACTTTGAACTCCGATGCACTAGCCAGGTACACAGGAAAAGCTCTGGGAACTTTTGAATTTAATTTCCTGTTTGGTCAGCGTGGCGAACTCAGCAGCACAGGTGACCATGCAGTCCCCCCAGAATCATAGAGCCTAGAATGTTTCTACGTTCCCCCTATCATCTCCGTCCCTGAGGTTATCTCAGATTAGAAGGCGAAAAAAACCCACTCACGATGACATGTTTTCCAAGCTCATGTAGTCCTCCCGCACTGATAGGGCACAGCTTAATGCATGGAAGCATTCAGTGGCAGAGGCCAGGAAAGAATTAAGTGAATGCGAAGAGCAGAGGCAGGACGCGATGCTGAGGAAGGCCAGCAAGAGCACAGACCCCCGCTGCATCCACTGTATAACTGCCTACCCTCCTCCCCATGTTCCATAGCCTCCACACACAACTGTCACACCGTAGCCTGGCCAGTCATGAAACTGGTTTTCAAAGCCTCTCTGATGCGCAGCGCGCCTTGCTGTGTGTTTCTAATCGCCCTAGTGTCTGGCTGCTCAAAATTGGATGCCAGGCGATTTGCCTCAACCTCCCACCCCGCCATAAACATCTCCCCATTACTCTCACAGATATTATGGAGCAAGCAGCAATAACAATGGGAATGTTGGGTGCGCTGAGGTCTGACCTAGTCAGCAAACAGCGCCAGCGAGCTTTTAAAGTGCGTGACGGTGAGCTGAGTGGGCTCCATGCTTGCCGTGGTATGGCGTCTGCACGGGTAACCCAGGAAAAAAGGCACAAAACGATTGACAGCCGTTGCTATCACGGAGGGAGGGGCGACTGATGACATGTACCCAAAACCACCCGCGACAATGTTTTTGCCCCATCAGGCATTGGGAGCTTAACCCAGAATTCCAATGGGTGGCAGAGACTGTGGGAATTGTGGGATAGCTACCCAATGTGCACTGCTCCGTAAGTCGATGCTAGCCACGTTAGTGAGGACGCACTCCGCCGACTTAATGCGCTTAATGGGGACATACACAATTGACTGTATAAAATCGATTGACTTCTATAAAATCGATTTAATTTCATAGTGTAGACATACCCTTAGAAGCTCATATTTAGTAGCATCACTTCACCTCCTCATTTCTCCTCCCACGGCTGCTTCTGAAATCAGATGCTTTTGTTTGTCATGCAGTATGTGAAGTGCTGTGTTTTCACTTCTTATGTCCTGGTTGGTTTCACGTTTCTCACCTTATATACATGTAAAGAAAACACGAATATAGTGTTGCAGTGTTGAGGGTCTACATTTCAATACACTGTAATCCCATTTCTCCTCTTAACGGACACATTGATTAACCAACAGTGGGTCAGTGGTTTGGGGGTTGGCATAGGACTCAGGAGACCTGGGTTCAGTTATTTACTCTTTTATAATTTTCCTCTATGATCCAGACTGTGATTTGCCTTTGTGCCTCAGCTATAAAATGCGGATAATAGCAATGACCTAAATCACAGGGGTGATGTGATTGTAAGGGTAAATGCATAGACTTTTTAGACTTTGAATGAAGAAGGGACCATCACGATTGTGACGGGATCCCTGGGGTGCAGCCTGGGACTGTGGGACTCCTGTTCCCCCTTAACTCTCTCTAGCCTGGGCTGTCTCTCACAATGCTTTCCTAGTGACCAACAACAACCCCTCCAGGCGCTGTGATCACTCAGCACAACCCCGTGTGGAGCCCCACACCCAGCTAGATTGCATGAATGCTCCCAGAGCCATTCAAGAATCACACAGAGAAAAGCACGAGCCAAATCCCCCCAGCTCCCAGCCTCGTACCTCAGAGCTCCCAACGTTTTCCAGGCTCCTGGTTCCACGGAAGGGCCCTTGGAAGCCCTGGCATCATGGGGCTGTCTCAGAGTCGCAGACCCTGGAAGCCCTGGGTCTCCAGACATGACCGGGATGCCCAGGAGTCATGGACCCTGGAAGCCCTTGTCTCCAGCAGCCCAGCAGGTAAGCTGGCAGGGAACCAGACGGCTTTCTGATGGAAACCTAACTGGCAGCAAATTGAATTTCTTATTGAAAAATGAGGTTGGGAGAGAACAGCGTAAACTATCTCAGGAGAGTTTATGCTGTGGATGGGATGGGTTAAACCTTCCTAAAGGTACATTGCAACTTGATTACAAACCTGCTGTGCAGAAAATGTGATCGAGTGCAGCATTTGAAAATGATGAAAAACATATTAAATTAAAATTGATTGCCGCCATTGATCGAGTCCAGCTCCGCTCTTTGTAATAAGTTTCGGTGTGTTTGTGACATTCAGACTTTTCATTTGTCAATGAGAGTTTTTGAAAAAAAAAACATGTATCTTGACTGGCCAACACAAACTGAAGAGGAGCATTAGAAAGCAGATACGAAAAATATCTGGCCCTTGAGGGGAGTTGGGGCTCAGCTGCACCTGTGCCAGGCTTAGCCCACCTCTCCAGGTGAAGGGAATGAGTCCTAGAGTTCACATGATGGGAGCATGTGACTCACACCCAGGCCTAGCAGGAGATATAAAAGATGATTATCTGGCATGGCAGCTTGAGAGACTCGGAGGAACAGGAGCAGGAGGGTTGTGCTCTGCAGAGATATTCTACTTGGCTACCAGGCAGAGGGCCTGGGGTGTGAAATGGGCTTTCAGGGAAGTCCTTCACCAGCCAGTAAGAAAGGCCTGACTGGAGTTGCCTGCAGTGTTGGGCGCAATGAACTGGTGAGCCTATAGAAGAAGGCTGGGAATTTCTAGTTTTAAATAGAACTGTTTTTAATAATAATCGTCTCCTAGAAGGGGAGAGTAACTTCACAGCACTAGTTGTGGTGGTGGTTTGGCTGTGGGGAAGTGAGGAAACTGAGGCAGCAGAAACCCTCCCTTTGCACCACCATTACATTATCCTTCATCTGTCTTGGCACACTAGAAAAGAGAGCTTGGAGAGCCCTTCCCTCAATCCTTTGCCCTGGGAATTCATGCTAGACAGGAGCATCCCTGTAAAACCAAAGTTCAGTGAGCATGTGACAGAAGAGAGTTTGCAGTGGTGAATTTGAAAATGGCGTGTGCAAGCAGTTGATTATGGGATGAAACCGAGGGAGATGCGGGCATTTGACTACCACACTACTTCTGTATACCACCACCACCAACTGCTTCACCAAACATCCACAAATGCTCACTTTTATGTCAGGGGGGCAATAAGTGGGTCAAGGGGCATATGAAGAAAGATGAGTAGAGAAGGGCAGAGGTAAAGCTGCAGTGAATATTCCCTTGTGTAGAGAAGCTATAACAATGGTAAGGTGTGTGCCTTCAGGTGGAGGAGTACAAGGTACGTACTGCTAAATGGCTCAAAATGCTTACTATTATGAGCTTGTCAGGTATGTAATGTATATAGCAACCACAAATGCTTAGCAACTATTCTGGGCAGCTATCCTTTCTCTTTCTCTAGATAAATGATGCGGAAAATTACTGGAAGTGCTAAAACGGCACCTGAATAGTTAATAATGGCTCGATCTGCGTGTATGTTTCAACATTGAACTTTGGAATATTAGCAGGGGAACCAGCTCACAAAGTAAAAAAGACGTAAAATCATGCAATCAGTGGGCTTGGTACAAGCTGACCTGGATCAAAATGACAACTCTGGAGCTTAAGTGAATAATTGATGAGAGGGCAAACGTTGATTGAGCGTTGGTATGTGTCTGCTTTGCAATCCCTTCCAAAATATTAATTAGAGAAAACCAGTAATAAAATATCCACAAGACATATTTCTAGGACATGTGACTCCTTTGAGAAAAAAAGGTATAAATGCTAAGCAAAGTAAATTAGTTAGTTCCCAATTAACATCTGAAAAGGTTCAAGGCTGTAAGACTGAAGTCCTCGGGCTAACCTAGTCCCCTCTTGGAGAGAACCTTTGCAGGATTCTAGAACAAGAAAGAGCTCAGGGTGACCTAGACCCTGCTTCGGGGGCCCTTGAGAAACCAAGTATCTGAGAGGGGAAAAGAAGAGAAGAGAAAAAGTCTCCATCTAGAATTGGTAAATATACCTGCTTTGTTTGCCAATCAGGATATTGTGTAAGGCCAACATAGTTACTGAGGGTTTATGCTTGAGGAGCTAAGGCTTATTGGAAAAGATGTATACTGTGTCACCTTAACTGCTTGTGGAAACTCTGGTTGAGTTTAGAAGGGGGTTCGAGCGGATGATGGAGCAAAGACCTGAGGAGTCTGAATGAAAAAGCTCAGACTTGCAGATGGAAGCAGGAGCAAAGAATTCTGAGGGGAGACTGCTGGGTGAGGAAAGTGGACAGTGGAAGCATGTGACTAAGAGAACCAGGCCAAGGAAAAGACAGGCTAGTGAAGGAGAAATAGAGATCAGGAACAGGTTTGCGGAGTTGGAAAATGAAGAAGGGCCACAGCAGGTGGTTGCTGAAGGTGGGAGGGCAAGGAAGAAGAGAAGAGCAGCTGGTCCTATAAGAAGAGGGGAAGAGTCAATGGAGATAACAACACCAAACATGAGCCCCAGGAGGATACAGGATGGATTGCGGAGGATTGCAAGGGTGAATAGGAATCGAGAGGACTTGCAGCCAGAGGGATAGACCGAGAATCGCACCGTCACCAGGAAAAGGCAGGTCTATGTGATTGGAATCAAGTATCAGGGGGTAGCCATGTTAGTCTGTATCTACAAAAACAACAAGGAGTCTGGTGGCACCTTAAAGACTAACAGATTTATTATTGGGAGTGGACTACATCCACCCTGATTGAATTGGCCCTGTCAACGCTGGTTCTCCACTTGCGAAGTAACTCCCTGCTCTCCATGTGTAAGTATATAATGCCTGCATCTGTAACTTTCACTCCATGCATCTGAAGAAGTGAGGTTTTTACCCACGAAAGCTTATGCCCAAATAAATCTGTTAGTCTTTAAGGTGCCACCAGACTCCTTGTTGTTTTTGTTTTTGTGATTGGAGACTCCTTACTGAGAAGAATAGACAGGCCTGTAACCAGAGCTGATCCAGAGAACAGAAGGGTGTGCTGTCTGCCGGGTGCTAAGATACGGGGTGTGGATGTGAGGCTGAAGAGGATCCTAACAGGAGTGGGAAAGAATCCACTGATTGTCCTTCATGTGGGAACGAATGATACGGCTAGATTCTCGCTGGAACGTATCAAGGGAGACTATGCCACGCTTAAGGAAATTGAGGCTCAGGTGATCTTCAGTGGGATTCTGCCTGTTCCTACAGAAGGGCAACAAAGGTGTGACAAGATTATGATGATCAACAGATGGCTCAGGCAGTGGTGCTATAAGGAGGGCTTTGGGATGTATGACTACTGGGAGGCATTCATGGACAGAGGACTGTTCTCTCGGGATGGACTTCACCTGAGTAGGGAGGGAAATAGACTTCTAGGATGGAGGCTGGCACAACTGATTAAGAGAGATTTAAACTAGGAATTGGGGGGAGATGGTTGGGAGATGTCCAGGTAATCTCCACGCCGGATTTTAACATTAAGAGAGAAGAAAACAAAGAAAGAAAGGATACAACGGTGGGTAGGAGAATGGACATATGGAGGAAGGGTAGTGTAGATACCATTCTAATAGGTGATACTGGTGGTAGAATGTCTGGGCCTAATCGGGTAAAGAATGTGAGCGAAGCCAAACAGCAAGAATTAAGATGTTTGTACACCAGTGCGAGGAGCCTAGGTAACAAAACGGAGGAACTAGAGCTACTTGTGCAGGAAGTGAAACCGGATATTATAGGGATAACAGAAACATGGTGCACAGGTATTGAAGGGTATGTGCTGTTTAGGAAAGACAGAAATAAAGGCAAAGGTGGTGGAGTAGCATTGTATATCAATGATGAGGTAGACTGTAAAGAAATAAGAAGGGATGGAATGGATAAGACAGAGTCTTTTTGGGCAAAAATCACATTGGGGAAGAAAGGTACTAGAGCCTCCCCTGAGATTAGACCCTTGCGGTGTGCTATAGACCGCCTGGATCTGATTTGAATATGTATAGAGACCTTTTTAATGTTTTTAATGAAGTAAATACTAATAGGAATTGTGTGATCATGGGAGACTTTAACTTCCCTGATATAGACTGGAGGACAAGTGCTAGTAATAATAATAGGGCTCAGATTTTCCTAGATGTGATAGCTGATGAATTTCTTCACCAAGTAGTTGCTGAACCAACAAGAGGGGATGCCATTTTAGATTTGATTTTGGTGAATAGTGAGGACATCATAGAAGAAATGGTTGTAGGGGACAACCTTGGTTCGAGCGATCATGAGCTAATTCAGTTTAAACTAAATGGAAGGATAAACAAAAATAGATCTGTGACTAGGGTTTTTGATTTCAAAAGGGTTAACTTTAAAAAATTAAGGAAATTAGTTAGGGAAGTGGATTGGACTGAAGAACTTGGGGATCTAAAGGTGGAGGAGGCCTGGAATTACTTCAGGTCAAAGTTGCAGAAACTGTCAGAAGCCTGCATCCCAAGAAAGGGGGAAAAATTCATAGGCAGGAGTTGTAGACCAAGCTGGATGAGCAAGCATCTCAGAGAGGTGATTAAGAAAAAGCAGAAAGCCTACAAGGAGTGGAAGATGGGAGTGATCAGCAAGGAAAGCTACCTTAGTGAGGTCAGAACATGTAGGGATAAAGTGAGAAAGGCCAAAAGCCATGTAGAGTTGGACCTTGCAAAGGGAATTAAACCAATAGTAAAAGGTTCTATAGCCATATAAATAAGAAGAAAACAAAGAAAGAAGAAGTGGCACCGCTAAACACCTGAGGATGCAATGGAGGCTAAGGATAATCGAGGCATGGCCCAATATCTAAACAAATACTTTGCCTCAGTTTTTAATGAGGCTAATGAGGAGCTTAGGGATAATGGTAGGATGACAAATGGGAATGAAGATATGGAGGTAGATATTACCACATCCAAGGTAGAAGCCAAACTCAAACAGCTTAATGGGACTAAATCAGGGGGCCCAGATAATCTTCATCCAAGAATATTAAAGGAACTGGCACATGAAATTGCAAGCCCATTAGCAAGAATTTTTAATGAATCTGTAAACTCAGGGGTTGTACCATATTACTGGAGAATTGCTAACATAGTTCCTATCTTTAAGAAAGGGAAAAAAAGTGATCCGGGCAACTACAGGCCTGTTAGTTTGACATCTGTAATATGCAATGTTTTAGAAAAAAATTTGAAGGAGAAAGTGGTTAAGGACATTGAGGTCAACGGTAATTGGGACAAATTACAACATGGTTTTACAAAAGGTAGATCATGCCAAACCAACCCGATCTCCTTCTTTGAGAAGGTAACAGATTTTTTAGACAAAGGAAGTGGATCTAATTTACCTCAATTTCAGTAAGGCATTCGATACGGTTCCACATGGGGAATTATTAGCTAAATTGGAAAAGCTGGGGATCAATATGAAAATTGAAAGGTGGATAAGGAACTGGTTAAAGGGGAGACTACAATGAGTTGTACTGAAAGGTGAATTGCCAGGCTGGAGAGAGGTTACTAGTGGAGTTCCTCAGGGATCGGTTTTGGGACCAATCTTATTTAATCTTTTTTTTACTGACCTTGGCACAAAAAGTGGGAATGTGCTAATAAAGTTTGCGTCTGACACAAAACTGGGAGGTATTGCCAATACAGAGAAGGACCGGGATATCATACAGGAAGATCTGGATGACCTCATAAACTGGAGTAATAGTAATAGGATGAAATTTAATAGTGAAGGTCATGCATTTAGGGATTAATAACAAGAATTTTGGTTATAAATTGGGGACACATCAGTTGGAAGTAACAGAGGAGGAGAAGGACCTCGGAGTATTGGTTGATCACAGGATGACTATGAGCCGCCAATGTGATATGGCTTTTAAAAAAGCTAATGCGGTCTTGGGATTTATCAGGCAAGGTATTTCCAGTAAAGATAAGGAGGTGTTAGTCCCATTATACAAGGTACTGGTGAGACCTCATCTATAATATTGTGTGCAGTTCTGGTCTCCCATGTTTAAGAAGGATGAATTCAAACTGGAACAGGTACAGAGAAGGGCTACTAGGGTGATCTGAGGAATGGAAAACCTGTCATATGAAAGGAGACTCAAAGAGCTTGGCTTGTTTAGCCTAACCAAAAGAAGGCTGAGGGGAGATATGATTGCTCTCTACAAATATATCAGAGGAATAAATACCAGGGAGGGAGAGGAATTATTTAAACTCAGTACCAATTTGGACACAAGAACAAATGGATATAAACTGGCCATCAGGAAGTTTAGACTTGAAATTAGACAAAGGTTTCTAACCATCAGAGGAGTGAAGTTCTGGAACAGCCTTCCAAGGGGAGTAGTGGGGGCAAAAGACATATTTGGCTTCAAGACTAAGCTTGATAAGCTTATGGAGGGGATGGTATAATGAGATTGGTCTTTGACTATTAGCGGTAAATATGACCAATGGCTTGTGATGGGATGTTAGAAGGGGTGGGATCTGAGTTACTACAGAGAATTCTTTCCTGGGTATCTGGCTGTTGAGTCTTGCCCACATGCTCAGGGTTTAGCTGATTGCCATATTTGGGGTCGAGAAGGAATTTTCCTCCAGGGCAGATTGGCAGAGGCCCTAGGGGTTTTTCGCCTTCCTCTGCAGCGTGGGGCACGGGTCACTTGCTGGAAGATTCTCTGCACCTTGAAGTCTTTAAACCATGATTTGAGGACTTCAATGGCTCAGACACAGGTTTGATACAGGATTGGGTGGGTGAGATTCTGTGGCCTGCGTTGTGCAGGAGGTCAGACTAGATGATCATAATGGTCCCTTCTGACCTTAAAGTCTATGATTCTATGATTCTTCCTCAAATAAATTACTGTGCACTAAGCATATTGGTTTCTGAATTCTCACTGGTATGGGTAAAAACCCTAGTCACAGATCTATTTTTGTTTATCCTTCCATTTAGTTTAAACTGAATTAGCTCATGATCGCTCGAACCAAAGTTGTCCCCTACAACCATTTCTTCTATGATGTCCTCACTATTCACCAAAACCAAATCTAAAATGGCATCTCCTCTTGTTGGTTCAAGCAGAATCACATGTGTGGCAAGGTGCCCATGAAGCATCATTTAAAGGAAGGTGTCTCAGTAACTGGAATTAAGCACACATTGCTAAATACTGGTCTTTTTGCAAGCCTAAATTGGAGACTTACTGAGTGAAAGGTTAAGTCCATCTTTAACAATGAAAACAAATGGTGACCCTTATAAATGTCTTGCGAGACAGACTCCATGGCTGAATACAAGCTTATTACACTCGAGGCAGAAATCCTGAGTTGCCAAGTGCTCTCACATCCACTGATGTCAGTGACAGTTGGGGTGCTTTTCAAGTTCAAGCTCATTACTAAGAAAACATTTCTACTTTTAAAAAAACCCCAAAATTATTTGCTTTTAAATTTTGGAGACTAGAAAGATCTTCTTAGAGTTACCAGAGAATCTGCTAGTCAAAAGTTTGAAGAGCATAATGGAAAAACAACTAACTAAAAGAAGAGGGAGTTACAGATAATCCAATAAATGGATTAGGAAGGAAGCAACCAATGAGAGGAGCAGAACTGGTTGAGGTAAAAAAAAATGGGGAAAAAATATAGAAAACTTAGTCAAAAAAATTCCTTTACATTTTTTTTTATCAACTATAAAGCAGGTTAACTTTGTCAAAATTCAAAAAGTCAAGAAATTGTCATTTGAAACGTCAAATTTTAAAACTTTAAACTCCATGGGCATTTTTTGTTTTTCATATGTGGGGGTGGGGGGGACGACGACCCGTTTAGGGTTTTGTTTCAGTAAGGCACTTAATCATGGGCCTAACTTTAAGCACGTGAATCAGCTCCTTAGTGGGGAGTCATGATCTGTTGTACTTGTAATATGTTCTTTGGTAAAAGTCTAGTTAATTATATAAGCTGGTCAAACATAGTTGCTAGCCTTTTTGGTTTTTATGACCTTGTGGCTTGTAAATTTACTGAAATTTACTAAGCATCAGTTCAGTTAAAATAAAAATGAGCCAAGCCTCCAGTCAGATCACAAATGTTCTAGTTTTTAAGAAGTTCGGCTATCACTTAGTTTCTAAAATTATTTTTATTTATTTATTTTTCCTGTTTCAGCTCTTTATGCTTCTGAGTGGATCTGGGAATGGGAGTGTTGCAAACGTTATGAGTAAAGCTGTTCTCATGAGACTTCCACCCAAAAATGCAGGTAGAACAGCCTCTGGGCGTATTGCTACTAGAGGTGTCTGTCTCTCTCCATCAAACACCACTGAGCCAGCGTGTTAGGGGAAGTAATGTGCACTATGTATGGTGCTGGTATAGATTAGGTTCTCCTAAAGGAAGGGAGAATGAGACTGTGAATCCTTCATACTGGTTCCTGGTTTGCACCTCCCCCACTTATGTGAGGCTTGTGGTAAAACCACAATCAACCCCTTTGAAAAAATTATCTCCATAACTTTTAAATTAATAACTGTGTTTTGCACTTATAAAGATGAAAGCTGATCGAAACATTTTACAAACAGTAGCAATTTGTCAACAGTAATGAAAGCACCACACTCCCAAAAGAGAGGTGAAGTCAATATTTCCTATCATCTCACATATGAATAAACTCAGGCCTTGTAATTGGTTAAAATAACTTGCCCAAAGTCTGTGAAAGCCAGGAATAAAAACTGAAGTTCTGACTCCTTGCCCCTGGTTGCAGCCTCTGTGAAACTTGGAAAATGCTGCGTTTTGTGAACATCTCATCAGGCACTTGGATTTATTTCCTGACTGAGCATGTACAAATGTTAGCTGAGTGGATAAGATAGCACTGATGTCTGTTGTGAAAAAATACATAAGACAATCATCGGGTTTTTTTTATGCATTGATTAAAGCAAACTGAGCATCTTGGATAACTTGTCTAGAAGCAATTCTTCTATAAAGAAGATAATCATTTATTTGGAAGGAGTCAGAGCTGCAAAATATGTGGACAAGTGGAATATACATATTTTAAAAGTCATAGAACCACTGGTACTCTGTTATAACGAAAAGTCACACTGCTAAAGATTTTTTTCCAAATTTTCCTTTTTTTGCCAGTGTCAGTGAATCAAAACGCCCATTAAAGTCCAATCAAATAAGATGTTATCTGAAATAAAGACCATGTTCTTGCATTTATCACTTCAGCTTCCAGTACTTCGTTGTGTTTCATTTCTGAACTTTTTTATTCCCAAGAAGCACACTTCCCAATTATATCCATAAATGGAGAGATGGAACAAGGCCAAATACTTGTGTTCTTTGTTCCATGAATCTTCCTTCTGCTGATGTTATGTTAGGGAGCCAATCACTGAGATAGTAATTATTCAGCTTTGCTACCCTGAATTCCCTGGGGTAATATAACTTAATGGATTTTTCTAGAAAGTACTTTCAGTTTACCTTTGGAAAGCCAGTCTTACAATTGTGGTGTGGGGGGGTGGCTTTTGTTGTTTTTATGTTTTTGTTTTTTGTTGGTTTTTAAATCCCGCATCCTCCTATGGTTTATTCTTTGGCATTTGAAAGAAAATTAAGGTTGTCTATTATTCACTTGGCTGATTGGTTTAAAGATTTAACTCCTCTATCTAACCATCACTACTAACAACTTGCATTTATTTATATCATATGTTTCATCCCAAAGAAGTACTTTAAAAATAGAAGCTCTAGTGAAGCCATTCTAGAGATCACATAAAAAAATTGGATGGTTTGGGTCTTTTTCTTTTTTTTTTTTTTTAATTTTTTTTTAAGGTGGAGCAGAATTGTGTATTCTTGTATTTTAAAGGCAGGCTATTAAGATAAAAAGCTGATGAGCAAGAAAAAGATCTTACACTGGTTTCACTGTGAACATAAGTGTGAATTAGAACAAAACTTGCTTCCCTTTGGTCTGAGGTCACTGCCACATTGGGTCTAGTTCTAGAGCTGTGCTTGGTTCTGTACTGCTAACCAACTTGCCTCTGATTTGGCATATTTGTGTGGTAGAAGAGCCACAGAATATATAGGACATGGTGTTTAAACTTAGAAGTGGACAGTAAGAGAGAGGTTGGAAAACCCAAAGCTAGGTGGATGTTATACAGAAGGATTTTATTAGCTGCAGAGTTTCTGAGGAACTATTCCAAGAGATTGGAATGGAGAAGAAGGACTCAAAGAGCTGATTCTGCATGCATGGGACTGTCTAGAAGAAGAAAAAAATACCGGAACAAAATTGGGCCGCTATTGTACGAGGCACTGAAGACAACCCTGAAGAGTTTACAATCTAAATAGACAAGCTAAAGACAATGGAAGTATTGCTATCTCCATTTTACAGATAGGGGAAATGAAGTACAGATAAACTAATTGACTTGCTTGGAGACAGGAACTGAAGCCAGTTCTCCGGAGTCCCAGCCCAGTGTCTTAACTACAAGGTCATCTGTCCCTTGTATAGCTTAATTGTAATCGTTCATTCTGCCAGAGGAAAATCATATCTCCGATCCATTGTGCATATAATGGTGCACACTCTTATATACATGATGTAATTCATGATTCAAAGCCCAATGAAGTCAATGGAAATATTCCTAATGGAAACCCTCATTGGGCTTTGGATCAGGCCCATAGTACTTCACCGCTACAGAGTGCCGGGGAAGGATAACAAGAGATTTAGTACTAAAACAAAGAACAAAGAACCAACAGGAATTCAGTGTTCTTGAGTCAGTGTTCTTGATGCATGAATAAAACCACAACTGTACGTGAAAATGAATCAAATCCTGCACTCTTTCCAATAGTGTGGGGCAGTGTGCTGACATGCATTGACTGAGCACTAAGTGGGTCACGTGGTTCTGTGGAAAATGCTGATCTGTATGTTTCAGGCCTGGTCTATGTTTAAAATTTAAGTTGGCATAGTTACTGTGTTCAGCGGTATGAGAAATCCATACCCCAGAGCACTGTAGTTGTGCCAATTTAATATCTGGTGTAGAAGCAGCTAGGTCAATGGAAGAATGCTTCCATCCACCTACCTACGGTTGCTCAGGAAGGTAGTGTGGCAACAACAACAGAGAAAAACACCTTTCCATAGCCAAAGGTTGTGCCTATACTACAGGGTTATACTGGCACAGCTACGTTACCTTAGCCAGGCTCCTGTAGTCCGCATAAGATAGACATGGTCTAAGTTTGCGTGATACAGAGCACATTACAATAGCGTACTATAATGCTTCATGCAAATATATTGCCTTACTTTTAGAACTTTCTGACTGGATTTTACAAATGGCTGTACATTCAATATGCAGTGTAGTTGTAGCCATGTCAATCCCAGGATATTAGAGAGATTAGGTGGGTGAGGTAATATCATTTATTGGACCAATTTCTGTTGTACATTCAATATACAAAAGTCTGTCATCTATGATACGACTGATTTGCAGACTCCTCTCTTATTGGCCACAGTCACTGTTCCATGGAAGAAAGCAACAAAATACAAGATTTTTAGAACTGAAAAGGGAAACTAATGGGAACATGATGGTAGCCAGAATGGAATTACCCATTTGGGATTTTGGCTATGCCTCCCCCTCCCCATTCAACTCCTGTGCAAAAAAAAAAAAAAAAGGGCTATAACATCTTTTAATGAGTGCAGGTTATCTATCTTAAGGTTTTATAGAGCTGCCCATCACTGAAGTATCTGAGTGCC
Source organism: Chrysemys picta bellii (assembly GCF_011386835.1). Lineage (NCBI taxonomy): Eukaryota > Metazoa > Chordata > Testudines > Emydidae > Chrysemys > Chrysemys picta. The sequence goes on from NC_088796.1 coordinate 121,136,597, forward strand.
TTCCATATTAAATCAAAAGTAATAGGAAAGTCCCTAGTATATAACATGGTGTCTCTGGCACTCCTCCCTTTTCAGGGTCAAAATTCTAGAGTATTTTTTTTCCACTGGGAGGTGGGGTTTGAGGCTGTGGATGGTGGTCACATTCTGAGCATCACTTACGGTGGAAAAGCTTTTTCAATGTTTCCTAAAAATGGTCAAATTCTGGATTCGACTGATCTTCTCTGATAGATTGTTCCACAGCCAGATCTTCTCGACAGAGAATGCTTTGCCCCCAGTTCTCACATGCTTTGTCCTAGGAATTACAATCTACATTGTCCCATAGGAACACAGCTGTTGCAGAGAATCATGGATTGAAATTCAGCCTTTGAAGTCCAAGGGTCAAGGCAAAAAAGTTAAAGTTGCAATACTTTATAATGTACTGTCCATTATATTAGAATACATTTCACATATGCATGAGCTAGCTTTTAATATTTCAAGAGCATAAATCTTAATAGCTGAAGGTGTCACTTAAAACATTGTTGAATGATGGCTTAAATGAGTACTTTTAACTAGGGCTGGCTGGAAATCAACAATTGTGTGTTTATGAAACAGTCTGAGGTTTTAAAATATGTCTATTCTACTTCTGAACTGAAACAATCCTTCTTGACATGAGGAGTGGAGGAGCCAGGCAGTAGTCTGGGATACTAGCTTCTTATGTGGGATACCTAGGGTCAAGTCCCTGCTCTGGCTGAATCAGAGTGATCAGTACCAGATCCAATTTGGAACAGATTGTTAATAGCTGGGTGCTTAGGACACTCTCCCGGAAGACCCCAATTGAAGTCTTTACTCTGCCTGATTTGGAGCAGACCCTGAATCAGGAGCACAGGGACTTTAATAGATCAGTGCCATAACAACCAGAATAGAGAGAGTCTCTCCAGGTCCAACAACCTTCTTGATGAATTTTTTGTCCATAATGATATGTTTCTGAAAAACATTTCTGATTTGACAACACAACATTTTTCAATGAAACATTTTGCACATTTTTTCCAACCAGCTTCACTTCTAATTTTCTTCCTATGCTCTGTTAAACTCAAAGGGACAGATCCTCAGATGCTGTAAACCGGCATAATTCTATTGACGTCAATGGAGCTACACCTGTTTAAACCAGCTGAGGATCTGGCATTCACTTTTGAGAGATAGATTTAGGTGTGAAGGATGAGCGTGTTTACAAGAAACACTTCTCTAGCTGAATCATTCCAGTATGGCATGGAAAGAGAATTATGGTAGTACAGAATTTGCTTTTCACATAAATTAAGTGGCAGATTTGAGGACTGCGTGATCTCAAAGTTCATTGTTTAGCAACAGAGTAAGTTTTCTACCATCCTGGGTTTAAGTCCCTTATGGGGCTGTAAAAGCTAAGGTGCCTATGCAAAGAGTGAATCTATTCAAATAAGGCAGGGGGGTGTTTCATTTTGAGTCATAAAATACTTCTTCTTTCAACTTGCATATGAATAGAGCAGGCTGACACAGCAGACTAAACACGAATAAGATGCTTATTCTACCTGATTTGAAGCAAAAGGGATTGGGAGACACTCTTTGTAAGTATCTTCAGACTGCATCAAAATCACGATCAGCATCAAAAGCAAAGGATGAGCAGGCAAGTGTGACTTTGTAAAGGACTATTTATGATTATAGAGCGTTTATCAAGAACTGCCTCTTAAAATGCCACACTTGCATTACACATCCACCAACGTTCCCCCATTCCTTTACTCCTGATACTTGCCGAATTACAGTGCAGCCGCTTTGCTATAGTTAAAGGGCTGCTGGTTTGTCCAGGAAGCATCTCACTTTCCCAGCAGTTTTACTTGGCTGTTTCAAATTGCCCATGGTAGATATTTTGCTTTAGAGTAGAATATCTGACAGCTGCCATTTTTATACTTACCTATGCATGCACGTGGAAAAAAATGTGATTGGCGTGATCCCTTTATCAGACAGTTTGCCACACTATACAAAATAACATGGTTTCAAGAGGTAAAACAGTAGGGGTCAGTTTTTGTTCTTTGTTGTTTTGTTTTGTTTTTAAAGAGCCTAGGGCGAGGGGTAAACTCAGACCTCCAGTGATGTTTTAAGGATTCCATAGGAGTTTGACCACTCATGTGAATGAAGCCAGGATCAGACCAAAGCTGTTTAAGTACTCAGCATCCAGAATTGGGACCAGATTTACAAAAGGGCTTGGACTCCCATTTAGGCCCCCAGATCAGGATCAGATTCTCAAAAGAGCTCAACACCCAGTAGGCTGAGCTCTTTGGGGAAAAAACCTGAAACCAGAGCCAAGCAATTCATAGATTGAAACCGGGTTATCCTTCGTATCTCTCTTCCCTCCTTCCATATTTTGCCACTTTGGTCTAGATTCACAAAGGAACTTAGGTGCCTAGAAAATCGCACAGTCTGAGTTTAGTGCCTAGGCTCCCTGTACAATGAATGGTGAGAGAGAGGCCCCTCTGAAAAGGGTTAACAAAAGCCAGCACGCTAGTGGCTCCCCACCGAAGCTAGCCTATGGGAGATGTCAAATTGAGGGACATGTCCTAAACCCCACCTCTCTCAGGGAGCTCTTCACCTCAATCCAGGCTGCAGCAAGGTGCCTCCTTCGGCTTGGGATGCTCAGCTGCAAACCCTCTCTTGGTGTCAGGCGCCTACGCCATTGTTGCAAGGGGCTGGGGGGAGGAGGAACAGCAGCACCACCCTCATCGCTTTAAGCCCAGTGGTTGGGGTACTCACCTGGGATGTAGGAGACCCCCGGTTCAGCGACCCCCATTGTGTGAGGGGGAGAAGGGAATTGAGTGGGGATCCGTCACTTGTCAGGTGAGTGCCCTAACCACTGGGCTATGGGATAGTCTGATGAGACACTGCGGAAGACCCACCTGTTGAAGATGTTCCACTGTGGACAAATAATTTTAAGAAGTCATTGGCACTGGGGGACTGAGTCCTGGGTCTCCCACCTGAGTGCTCTAAGCACCAGGTACAGAGTCCTCCTTATACTTCTGCTTGTTCTCTCTGGCCCAGTGATTCTTGCATTATTTATTCACAGGGGAGCAGCGTCCTCAGGAGATGGAGAGAGTCTCACACCAGAATAGCCCAGCCATCAGGGCACTCACCTGAGAAGTGGTGGAACCCTGTTCAAATCCCTTTTTCCCCCCTCAGGGGGGGATGTGAACTGGAGATCTTCCACATGCCAGATAAGTAGCCTAATCTCTGGCCTAGAAGTTGTGAGGAAGCTCCTCCTCTTCCCCCTTGGCTGTTTTGTGCAAGCTGGACTATAGGGTCCTGATCTGGTAGGCGAGCTCTGAGCACACTTACTGGATTAGGCCCCACTGGCGAGTTATCACTCTGGGACCTATGCGTCTGGATGCCTAGAGTGAGGCTTTAGTGCACGTTCTCTGAGGCAGAACCATAGGCGCTTAGGGAACTTTCACTGCAAAACTTTAGGTGCCAAGGGAGCTTAAGCACCGAAAGGGTTTGTAGGCAGCTGAGAAAGGCTTTTGTGAATCCCAGCGGGGTCTGATTGTGGGAGTTAGTTACCTAAAGTGGCAGTTAGGCTCCTAAATCCTTTTGTGACTCTCGCCCTTCATCTGTAAAATCTCCCATTGCACTAGGACAGAGGCTGATAGTCTAAGTTTTTATAGTTTTCTTCTAGAGGTACATAAAGCAATCTTGGTATGCTTTCCATTGGGGATACACAGGTGAGTGGCTGGAGAATGGAATATGACTGTCTATCAAGCTGACAAAAAGCAAGGACACTAAGGATATGTTTAAGCTGTGGGGGGCAGGGGAAACATACAGCAGTGATTCTCAGGGTACATCTACACTGCAATTAGAAACCTGTGGCTGGCCAATGCCAGCCGACTCGGGCTCGTAGGGTGGGCTGAAGCTGGAGCTCTGGGACTCTCCCGCATCCCAGGATCCTAGAACCTGGGCTCCAGCCCGAGCCCGGCTGTCTGTAGCTCAGTTAAACATTCCTGCAGCCTGAGCCCCACGAACCCAAGTCAGCTGGCACGAGCCAGCTGTGGGTTTTTAACTACAGTGCAGACATACAGTCAGAGCCCAGATCAACTGACTCAGCCTCATAGGGCTTGCATGATGGGGCTAAAAATAGCAGTGTAGATGTTCCTGCTCAGGCTCTGAAACCCAGTGAGGGGAGAGGGGCTAGAGCAGGGGCTCCAGGCTGAGCGGACATCCAGGGTGCTATTTTTAGTTCTGTAGCACAACCCCCAGGAGCCCACATTGCTCTGGGCTCTGAGACTTGCTGCTGTGGTTGTTTGTTTTGCATTGTAAATGTACCCCAAGTCAAATCTCTAATGTTGTCCTCTCTGCTTAGCTATTTGCATTCAGTTGCCTACAGCGATAAGAGGATACATTCAGGTATGGTTTTGAAGCCACTCAAACTTAATCGGCTGACTGTGGCAGAATGGTTTGAAAGGATTTGCGTTTGTGAGTCAGGGCTGGCTCCAGGCACCAGCTTACCAAGCAGGTGCTTGGGGCGGCCACTTCGGAGAGGGGCGGCACGTCCAGCTGTTTGGCGGCTATTCAGTGGACGGTCCCTCACTCCTGCTCGGAGCGAAAGACCTCCCGCCGAATTGCCGCCGTAGATCGCGATCGCAATCGCGGCTTTTTTTGTTTTGGTTTGTTTTTTTTCATTTGCTTGCTTGGGACGGCCAAAAGCCTGGAGCCGGCCCTGGAGACAGTGTACTTGCTTCCCGCATTTTTGCCATCCTGGTGCAGTTGAACATCACCTCTGTGCGCTTGTACCTGTGAAAATGAAAGGAGAGTGCTGGAAAGGGAAGACTTTCTCTTCTGTTGGCACCATGGCACTGATGTGTGGGAGGAAGCACATTCAAATCTTTTCAGTTTTTATACTTTTTAAGATGCCACTTGAGGAATGACAGGAACAAAGTATTAAAATGGCCAAGTTAGGCCTGACAGTCAGATTCTGGGAACAGAAAGGGAGATCTGGAGGCAAGGAACTGGCATGCAGGGAAAAGATAGAAACAGTTGTGCAGATAAATGAGACCCTTGGGAAAACATAAAGGTTTGAAAGTAGGGGAAAATGTGGGAACAAAGAGATGGGGGACTGCAGCAGGTAAAGACAGGTAGTGAAAGGGGCTAAGAGGGACCCATTGAGTGATGAGGCCTTCAAAATAAGGGTTGAGGAGTAGGGGGCTGCAGACTATGCTCCAGAGTTATTTTAGCATGTGGAAGGCCAGAGCATTGAATCCAGCAGGGATGGTCTGGGTGCTGCAGAGAAAATGTGGAGGGAGCAGACTCATGAATCCATTGCCTTGCAGAAGCCAGAATGGGGAGGAAGCCTGTACCTAACCTTAAAATGAGACTAACGTGAGTTAGCCCCATGAAAACATTTGAGAGTGTAGCAGTTCCCCGAAGAGTAGAATGGACACTGAAGAGAGAAGCGTGTCACAGGGCCTCCATCCCAATGGACCTGCCATTAGGTACAGGGATGCCAGGGCCTATTGGAAGAGAGGAGTTGTCTGGAGCTAGGGATGGGGCAGGGCAGGGAATCACACTATATGGGAATTCCGAAAGGCATGGATAATTCAAATTAACATTGACATTTCTGGGCTGCTTATCCAAACTGAACTTAAACCATAAATATGGGTTGCCCCTCGCTGCTAGAAAACTAAAGCAGCCATGTTTTCCAGAGCCACCGTACCGTGCATTTCAGAGCTGCTTAATTTATACTTACAATTGTGACTTCCTCTTCCCCTTTAAACAGAAATTAAAAGGGACAGCGCCAAAAGTGAAATCCCTGCAAGCTGCCTGGACACCTTTTAAAGACACCATAATAGAGGCTCAACTTAAATGTATGCCCCAACTTAAAAAACATAGTAAGAGAACCCTAAAAGTGCCACCGTGGATAAACAACAAAGTAAAAGAAGCAGTGAGAGGCAAAAAAGCATCCTTTAAAAAGTAGAAGTTAAATTCTAGTGAGGAAAATAGAAAGGAGCATAAACACTGGCAAGTGAAGTGTAAAAATACAATTAGGAAGGCCAAAAAAGAATTTGAGGAACAATTAGCCAAAGACTCAAAAAGTAATAGCAAATAGTTTTTTAAGTACATCAGAAGCAGGAAGCCTGCTAAACAACCAGTGGGGCCACTGGACAATTAAGGTGCTAAAGGAGCTGTCATAACTATAAAGGGAAGGGTAATAGCTGTCCTGTGTACAGTACTATAAAACCCCTCCTGGCCAGAGACTCCAAAATCCTTTTCCCTGTAAAGGGTTAAGAAGCTCAGGTAACCTGGCTGGCATCTGACCTAAAGGACCAATAAGGGGACAAGATACTTTCAAATCTTGGGCGGGGGAAGGCTGTTGTTTGTGTTCTTTGTTTGGGAGTGTGTTCGTTCTCGGGACTGAGAGGGACCAGACATCAATCCAGGTTCTCCACATCTTTCTAAACAAGTCTCTCCTATTTCAAACTTGTAAGTAAATAGCCAGGCAAGGCGTGTTAGTTTTCCTTTGTTTTTCTCAACTTGTAAATGTACCTTTTACCAGAGTGTTTATCTTTGTTTGCTGTACTTTGAACCTGAGACTAGAGGGGAGTCCTCTGAGCTCTTTAAGTTTGATTACCCTGTAAGGTTAATTTCCATACTGATTTTACAGAGATGATTTTTACCTTTTTCTTTAATTAAAAACCTTCTTTTTAAGAACCTGATTGATTTTTCCTTGTTCAAGATCCAAGGGGTTTGGATCTTGATTCACCAGGAGTTGGTGGGAGGAAGGAGGGGGATGGTTAATTTCTCCTTGTTTTAAGATCCAAGGGGTTTGGATTTGTATTCACCAGGGATTTGGTGAAGGTTTTTCAAGGTTTCCCAGGAATGGAATCCATTGAAATGGTGGCAGCCGAACCAGAGCTAAGCTGGTAGTTAAGCTTAGAAGTTTTCATGCAGGCCCCTACATTTGTACCCTAAAGTTCAAAGTGGGGAACCAGCCTTGACAGGAGCACTGAAGGATGATAAGACCATTGCAGAGAAACTAAATGAATTCTTTGCATCGGTCTTTATGGCTGAGGATGTGAGGGAGATTCCCAAACCTGAGCCATTCTTTTTAGGTGACAGATCTGAGGAACTGTCCCAGATTGAGGTATCATTAGGGGAGGTTTTGGAACAAATTGATAAATTAAACAGCAATAAGTCATCAGGACCAGACTGTATTCACCCAAGAGTTCTGAAGGAACTCAAATGTGAAATTACAGGTCTAGTAACTGTAGTTTGTAACCTATCATTTAAATCAGCTTCTGTATCAGATGACTGGATGATAGCTAATGTGATGCCAATTTTTAAAAAGGGCTCCAGAGGTGATCCCAGCAATTACAGGCCCATAAGCCTGACTTCAGTACAGCCAAACTATAATAAAGAACAATATTGTCAGACATATAGATAAACAAAATTTCTTGAGGAAGAGTCAACATGGTTTTAGTAAAGGGAAATCATGCCTCACCAATCTATTAGAATTCTTTGAGGGTGTCAACAAGCATATGGACAAGGGGGATCCAGTGGATATAGTGTGCTTAGATTTTCAGAAAGCCTTTAACAAGGACCCTCACCAAAGATCCTTATGCAAAGTAACCTGTCATGGGATAAGAGGGAAGGTGCTCTCATGGATTGGTAACTGGTTAAAAGATAGGAAACAAAGAGTAGGAATAAATGGTCAGTTTTCAGAATGGAGAGAGTTAAATAGTGGTGTCCCCCAGGGGTCTGTACTGCGCCCAGTCCTATTCAACATATTCGTAAATGATCTGGAAAAAGGGGTAAACAGTGAGGTGGCAAAATTTGCAGATGATACAAAATTACTAAAGAAAGTTAAGACACAGGCAAACTGTGAAGATCTACAAAAGGATCTCTCAAAACTGGGTAACTGGGCAACAAAATGGCAGATGAAATTTAATGTTGATAAATGCAAAGTAATGCACATTGGAAAGCATAATCCCAACTATACATCTAAAATGATGGGGTCTAAATTAGCTGTTACCACTCAAGAAAGAGATCTTGAGTCATTGTGGATAGTTCTGTGAAAACATCCACGCAATGTGCAGCGACAGTCAAAAAAGCGAACAGAATGCTGGGAATTAAGAAAGGGATAGATAATAAGACAGAAAATATCATGTTGCCTTTATATAAATCCATGGTACGCCCACATCTTGAATACTGTGTGCAGATGTGGTTGCCCTATTCCTATTGGAATTGGAAACAGTTCAGAAAAGGGCAACAAAAATGATTAGGGGTATGGAACAGCTTCTTTATGAGGAGAGATTAATAAGACTGGGACTTTTCAGCTTGGAAAAGAGACAGCTAAGGGGAGATATGATTGAGGTCTATAAAACCATGACTGGTATAGAGAAAGTAGATAAGGAAGTGTTATTTACTACTTCCCATAACACAAGAACTAGGGCTCACCAAATGAAATTAATAGGTTTAAAACAAATAAAAGGACGTTTCTTCACACAACGCACAGTCAACCTGTGGAACTCCTTGCCAGAGGATGTTGAGAAGGCCAAGGCCATAACAGGGTTCAAAAAAGAACTAGATAAATTCATGGAGGATAGGTCCATCGATGGCTATTAGCCAGGATGGGCAGGAATTGTGTCCCTAGCCTCTGTTTGCCAGAAGCTGGAAATGAGCGACGGGGGATGGATCACTTGATGATTACCTGTTCTGTTCATTCCCTCTGGGGCACCTGGCACTGGCCACTGTTGAAAAGAGAAGATACTGGGCTAGATGGACCCTTGGTCTGACCCAGTAGGGCCATTCTTATGTTCATCCCTGTCTCTTTCATTCTATTTTCTTCAACTTTTGTAGCACTGTTATCAAAACTTCAAAGCCTTTGGCAGGCTTTTCAGCTTTCATAAAAAATAGAGTGCGCAAAGCAAAATATTTACAAGTAGGAATGAATCCATGTCTTCTTTTTGTCTACACCAGACTCAGGACTAGGTAACTTTATCTGACTGAAGGACTGGATTCTCTCCATAGGTGAGGGCTGTATCACATTACAAGGCTTGCTTGAGACACATAACATTTAAAATCCTTCACACACATTACGATCTCTGTTTGGAGAGTTTCGTGAATGGTATTTCCACATTGGCTAATAGCCATTAATGGACTTAATCACCATGAATTTATCCAGTTCTCGTTTAAACGCTGTTATAGTCCTAGCCTTCATAACCTCCTCAGGTAAGGAGTTCCACAAGTTGACTGTGCGCTGCGTGAAGAAGAACTTCCTTGTACAATGGCTAGGAACGTGAAGATAAGGTAAAGAGTAAGTCATGCATGGACAGTGCATGGACACAGCAGGTTGTGCAGAGAATTGTTCCTACAAAGTGACCAAGCCAGTCCCCAAACGAGTGATGCAATGTACAGTAGAAGCAATGTAATGTGTAAATGTAGATAAAGGTTTGCTGTGAACATTTGAATGTGTGGTTCGCCCTATGTCCACTGCCATGTTTGAGTCTCATCAACTCAGTGTAGCTTTACTGTATGACAAATAAAGGACCCTGAGTGACGTGAGTACAGTCAAACTGAGTTCTCAGGGAACTGAGTGGAAATGGTCTCAGGGAGTTCCTGAGCCAGAGTCAAACCACTTTTCCTAGTGGCACTGTGTTTACCACAGTACAAGTACCCTCCTACCACCTTATTACCATTTCATCTCTGCTTAGGATAGTCACCTCTTTAAAACAGCATATTAGTGACCCCTACTGGCCCCCTGGTGGAAATTATGAAAGCACTTGGCTCTTCTCTCATTGACGTCTGTGGGAGACTTACCACTGACTTGAATGGGAACTGAGATAGGCTGGGATTTTTCAAATGTGTCTAGAGCTGTCCTAAGTAAAGTTCATGAACTCTCCCTCTGTAAAGTGACCATATACCTCAAAGGTTGAAAAGAAACGCTTTGGGCCAGAGTGAGACTGGGTCCTGAGTGAGCATACAAGGGAGTTGCTTTCCCTTGGCTTGTAGGGAATCCTCTATTTTGTGAGCCTGCTAGAGCTTATGTTGCCCACAAACTGGATAGGGAGTGACTTCAATGGAACTACTCATGCACTTGAAAATTGGGTACATGTGGGGTATTTGCAGGACTAGGGCTTTATCTGTCTTTGCCTCAGTTCCTGCTCTGTAAAATGGGGATAATCCTTTCCTCTCATCTATTTAGATTGTAAATTCCTTGAGTGGAGATTGTTTCTTACTGTGTGTTTGTACAGCACCTACCATAATGGAGGCCTGTTCTTAGTTGATGCCTCTAGGCCAGCAGATACTAAATTTATTGGTTTGCAGGCCACCTTAAAATGTGAATTGGTGGAACATCAAGCTCATGTGCTGTAGTTTAGGAACCCCTACAATATGCACTACAATAATACAAGGAATTAACGAGCTCAAACATTTGTTTTCCATTTTATGAATGATCTGAGGTTATAAAGGCTTCTCTCTTCTTCTTCTGTGGTCAAGTTACTGTGCCAAAAGCCACAAGGTTTATAGGGTATTCAATTATTCACCAGTATTTTGACGTGTTTATACCTTGCTTCTCTCTTTATAATGAAGACACATTTTATACGACTATTTTCCTCTTTAAAAAAAAACAAAAGAAAAAAAGTCTGAAAATTCTGTGACTGGAATGAACCTGTGGAATTTTATCAGCACTACGGTTACAGTTGCTACCACGGGAGCAGACACTCAGTTTCCGTAAATTGTTATAAACCATTCAAGTCAATGGGCCTGAAAAGTTGAATCAGCTAAGGAAGTCTTCCTGACTGCTGAGTGTGCTGTTATGATCTGTCCAGTGCTTTCAGTGATCACTCTCCTGCCTAGCTCTTTGTGCGGCTATGGTGTGTGTCGTTTCTTTGTATAAGGAGGCGAGCGACCGGGGAAGCTTCTAGCCTGAAGAGACTCACAAAACAGCTTTATGGATAACATAACTTCTGTAATTCTAGGGTGGCTTCCTGTTCAGTGTTTGGAAGCAAGTGGCTCTTTTTGTGATTGTTTACCAATGTCACATGACAGTCTCTGTAGCAGAATGCAGTCTGAGGAGGCTTCCACAACAAGGTTTAATTCATACTTGCTTAATGAGCTTTGGAGCAGGCCATAAAATTGTACAAGGCGCTTTCTTAAACTTCGATTCCTAAACTTTCATGCTATTGAAATATTATTTTATCCAATTTTTGGTGACATTGAGAAACGAATATAAAACTAACTTAGCCTCTTTTCTGTGCAGAATCTCTACTCAGCTCTTGCTGCTGTAGATGGACTAGTTTGACACCAAAATTCAGGGTTTCAATTTCTGTACAATTCATCTTGTTGTTTAAAGGATTATAAATCAATTACATGTAATTATTGAGACAAACCGCCATACTCACTCATGTCTGATCTCAAAACCAACTTTGATAGTTGAATTATACTCTTTGCTTGATGAGCAAATGTAGGAACAGGAGAAAAATCAAAGAGCATATTTACGCTGTCATAGTTTATGAATCAATTTCATTTCTAAAGCAGATGGGAGCTTACAAATAGCTGTTCCATAAATACCATTCAACAACTGAAGTATGGTAATTTGCAGTGTGGGACAGAAAGATTTGTTTATATAAATACCCCTTGTTTTAAAAACAAGGACCTTGCATTAAGGGAAGGTGGCTAACCCATCCCTGCCAAAGACCATTTCTTTCTGCAGTTCAATAATAATAATTAATTAATACTTCTAAAGAGCAGATTTTCCTCTAGAGTGGGCCAGATTGGAAAATATTGATATTTGTTTTCACCTTCCCTCCCTACTTCAGATGACACTTTGCTATCCCACACACTAAGTATAATTTTCAGGAGCAAAGTACAGACACTTTTAACAAATGAGTGTAATAGATGTTTGTCTGCCAAAAGGTTATTTAAAAAATAAATAAGAAAACAAATGCGTGTGGCCCCAATACAGCAAACCACTTATGTCTGTGCTTGACTTTATGCGGTTGAATACTCCCTATTAAAGTCAATAGGAGTCCTCCCCTGATCAAATTTGAGCACGTGTATAAGTGTTATGCTAAATGAGGATCTCTATTTCTTATTCCTTCATTCTTCGCTGCCAAACAGGGGGTTTATCACAAAAGGGCTACCACAAAAGAAGAGTGGCAGGAAAACACCGAGAGAGCAAATCTGTCGCTTATGCCCAGAACTGTTAAATTATATCAACCTTTGAACCAGGTTCTTGAAGAATGCTGTTTAATGCATAGTTCCTGGTGAAAGCTAACAAAGATGTCTCGTTGTCTGTACAGTGATGGTTCTTTCTGTTCCCCAATTATAGTGAGCCTCGATAGCCATGTGGATTGCCATTTAGAATATATTTGGTGTGGTTTTCCTCTACATTTGGTGTGGTGTCTATTTTCTAGACCAACCAGGTTCTCAACCTTTTTCTTTCTGAGCCTCCCGTCCTCACATGCTATAAAAACTCCACAGCCCATCTGTGCCATAACAACTAGTTTTCTGCATAGAAAAGTTAGGGTTGGCATTGGGGGATAGCAAGCAGGGCAGTTACCTGGGGCCCCCACGAAGCTACATTGCTCAGGCTTCAGACCCGGGTGGCGGGGCTCAGGGCCCTGGGCTTCAGCCCCATGTGCTGGGGCTTTGGCTTTCTAACTTGGGCCCCAGCGAGTCTAATGCTGGCCCTGCTTGCCGGCCCCCCTGAAACCTGCTCGTGGTCCCCAGGGGGACCCGGGCCCCCGTTTTAGACAGTGCAATGGGTTTGCATTTACAGGACTATCTTTACAAAGACAATAATTTTGCATTTGCAATTTGCCGTTCATGTTTGTGTGCTTCAGAATTCCTCCCCTTGCCAGCTAGGAGCTTGATCTTCTGTGACTAGCTCCATGGATGCTGATTTGTGATAGCTGGCCCTCTATGTGAAATAATGATTACATTCCTGTTTGGTTATCTCTGTCCTGCCTCCCTGAATTCCCCTTCCAGTTTCAAATGGAGATGCTTTTCTCCTTCATTTGTTTTCCAAAGGGGCTGTGTAAAGTTGCTGCGTGGAACTAACCAGCTGTCACATTCCAGCCCACAGGAGGCTGCATTTCAGGGGAGAGAGAAGTACGTTTTGTTGAACGGTTTGTCAAGTGCATTGGGATCTTTTTGGAATGAAAGGCTGTATCTAAACCTAAGATATTAATGGGGTGGGGAGTCTGCAAGAAAATTTTATAAATCTGGGTTGGCTCTTGAGATGCAAATAGCCCGAGTCGTCTTTATACTATTTTGTGATGTAAAGGGGCTGTAGTCTAAATGGAAAATCAGGCTCTATCTCATGGCAGACACTGCTAAAAACTGTTGAAGTCTTCATTAATTCAAGTTATAATACAGCCAGGGATAAGAGCCATATTTTTAAAAAAAAACCTCCAGGCTAGATTTTTCAAGTGCTCAACACCAAGAATTGGAGCCCAATATTTTTTTAAAGGAGGTGTTGTGTTAATTTAGATGGAATAAATGGACCAACAGCATTAATATAACACAGTCTCTCTCTAACAATAAACAATGTCTGGGGTGTGGTAGACAGAGACCTCAGTGGCTTTTTTTCCCTTAGATATTGTACAAGTAGAAATGAATGTGAATACTTCATTCCATCCCTTGCCAATTACATTACAAACAGGGAATTGGGCCAAAAATGTTCCCCGTTAGTTGGTGGGGGTGGGGGTGTACTTCAGACCCTGAATTGTTATAAGTACATGTAAAAGTAATCAACAAATCAACTTCTTGTAACTGAGAATGACTGATGTCCAAAGGAGAACTATGAATATTATAAACAGTTACCAGAGAGCATTGCATAAAAATCAACTTCTGTGAAAAGCAATCCTGTATTTAAATTCTTTAGCCTTGTTTGTTCCACTGTTTGATGTTGTTTGTATTCTTTCTGGAAAATCAATATGCAGCTTTTAAAATAGGAAAGAAAGAACTGGGCATTTAATTATCCACCCTAAATGGGAATCTGTGCTGAAATGTAAATGTTGCCAGTTACTAAATGTAGCACAGGTATTGCCCTTGTGCTCAGAATGGCTTTTTCATGCAGAGTTTCATTCTTGGATGATAACAGCTCTAGCTAGTACAGAAGGAAAACTGACTTTTTTGTTTTTGTTCTGGGAGTTCTAGAATTCCCATTGCTAGGTCTAATGCAGTTGCTCTAGCATTTTCCATTGAGAGAGGGAGAAATTCCACTTCCTACTATGAAGGCTTTATGAAATGAAACAGTTTCTGTTCTGAGGAACAGAGAGCCTAGAGATTTTTATATTCTGAATGAATCCTGCAGTGTGGAGGTTTCTGGTTTAATTAGGACCAGTTGGTGCTTCTGTCCATCCTTCATAGTTCACTTGTACATGGAGGGCAGATTTTTGCAATGCACACCTTAGTAAGTATGCAAACTGAAAATGCTAAATTCAGTCACAAAATACCCCCATCTCCATATCCTGCAAACTTTTATGCTTTCATTTATAATAGTCTTCCAAAGGGAAGTCGTGGAAGCCCTATTGATTGAGAAATTAGCCTGGACAAAGCACGGTAGAATGTTCAATGGAGAGCAATCCTGAACCAGCAGGAGAAATAGACACAATGTTTTAGTAGGTATTTTCCCACTTCTAATGTCCATGGATCTAAGATAAATGAGGGCACAACTCTTCTGATTGCCCACCCACATTAGGGACCAGATCCTCCGCTATTTTAGGTCTAATGTTTGTTCTTTTTGAGAGGGTTGAATTTAACTTCTAGACTCATTTAAGAATGCAGTCTCTTCCTACTGATCCTGGTGATTTCCCCCCTCATTCCTGAAGGTCTTCAGCTATATGCTACCTTTCGATGTATTGATGGTAAACTGGATTATTCTAAGATTCTGGTTCTTCCGGTCTTATTCTTCTATGCACCCAGATTTTAATTAGGACAAAATATTCCTTGGCACTACCAGTTTTTCAGATCTTTGTGCCTATCTGTAATAAAGATGCTGGAAGTTTATGTCTGATGATGGGCTCCCAGGAAAGAAGCCTAGGTTTTGTAGTCAAATTTAGCTGCAATCATTTCTATTTCAGGGAGACTGAGTCATTGTAATTTTGTCAGTTCCATGGGCAGGTAGAGCCTTGTATATTTACAGCATAGCTGATGTGATTCATTATAATTATTTCCCAATGTTATCTGAACATGTTATCCATTTGAAATGACTCTAAAGTGTCCATTTCCTGGCTAAGAGAGCCACCTGCATCTACCCATCTACTGCATTTGTAACAAAATTATACCCTGTCATTGCTTTAAATGTGAGTACTTGATGCATTCAGTTTTAGAGTCGGCCCACTGCTTTTGTTTCATACATTGATTGCCTTCTGCTTTAATGAGTTTGGGGGGGGGGGTCTCTTTAAGGTTCAATCCATTGTAAAGTATGGAAGTTAGAGACAGGAAAAGACCTACAGGATCATATAATCCATCCCCCTGTCAGAGAGGGAAACAATCTTCAGACAGAGGCTGTATCTTCTTGTAAACTAGTAAAAGGCTAAATTTAGTAAAGCGGGTGCAATGAGGTGTCCATTATACCTCTTGGCACCTGCAATCCTGTCACTAGAGTTAATGCTGTGGGGAGGTAGAGGGCTAGTAACTCTGTCATCTTCCCCAAGGATTTTACCTTGGAAAAGGGATCAGCTTTATCATCTGGTGGAGCATACTGTCCCTAGAATTGAACTGCCTCAAGGGACTTGCTGCATCAACTTCTGTCTTTCCAACCACATTTTGAGCGTCAATGGCTCTTTAATGACCCCTCTCTCTCACGAGGAGCAGCAGCTGTTTCGCGCTGTTTAAAATGTGCAGCTACCAGTGAACAGTACTTGGGTTAACACCAGTGTAAGCTGAATCTCTTAATTTTAGCTTGGTCTTATAGCCTGCCCTATTCGACCCTCCAATAGTGCAGTGATATTGACATTCTTTTCCCTTTATAGACCTGTGTGTACCTCAGTCAGACTCTTCTTTCATCTCCTCTTTATAATGAATTCATATATATGTAATGCAGCTGTAACCATTGATTTTAAAAATCACTCTTATATTTCCTGACCTAGATCCAGCTTCTCACTGACCTCTTTACATACGATGTTTGATCATGCACTGAGGTTTGTTTAGGCTAATCTTATGCTCATAGTATATTTGCATGGAAATTTTATGGAGTGAGAGGCACAAATAAAAAGGCTACTTCTCTGTTCCAGCTATTATGTCTTTAATGTAGCTGTTTTACACCAGAGTCCTGAATTCCCCTAGTACATGAACGGTTTCAGAGTAGCAGCCGTGTTAGTCTATATCCGCAAAAAGAAGAACAGGAGTACTTGTGGCACCTTAGAGACTAACAAATTTATTAGAGCAGAAGTGGGCTGTAGTCCACGAAAGCTTATGCTCTAATAAATTTGTTAGTCTCTAAGGTGCCACAAGTCCTCCTGTTCTTCTTTATTCTAGTACATGAAGACGTCTCAGAATGGGAGTAGTTATCCAGTCTAGTGCTAGAACAACGCAGAGGCATGTTGGAGATTATCACAGCTCAAGTTTTGAGCTTGTTTCCTTGCTCCTGTAGTGGGAGCAGTGGAGAGTCAGCATAAGAGGAATGAAAACCTCCCCATTGCTAACCAGCGATGTCCTGACACCAAAACAATGCTCACCGGCTTCTGTGGGGGAGCTGTGTAGCCTTTTATTGTATTTAAAGTGAATTTAAATTGAAAGTGAATGTCTGATATTTGGTTCCTCTAAATACTGATCAGTCTTATACTTTTAAAACCCTACAGATGAACTCTAATTAGCACATAATGAATATATATGATACAACACATTGATTGATCATAACAAGTGCAAGATTTAGTTTATTTTGCAAGTTTTATGAAAGTTAGAATTAAAGTTATGAGTACCCGTCAAGCATATAGAAATGTTATACAGACCAAGGCACAAGTTACAGCTGCATCTATCTGGATAGAGGAACAACACATCATGGGCCCTGAAAAGGGAAGTGGTGGTAGTGGTAGTAATAGTAAAAAAGTTGTGGAAATAGGATTTGAGGAGAGAGATCTAGATTACATTAATAACCCCATCTGCCTCATGAAGAAAAAAGCGAGGCACTCTGGAGTGTGTTCTAAATTGACCACTGATGGATACATTGCATGCATTTTGAGAGATGAGGGAGAAAAGCTGTTTTCAGTCACCTAAAGTATATAGGTATCAAGGGACAATCTAAGACAAAATGTCTGGAATACACTTATACTATACCACCACCATTTTATACTCAGTTAAGAAGACCTTGGCTAGAGCTTTCAAATCTAGAAAATAGCTCATAGCGGTAAGGGAGAAAACTTGGTAAAAAGATTATAAATACAGTGGATTGGGAATTAGAATTTCCATTCCACGGGGAGATTCTGACAATTCAATTCCCCCAACCCCCATTTTTAATTAGGACAAAAAGCCTGCATTTAGAAGGGTCTCAGAAAATGAAATTGTTGCAAACATTTTGTGTTTGGTCAGTAACACATTTTTGTTTTGATAGAATTCAAATGTTTCATTTCAATTTCTTTACTCTTTATTATATACTTTATATTATTTATAATATATCAAAACTAAGTCATTTTGAAATAAAAAAAAATCTAACCTTTTCATTCCAATAAGATTGAGACTTTAAACCTCCTCAGAATCCTTTATGTTGATTTTTTAAAAAATAAATGTGTGTCTCAAAATTGACACATTCCTGCAGAACATTTTGATTATGATGAATTGGCATTTTCCGACTGACCAAAAAAAGTTTGAAAATTTTCAAGCACCTCTAGTTATAATCAAGTTTAGCGGAAATCAAGAGGTTAGGTACTATGTGGTGCTTAGATATTCCTGTCATGGGCACTGTAGGAAAAATAGAAGGTAGCCACAAGAGCTGCTGAGCTGGGAATAGTCAATGAGGTCTAGTCACAATTCTTTTTCTTTAAAAACAAACAGTGGTTCTCAGCTGACATGTAAAGCAGGCCCTTCTTTTAGCTGTCTCTTTGAAGGTTAATTAGTCTTCTTACATTTATTTCTATCAAATACACACTATGATTCTCAACTTCTTTCCAATACTGTGACCTCATGTTGCACAATATTTTGGCACCTCCTTCTCATTAATTTAGATGGTCATCAAGTCCAGCCCCCTGCCTTCACTAGCAGGATCAAATACTGATTTTGCCCCCAAATTCCAAAGTGGCCCCTTCAAGGATTGAACTCACAATGCTGGGATTAGCAGGCTAATACTCAAACCACTGAGCTATCCCTCTCCCCGGCTAGCCATAAAGAAAAGAGAGTTTGGTTACAGACCTCCCTGTCCCCCTGATCTGTTTGTGACCTGCTGGGAGCTGCAAACCCCAGGCCGAGAAACTCTGTTCAGGAATGGCCTTTGGTACTGCACTCAGTGTTCCAGACGTGATGTACTGAGTATCTGGAAAGAGGAACTATTATTCATTTCTCTTTGCTGCCCTGTACGTTAAGCTCCTACTTTCAAAGTGTCAATCACTTACACCTGGGCCACTTGACCTTTTTTCCTTCTGCACTTCTGTTAGCAAAAGTAACAACTCAATACATATTTTTGCCTTCTGATAGACTTTCCCTCAATTACATTTAATGATGCTGAATTTCATTTTGTCATTATTTGACCTATTTCTCCAAGCTGTATAAATGCTTTTGAAGAACAGTTGGTTGGCCAATATAAATTAACTCATGCTTCCAGTCAAGTATTGGGTGTATCAGTATTCACAGCCACAAACCCACCATCACAATCGTATAGTGATAAGGGGACATGTTAGGAAAGAGACAGGTATTTATAGGTGGATGGACAGGGAGACAAAACTATCCTCTTGTCCCCTTCTTTGTTCTGCTAAATCCTGTGTCCACCTTCTGCCTTCACTAACCTCCGTGTAATGGAGGTGGAAATTGTGCTGGGAGTCTTTAAGGGGCCAGGTGTCTCAGGATCCAGGAGTGATAATCAGCTCCTCTCCATCTGACTTTGAACGGCTTATATGCTTTGCTGTGTCTGCTCTGTGGGTAAACAGAGAACTTGTCTATCAGTCACCATTCACGAGAAGTAACATTCACAAAAATATCCTCATTGATATATCAGCATCACTTTGTTCTTGTGTAGTTAGGATGGTGGGGACCCCACTAAAGAACAAGGGTGAGCTTTTAGTAGTAATTCAACTTCATTACAGTTATTGCTGCTCACTTAAGATACTTCAGATAACTTTTTAGAGCACAAGGGCGGGGGTGAGATTTCCAGATATGGAATAGGGTGCGTGGAAAATCTCAGGATGGTTTTCAGGTGTGTCGCTTAAGAGGGTTAATTAGGTTTTTCGGTGCCCACATTTTGCATCTCTAATTTCCTAACGTGTTCTTACCCTTCTAGTGCCTTCCCACTGAGCTCTGCTCTTCACAGCCAAATTTCACAATTAAGTCTGGATGGCTAATGTCACAATATTGTGCAGCAACTGTACTGCATGGAATTTCACATCTGTACACTTGCCTACTTTGTGAAGCCTCCAGACCACCCACAACTTGCTTCACACAAGACCTGAGGAAAAAGCACATTAATAGCAACAAGAGGCAGAAGGCAAATAAATGATTGACTGATAGTAGCATAGAAGCCGAAACATGGTATATAATATCTGTATATCTAGGTTCTTATGTGGTTCCCATTATCATGGTATCTGAACATCTATAGTATGTCCTTACTACCACAGCAACTTGTTAGACATTACTCATACCACAGAACACCACAAGAGTGAACCGAGTGAGCTGTGAACAGAGGAGAAGCAAACAAAGGGAGATTGCTTGGGAACTGTCTGAGAGGGGCTACGGTGAGTGCTGTACTAGGGGGGCTGTGTTCTGAGCTGGTGGGGTGAATATCCGAGTGTCTGCTGTGACCACTTGTTTGACTGATTCTAGGTGCCGGGACTGTTTCACTGTGTGTTTGTTTGAAAAGTGTGAATTGGGAGTGCTTTGTTCCAGGTGGGCCTTGAGTAGTTGATTGGAGAGAAGGCTTTGAGTCGGGGCAACTGCTTCAAGCCAGCACCCTTATTAAAAAAGCAGCCAGTTGCGAACTGAGTGAGCTGTGATCAGGGGAAGTTTGCCTGGAAGTTCGCTTGGGGGGAGTAGTTCCCATAGAGTTTTTGCCTGTCAGGCTTCTGTGAGCAGTAAATACAACATCTGAAGAGGCTCTTAGAAGGAAGACAATATGGAGAGTGAGAGATCAGCTGTTGGGACCTGCACAGGATGTGCCATGTTTGTATTTCTCCCAAAGGACAGAAGCGACTTTGTCTGTCTGAAGTGCAAGCTCGTCTCCATATTGGAAGAGAAAGTTAAAGGACTAGAGACCCAAGTATCAACCCTGCATTGCATCAGAGAAAATGAAGACTTTCTGGATAGAAGCCAGCATTTGGTATTGCAGGCACAGCATGCTGAAGAATCAGAGAGGGCAGTGCAGAACGGGGAAGAAAACTGGCAACATGTGACTTCCGGAAGAAGAAAGAGGAGAACTTATGTACCCTCAATGCAGATAGAGGTAAGAAACCATTTTCAGGCTCTCTGCACAGGTACTAAGGTGGAGAATGGTTTGGAAGAGTTATCTGAGGGAAGGGATCAGAAGGAGATCCTATTGACCAGAAGGCCGGGGTTGCATTGTCCTAGGGATGGGGGTTCCACGACCACCACTCCCACGAGGAGGAGACTGGTGGTGGTCGGGGACTCCCTCCTAAGGGGGATTGAGTCCTCCATCTGCCATCCAGACTGGGAAACTTGAGAAGTGTGCTGCTTGCCTGGAGCTAGAATTCAGGATGTGTCTGCTGAGACTGATCAAGCCCTCGGACCGCTACCCCTTCCTACTTCTCCATGTGGGCACCAGTGATACTGTCAAGAATGACCTTGAGCAGGTCACTGCAGACTGTGTGGCTCTGGGAAGAAGGATAAAGGAGTTTGAGGTGCAAGTCGTGTTCTCATCCATTCTCCCTGTTGAAGGAAAAGGACCAGGTTGGGACCATCGAACTGTGGAGGTAAATGCATGGTTCCGCAGGTGGTGTTGGAGAAAGGGCTTTGGATTCTTCGACCATGCAGGAAGAAAGATTGCTAGGAAGAGATAGGATCCACCTAACGAAGAGAGGGAAGAGCATCTTCGTGGGCAGGCTTGCTAATCTAGTGAGGAGGGCTTTAAACTAGGTTGGCTGAAGGATGGAGACTTAAGCCCTGAGGTAAGGGGGAAGTGGTGTACCGGGAAGAAACACAAGGAGGAGGGTGCCACAGGGGAGGCATCCTGATTCATACTGAGAAAGTAGGGCAATCAACTAGTTATCTTAGGTGCCTGTATACAAATACAAGAAGCCTGGGAAACAAGCAGGAAGAACTTGAAGTCCTGGCACAGTCCAGGAACTATGATATGACTGGAATAGCAGAGACTTGGTGGGGTAACTCACATGACTGGAGCACTGTCCTGGATGGGTATAAACTGTTCAGGAAGGACAGGCGGGGGAGAAAAGGTGGAGGAGTTGCACTGTATGTAAGAGAGCAGTATGAATGCTCAGAGCTCCAGTATGAAACTGGAGAAAAGCCTGTTGAGAGTCTTAGGGTTAAGTTTAGAGGCGAGAGCAACAAGGGTGATGTTGTGGTGGGTGTCTGCTATAGACAACCAGACCAGGAGGAGGAGGTAGACGAGGCTTTCTTCAGGCAACTAATATAAGTTTCCAGATCACAGGGGGTTCTCATGGGGGACTTCAATCACCCGGACATCTGCTGGGAGAGCAATACAGCAGTTCACAGACAATCCAGGAAGTTTTTTGAGAGTGTTGGGGACAACTTCCTGGTGCAAGTGCTGGAGGAACCAACTAGGGCCCGTGCTCCTCTTGACCTGTTGCTGACAAACAAGGAAGAATTGGTAGGGGAAGTAGAAGTGGGTGGCAACCTGGGCAGCAGTGACCATGATATGGTCGAGGTCAGGATCCTGACAAAAGGAAGAAAGGAGAGTAGCAAAATACAGACCCTGGACTTCAGAAAAAGCAGACTCCCTCAGGGAACTGATAGGCAGGATCCTCTGGGAGGCTAATATGAGGGGGAAAGGAGTCCAGGAGAGCTTGCTGTATTTTAAAGAAGCCTTATTGAGGACACAGGAACAAATCATGCCGATGTGCAGAAAGAATAGCGAATATGGCAGGCGACCAGCTTGGCTTAACAGAGAAATCTTTGGTGAGCTTAAACACAAAAAGGAAGCTTAAAAGAAGTGGAAATTTGGACAGATGACTAGGGAGGAGTATAAAAATATTGCTCGAGCATGCAGGGATGTAATCAGAAAGGCCAAAGCACAATTGGATTTGCAGCTAGCAAGGGATGTGAAGGGTAACAAGAAGAGTTTCTACAGGTATATTAGCAACAAGAAGAAGGTCAGGGAAAGTGCGGGACCCTTACTGAATGAGGGAGGCAATCTAGTGACAGATGATGTGGAAAAAGCTAAAGTACTCAATGCTTTTTTTGCCTCAGTCTTCACAGACAAGGTCAGCTCCCAGACTAATGCACTGGGCTGCACAGAATGGGGAGGAGGTGAGCAGCCCTCAGTGGTGATAGAACAGGTTAAGGACAATTTAGAAAAGCCAGACATACACAAGTCCATGGTGCCAGATGCAATGCATCCGAGGGTGCTGAGAGAGTTGGCAGATGTGATTGCAGAGCCATTGGCCATTATCTTTGAAAACTCGTGGCGATTGAGGGAGGTCCCGGATGACTGGAAAAAGGCAAAGATAGTGCCCATCTTTAAAAAAGGGAAGAAAGAGAATCTGGAAAACCACAGACCGGTCAGCCTCACCTCAGTCCCTGGAAAAATCATGGAGCAGGTCCTCCGGGAATCCATTTTGAAGCACTTGGAGGAGAGGAAGGTGATCAGGAACAGTCAACATGGATTCATCAAGGGCAAATCATACTGGACCAACCCGATTGTCTTCTATGATGAGATAACTGGCTCCGTGGATATGGGGAAAGCAGTGGACATGATATACCTTGACTTTAGCAAAGCTTTTGATACGGTCTCGCACAGTATTCTTGCCACCAAGTTAAAGAAGTATGGATTGGAAAAATGGACAATAAGGTGGATAGAAAGTATGTTTAGTCTGGTGGACAAATCTAATTCTTCCTTCAGCAGGTACACTTTCATGTAGGTGCTTGTGACGCGGTGTGCATATCCCACACTGGAGAAGAAAGGGTTAACCCCACACTATGGGTGGTGGAAGTCCCACCCCAAGGCTGTGCTGGGCATGCTCCAACTTCTGCCTCAGTATAAAAGGGAGCAGCCCAGCTCATTCTCAGCTGACTGCTGGAGGGGAAGGACCTTTGGCTGGAGCTCCAGCTGAAAATCTGCCACAACCCTTGCCTGCAAGAGCCAGAGACCCTGCAAACTGGATAGTAGGCCTGGAGCCCAAGGAGTGCCTGAGAACCATCCACGCTGAGGCGCTCGGAGACCCTGACACCACACAGACAGCAGCGTCTGGAACTACAGTAAGAAGTCACTCAGGGAGGATGAGTGAGTGGTATCTCCCACCTGAGTGAGGTCAGCGTGTTTCGGTGGAATTCCCCACTGACCCAGTGACGGACTGCTCCGTCATTGTTAGGGCCCTGGGTTGGGGCCCGGTGGAGTGGGGTAGGCCTAGGCCTCCTTCCCGGGCCATCATCCCCCTGGTGGCAGCCCCCACCATATTGACTCTAGCCATTGGGCTGTGCTGCCCTGTGTCTGAGGGCCACCATTTTGACTGTGTGGTCACCTGTGGGCTGCCAGAGTATTTAACTGTGGTGATATCAACCCTCTGCCCTGCCCCAAAGAAAGATGGGGTGTGCATACATCGTGACAATGCTGCTGTATTAGTTTCTGTAGGTTTTCTACCTTTAATGCACACTGGGGGATAAAAAGCATTCTTATGCCTTGATATCCTAGAAAATAATTTGTCTTGTGTTGCCTGAGCCTGCTAGAACAGAAATTCTTACTGGGGGAGGAGGAGGCGAGATAAGAGATTTGTCAATGGAATGAGTCAGATGCTAGAGAACATCAAGGATAGACTGGAGGAACAATTTGCCAAGGACTGTATGTGCACAGTCCCTATATTCTTTCTTTTGAAAATGGGCCAGAATTTTGAAAACACCTAAGGGTGAGAACTCAATCTGATCTGAATGCCCCAGCTTTTTTGAAAATCTGACCCTTAGTGTTCATAAAAAGAAATTTGGCAACTGTAAATATGATCATGCCATGGAGCATTTCAGCAAAGTGATTGAACTATTTTAAATACCCAGGTTGTCTTTGGTGCCTTCAGTGGTTATAAAAATGTGGCCCCCTCTGCCCTTTTTGAATTGCCTTGTTTCCACATAGCATTCCTTCCTGGGGGGAGGGATAGCTCAGTGGTTTGAACATTGGCCTCCTAAACCTAGGGTTGTGAGTTCAATCCTTGAGGGGGCCACTTAATGATTTGGGTAAAAATCTTTCTGGGTATTGGTCCTGCTTTTAGCAGGGGGTTGGACTAGATGACCTTCTGAAGTCCCTTCCAACCCAGATATTCTATGACACAGGAAACAAGCCCCTGTCAAGTTCATCTGATAAATGGTCCAAAGGCATCATTCTGTGACATACATCTATCATCAAAACTAATAAACCAGGCATATTTTAAAGGTGACTTCTGTTTGTAGTTATTGTCAATGGGCAGGTAATTGAATTCCTAGTGGAAGAAGCATTATGACAAAAGAGAAAATAGTTTTGTACTCAGAGCCATTATTTTAATCATTCATAAGTACTGTTTATGCTGTCTATAATACACATGTTTTCTTTCTGATTAAAGTTGCTATTTTTCCTAATTGAGGGATTACTATTAACACAAAATACCATATGCAGAGCTCTGCTTTTTTATAAATCTAGAAATGTGGCTCACAGAAACTTGGCTGAATAGGTTCTTGTACATGTATCAGATTCAAAATGGGAGTGTCTGCATCTAGAGAAGAAAACAAAGGGCAGGAAAAGTCTCCACAAAAAGGACTTAGGAAGCTAATGGTGTCTGCATCCTGTGAACATATGGAGAATTCTCACGTGGTGGCCAAGTGCAGATGTTTATTAGATTTGTTCCATGCTGAGATTATCAGTTTTCTGTCACTGCTTCCACAGTTCTGGCTCCAATCCAATGCGTCTGCTGGGAAAGGCTGCGAGTGTTTGAAGCGGGATACCACTAAGTAAATAAGCCTACCGTGCAAAAAAAAATAAATAAATAAACACAACAAAAACCCCCCAGTAATTGTTGCTTCATATATTGAATTAATGGCTTTCCATTAGGAAAAAACAAATAAGAACCGGTGTGTGGGCACATACAGTCTTGTGGGAGAGGGGAGGTGTATGTGGCATATAATAATGGTACGAATTTGCTTTGAGATTGCAGAGAAAGTTTAAGATTTGGTCATGCTACTAGGACTAATGAGTTTGAGATTCTCAGAAAGAAAGTGACAGAGGATATTGGAGTATGAGAACTTCACAAATTGCAGTCTAAGACTCCAGAGCAGTTTGCAGCCAGCTGGCCAAAAAGCCAGCTATCCAATCTTCTCCAGCAATGTTTCTTTTTTTACTGCAACTCCTGAGTGGCTGTGGGGTCCCTTGCGTCAGGATTAGACACTAAACGTTAACCTTCCTTGAGACTCTATAATCCCTGAATCTTAGAAGAAACAGCTTAAAGCTACATTCTACCTTTGGTTACACTTGTGCAACCAGACTAAAATCAATGAGATTGTCTTTGTGTAACTGACCACAGAATTTGGCCCAAAGACCTTGTCATAGAGCAGGGGTAGGCAACCTATGGCATGTGCGCCAAAGGCGGCACGCGAGCTGATTTTCAGTGGCACTCACATTGCCCGAGTCCTGGCCACCGGTCCAGGGGGGCTCTGCATTTTAATTTAATTTTAAATGAAGCTTCTTAAACATTTTAAAAACCTTATTTACTTTGCATACAACAATCGTTTAGTTATATATTATAGACTTTTAGAAAGAGACCGTCTAAAAACATTAAAATGTATGACTGGCACGCGAAACCTTAAATTAGAGTGAATAAATGACGACTCGGCACACCACTTCTGAAAGGTTGCCTACCCCTGTCATAGAGACATTATGTAGACACCAGCTGGAATCAGGGTTGCCGTTAGTGGAGATGGGGGTGACTCCCATGCAGGTGGCAGAGCACCTGCAGCGCTGGCCCAGCGTAGTGGCTAAACTAATGTTCACAGGGCACTTTTGTAGCACCCTCATGCAGGTAGGGGATGGGATGACGCATGCAGCAGCAAATCTCCAGCCCTGTTTTGCTACACTTTGGGCTGGGAACAGAGGCTGCACACCTCCTCCCCATCTAGCCGGCACTCTTGTGCTGAGGTACTATGTCACCTGTGTGACACAGGCCCTCCCATAGTTGGGCAGAAGATTGGACATGCCCCTCAGAGAACAATGAAAGCATTTCCCCCCTCTTATTTTGTGCACTAATGATAATAATAATAAAAATTGAGACCAAGATTTTCACACCTGGATACCTAAAATTAAGTTTGGATGCCCAAGACGCTGGGGCCAGAGCCTCTTGGCCTAAGACGGCTGGCCGCCGGAGGGAGCTGCTCGGCTGGGGGGGCTGGACTGGGCCACGTCCTGCCCCAGCCCCAGCTTACCTGCTGCCTCCCTGTTTCAGGCTTCCCGCGAACATTTGATTCGCGGGAAGCAGGGGAGGAGGAGGAGCAGGGGGGCAGAGCGTTCAGGGGAGGGGGCAGAGTTGGGGCAGGGCCCCGTGGAGTGTCCTCCTTTTTTTAAATTAAAATTTGGTAACCCTAGCCAACACACAAGCTGCAGCTGGTGAAGCCTTCTGAATTTTGGGAAAACTGACATACATGTTTGCTTGCTAAAATCAGCTGGACCATTTCTCTCTCTCAAATTTGTGGAAGGATGGAGTACAATATACCCTACATGGCAAAGGCATGCGAATAACGCTTCTCTTTTTGTTTAGTGCCTTCTAGTAAGGGCTCTTTACATTTATTGTTACATTTCTGCCGGCATTCTAAGGCTTGTGCTACTAATCTTGATTATTTAGATGCATTGTGATGTGTTCATAGACCGAGATGCCAGAATAACGAAAGACAAAAGGCCCCTGGAAAGGATTTCCCTCAGCAGAAAGATATGCAGCATTATTTGTGACCAGGAGTTAAGACAACGGAGCAGATCCTGCTATGAGTTGTATCCCAATGGCGAGGTTTCAGTCTCAGTATCCCCATTTCTTCTTCTTGTTCAGATGGTAACAGTAAATGAACCATCTGTTTCAATTGACCTGGCAGTTGTGGGTTCATGGGAGGCTGCATTCTAAGCAAACTGTGCTGTGGCAATTAGGTTGGACATAAATATAGAATGGTCTGATCAGCAATATTAAGGAGGAAAGATGGTTTTATGGCAAAGGCCCTGGGTAGGGACTAAGAAGATGTGAACTTGATTCTTGGCTCTACCAAAACCTTCCTGTGTGACAAGTCATGTTAGTCTTTCTGTGCCTTAGCTCTCCAGTCTGAAAAAGGAGGATAATAGCATTGCCCTACCTCGGAGTGTTGTGAGGATAAATGAATTAAAGATTGTGAGAGGCTCCGCTACCTTGGTGACTGGTGCCGTGTGAGTACCTTAGATGTGTTTGAAGAGGACCTAGAACAACGAGGTTCTGATCTTAGTTGTGACCTGTGACTTAGGTGTTACTAGAATACTACTAATAGTAGCTGGTAAGAAGCAAAAAAAGAAGAAAAATTACTTCAAGAATCTCTGGAGTTGAAGTCAGAATGGCAACTTTGGAGGGAAAAATAATATGGATTTAAACTAATTTCTCAGTATGAAAGCTTAAATTGATTCTGTGGTGGCTATTAGGGGGGCAATTGTGTAAAAACTCTTTTCAGCAGAGGGCTCTGCAAATGATGGAAAATGTAATTACAGGTAAAACAAATGTTAATTTCTGGGCTGCCAGAATGTGAGGTTATTGTCTCCCTATGGGAATCAGGTCTTAACTGAGCTTGTGTTAGACAAACAATTTGATATTCCATTATAAGCAGATTAGGGTGACCAGATGTCCCAATTTTACAGGGACAGTCCCGATTTTTGTGTCTTTTTCTTATATAGGCTCCTATTACCCCTCCCCCTCCTGATTTTTCACACTTTTGTTGTCTGGTCGCCCTAAAGTAGACAGAGCTGTTAGAATGTCTCTGAGAAAGGAAGGAACATAGAACATTTCAGCCAAACAAGAGCAGAATACTATTCTGAATTCAGTGTTCTGAGCCATTTCTTTACCCATCCCATCTCATCAAACTGGAAGGGACCCTGAAAGGTCATCAAGTCCAGCCCCCTGCCTTCACTAGCAGGACCAAGTACCCAGATCCTTAAGTGGCCCCCTCAAGGATTGAACTCACAACCCTGGGTTTAGCAGGCCAATGCTCAAACCACTGAGCTATTCCTCCCCCCTATAATCAGCACAATGGGACACAGTCCGCCTGGTTTTATTATCTATGCAGACGTGTGTATATATAAATGCATCACATACAAGGGACAAGTAGGTTCCAGTCCCTGCCCCAATGGCTAGTTAATTATTTACACAACGTAGAAGGGCTTCAACAGGAGAGATTGGGAGAAACCCACTCCAGCAAAACCAATAGCTTGGTAGTTAGAGAACTCCCTGGAAACATTGGTTCAAGGCCTTGCTCTAGAGGTAGGACTCAAACTTGGGTGTTTGCATCTCAGCTGAATGTACTAACCACTGGGGTAGTAGGTATTGAGGGAGGCACCTCATTCTCTTTGGTGTTGTGTAGCTAGCCTTTTGTTTCCTTTTTTAAAATGCCTGAGAACAAAGCATTTTGTTCAACTGAAAATAAAAGTTTCCAACTTTTCAATTTGCCAAAAATTCCCCTCCAAAATAGTTTCAGTTTGACCCAAATGAAAATGTATTTATTTATGCGTGTAGTGGGAAATGCAGGCAAACTGAAAAATCTGTTTCCAGAGCTCCTCTTCAATGGAGTTAAAACAGGAATGAATTTGTCCCCGTGGGCTTATTAACGTTAAACCCAAAAAAAAGAGGCTTTAATTCTTTTAAAGACAGATGAGTCCATGTGGTCCTTTATATCCCTCATGCTGTGAGCATAAAGAGTTACGGTTCTGTCCCTATAGGCTGAATTTGCCAAATGGGCTGCTGAAATTCCCCAGTTTTCCTGCAGATTCTGAGGTGTGTGTAGGGGGTAGAGCTTTAACAACTGTGGGAATGTTACATAGTTACTTCACCTTTTTAAAATCTAGATCGTTCAATGTGGCAGGTGTAGGGAGTGATTGAGCCGAAGAATGAAGTAAAGCTAGTAAATAAAAGTCCACTCACTGTGCTAACTTGATTCATTGCTGGTAGTGGTTTCCTCATACAGCTAAACCAGTGAGGCTCATTAACAGTTGGTTTATCTGACTGTCCTGTGATAACTGTAAAGAGTTAAGGATGGTTCCTCTGAATTGACTGCAAAGTTGTTATATTTGAGACCCAAGACAAGTAAAAGGTGGATATAGGTGAAGAGGCTATTCCAGACCAAAGTATTAATCCAGCCTAACTCTGCTTACCTTCTGAGATGAAACAGGATCAGCTAACACAATGTCATGGCTACACAAGTTGATGCCTCCTGAGATGGACCAAGTAGTGTTAGGATTTTGTGCCTGTTCCCGAGGAGACATAAGATCTCTTCTTATTCTTCCACTTTTCTTATGGTAATTCTAGTTTTTTGTCATGAACCTTACCCAGTATGGAGGCTGTGATGGAGAACAGAAGGTCCTAAAAGAGGAAACCAGCTTTGCTAGCCCTAAGAAAAAGGGCCCTAAGAAGATTAGGCCAGATTCTGCTCCTATTGAAGTCAATGGCTGTACTCTTTCCCTCCATTGGAGGGAAAACCAGACACCTGGTATATTTACCATAAGGGTGGATTTTCAAAAGCACTCGCCGTTGGTCTACCTCTGCTTCTATTTAAGTCAATAGTAGCAGAGTTAGGAAAACTCGTTTTGAAAATCCTGCCCTAAAACTGTTAAATATTTCAGTAGTATAAAAAGGAGGGGCAGTGCCAAAGGATCCATACACATTTTAGGCAAAGGTTCAGATTAAAGTTTGTTGAATTAGGTTTGGATCTGATGGTACCTAAAATTTAGGAGCTTTTCTTTGTTGTTGTTTTTCAGCCTTGAAACTATTACAAGATCTGTAACTGTGAAAAATTCTCCCACGTTGGACCAAAATCTCATCAAAAAGTCTTTTTTTCATTAGATTCTGCTCATGACTAAGCCAAAATTGGAAAATACGGCCTTTCCCATTTTGGATTAACTGCAAAATCAAAGCTGCCCGAGTTACAGCCAAAGATTCAGGTTTTCAAACATGTCCCCCAAACACACAGACAACTGAAGGGTCCATAGTTGACCAGGTTCTCATTTTAGCTTGCCTGGAATTTAAACATAAGAAATATAATTTATACATTGTCTTAGCCTGTTTACAATACAATTCCAGAACTGAAATCCGTAGTAAATGCAGTACAAATATTATTACTCATTGGATGCCTCTGCAGGGAAAGAATAAAATGCCTCCATCTCAAAAAACGTATTAGTTCCACTGTACTTATGTGGAAGTTATTACTATGTTTTGTAATGGTTGTAATAATAGAAGATTGACTACGTGATCAAATTCTCATTTATTCAGTGTTTTCATTGGTTGAACTGACTACTTCAGGTGCTACATATTCTTGCTTTCTCCCTTGGTTCCTTATACCTGAATTGTTTTTATTGTTGCTCTTCCTTTTTTATGGGAAGACTCAAGCATAGTTTGCTTAAGATTGGGAAGACAAACAGACATATATTATATCTATATCTATCTATCTTTCTATATAATGTAAAATATATGTGTGTGTTAGCTGTTACAATGTTATAACTGTCTCTGGTAATTTTTTCTGTATTTTGTAAACCATCTTCCACTTATACTTGAATATTACAAATCTAATGAACACACAGCTTTAAAAAAAACAAGTCATATTGACAAAAAGATAAGTACAGTAATTTTTACCTCCTTAGGTTGTAAAAAAAATCAGTATAGTCAGTCTCTGCTCAATAGAACAGTATGAAAAGTTTTGTTGTTTTTGCCTGTCTAGGAAAAGACAAATTTCTACTTTTTCTTTGTTTTCCCAAAGGGTGAAAAATGGCTTTTTCCCAGCAGTTGCCCTCATTTTCACTGTAAACTAAAAACTGTTTGGTCAGCAAAACCTGCTCTGACTTTAGCAAAAGTAAAACTTCCGTCTCACTGCAGAGGGAAAAGCTGAAGGTCAAGGAATGTGTTTTTACTTATTTTGAAACTTCTCTCATAACAGTGCTCAAAATGCACAACACAGAGGTAGATTACAGGAGACTGAAATGTAAGCATATGTCCTAGGAAAAAATCTTGAGGAAAATATGCAGAAATTTGTAAGTAAGTGGCAACTTTGGTTTAGGCAATGTCAAAACATGGGTTTTTCTTTTTATATATTAGAGTTAATGTTGCATATTTAAAAAAAAAAAACTTATATTCTCCAGTACATCAGCATTACACATATGCAAAACTTTAAGCACTTGAGGTAGTGCCTTCTGTTTGCTACTCTTAAAATATGAATTTATAAGAGCTAAATCCTACAAACATTTAAGTGTATGAGTGACTTGACTCATGTGAGTAGTCTTGTTTACTCAATCGGAGTAGCAGATGCTTAAAATTAAGCACAAGTGTTTTCAGGATCTGGGCCATATAGTGCTTTTCATACATATGCAGGGGTGGCTCCAGGCACCAGTGCAGCAAGCGTGTGCCTGGGGCGGCAAGCCGTGTGGAGCAGTGTGCCGGTCACCGTGAGGGCAGCAGTCGGACAGCCTTCAGTGGCACTCCTGTGGGAGGTCCGCTGATCCCACGGCAACCAGCAGATCACCCGCAGAAACACCGCCGAATCCGCGTAACCAGCGGAGCGCCCACAGGTGTGCTGCCGAAGGCCGCCTGACTGCCGTGCTTGGGGCGGCAAAAAACATAGAGCTGCCCCTGTACATATGTAGATGTTTTATAAAGGTTGATAAGCATCATCTATATGGATGGGGAAACTGAGGCACAGAGTCAGGCCCTGATCCAACAAACCCCTTAAAGATGAGAGTAACTTCATGTGGTGTTTTAGGGTGGCTGGTCCCTCAAAATGAAGCAGGTCCAGCTCCTCTGTGGCAGAGGAGATACTTCCAGTTTGGCTAATTAAGACGGCTGGGCAGCATTGGGGTCTGTTATGGATCAGGCAGCTGCAGAGAGGTAGACAGTCCTTGCAGATTGGACAGAGCAGAAGGCTTCAGGAGAGCCTGAGCCACTAGGGGAAATAAGACTCCAGTCAGGTAGGGCTGGGAGTGGCCTGCTAAAAAGAGGGAATTGCATTGGAGTTTGCGTCTTTGATATTTGTTTGTAACTTGGATGATGTTAAACCCAGCCTATAGGGAGGGGTGTTTGCACAGAGCGAAGGCTGTGTGTGAAGCTTATTGAGGAACCCAGGAAGGGGGAAACTGAGGCAGGATGATGGCCGAGAACCCTCAGGACTTGAGGGTGCACTTGAGAGGTGGCAGACCCAGTTAAATGCATGTCAATATTTCTATTGACTTCACCGAGATTACTCATGTGAGTAAAGTTATGCAAGTGCTTTAAATGTTGGCAGGCTCAGGATGTTAAGATGTATTATAATGTAGCTTAACTCAAAAACCTACGGATTACATTACCACTGAAATAGTCTTAATATATAGCTCACTGCATTTTACTATGATTTTAAAATGGTAATTTTACAAAAACATTTAAATGAATTTCAAGTTGTAATTTTTTTTTCAAACTGTGGATCCTTGCAGAGTGGGCTTGTCTCTCATGAAATGAGGAGAGGATTGTGGTGTCTAAGGTTGAGAAATCGGATGCCATCTCTCAGACAGTTCTTGCTGCTACATG
The DNA here is from genome assembly GCF_011386835.1 of Chrysemys picta bellii. Taxonomy (NCBI): domain Eukaryota; kingdom Metazoa; phylum Chordata; order Testudines; family Emydidae; genus Chrysemys; species Chrysemys picta. Next base: position 121,169,653 of record NC_088796.1, read on the forward strand.
CTTCTGCATGTGTGTCCAATATACTGGCATTGCTGAAGTGGGAAGTGTGATGGGTTGGATCCCAGAAACCCCCTTTGGGAGCTGCCACCTGATGTGCAAAGACTACCTCTGCTCCTGTTTTCCCTGCCAGCTCAGGACTCCAGCACCCTGTCTTGCTGAGCCAGACACTCCCGTCTTCTGCAACACAGACCCAGGGTCTGAATCACTTGTCCCAAAGCTGCAAGTTCACCTGAAAACAGCTCACAGAAGTGTGCTTGTCTTTAGCACTAAGATGCCCAACTCCCAATGGGATCTAAACCCAAATAAATCAGTTTTACCCTGTATAAAGCTTATGCAGGGCAAACTCAAATTGTTCGCCCTCTATAACACTGATAGAGAGATATGCACAGCTGTTTGCTCCCCCAAGTATTAAAACATACTCTGAGTTAATTAATAAGGAAAAAGGTGATTTTATTAAATACAGAAAATAGGATTTAAGTGGTTCCAAGTAGTAACAGACAGAACAAAGTAAGTCACCAAGTAAAATAAAATAAAATGCGCAAATCTATGTCTAATCAAACTGAATACAGATAATCTCACCCTCAGAGATGCTTCAGTAAGCTTTTTCTCAGACTGGACACCTTCCAGGCCTGGGCACAATTCTTTCCCCTGGTACAGCTCTTGTTGCAGCTCAGGTGATCGCTAGGGGATTCTTCATGATGGCTCCTCTCCTCCTCTGTTCTCTTCCACCCCTTTATATATCTTTTGCATAAGGCGGGAACCCTTTGTCCCTCTGGGTTTCCAACCCCCCTCAATGGAAAAGCACCAGGTTAAAGATGGATTCCAGGTCAGGTGACATGATCACACGTCACTGCAAGACTTCATTGCCCACTTGCCAGCACACACATATGCAGGAAGACTAACAGGTAAACACAGCCATCTGCAGACAATGGTCCTGGTTAATGGGAGTCATCAAGATTCCAAACCACTATTAATGACCCACACTTTGCATAATTACAATAGACCCTCAGAGTTATATTTCATATTTCTAGTTTCAGATACAAGAGTGGTACATTTATACAAATAGGATGATCACTCAGTAGATTATAAGCTTTGTAATGATACCTTATAAGAGACCTTTTGCATGAAGCATATTCCAGTTACATTATATTCACTTATTATGTTTTTATAAAACCATATAGACTGCACAATGTCACAGGAAGTGGTTAAGTTTAATTTTCAAACATGATCACAAACATGAGCTGTGTGATATGGTAAACTCAGACAGCTAAACAAACAGACTTCTAAATCCATTTCCAGCTCGCTTTGCATGAAGGAACTTGGCCTGTGAAAATTGAATGTATGGGGATGTGTGGAAGGCCAGAGCATCTAGGTACAGTCCTTGTGCCCTTACACTCCCATCACAGTTGGCTATCCTCATTTAGCTCTGCTGGGCTCATAGGCGCCAGCCCCGGAGCACCCATAGGAAAAAATTAGTGGGTGCTCTGCACTCACTGGCAGCCAAGTTCCCCTCCCACCCCCCGTCCCACCTCCTCCTCCTCCTCCCCTGAGCATGCCACGTCCCTGCTCCTCTGCCTACCTCCCAGTGCTTGCCGCTGGCTGCCGCCAAACAGCTGTTTGGCTGCTCCGGGAGGGGAGATAGAGGAATGAGAATGTGGTGTGCTCAGGGGAGGAGGCAGGGGCAGAGCGAGGACTTGGGGAAGGAGTCGGAATATGGGCAGGAAGGGGGCGGAGTTGGGGCAGGGACTTTGAGGAAGGGGTTGGAATGGAGGCGGAGTCAGGGTGGGGCTGGGGGCAGACGGGGGTTGAGCAGAATTCAACGCCTGTGGCTGGGCTGCCAAGCGCTTGGGCTGGGGAAAGGTCTGCAATGGAGGAATTCAGTTCAAAGTTTAACAAACAGACTTGGTCAGTATTAACTTCTGTGTGGATTCCATTTTGGGGTGGAGTGTGCATGTGTGTGGGTTTTTTGGGGGGGTGGGATTATGTATGTCCCTGACAAAGGCTGTTCTCCTCTATAGGTGGACAAATTCAGAGACACCTGCGGGAAGGAGATAATGGGGCTGCAGAAGCATTCTTATGCGCTCCGTGCTTGCCATTATCAAATCTGTAGGGTTTTCATCTCCTCCGCCGGTGGAAGGGATGACTTGTTCCCTGGTGAATGAATAGTAGATGTCTAGTGTAGGAATCTTCCTGAGAACATGTGTGACACATGTTTGTGTGTGGTGGCTTTTTCACCTGCGTTACTGCTCCAGCACGATTGCTCAGTGGTGTGAGCTGATGTGATCGGTTTAAGCCTGCTCTGCATTCTTTACATTGGCAGTTCGTCAAGTGGCAAATTGACATCAGATGTTCCCACTAGCTTCTGATGCCTTTATCAGTCGGCCTTGTCTAGATTTGAAACCTACTCCTGGAGCCTTGCACACCACCTCTATTTAAGGTTCCTGTGCATCACATCAAATAACCTCCTTATTGTGCCTAGATATTCATGATAGCTGCAGTACAAACACCTAAAGATAACTAGATTGACTGAGGTATTTTTCGCTCAGTGAGCGACAACATGTCCATGTAGCATGTCAAAGTTGATCCACTGAAGACAAATATCATTTAATGAAGTTAGAACATTTTCCATCTGTCTCCGGCACTGGAGCCCATCAGGTGCTGACTGAGCTTTCACAGCTCTCTTAAAATGGGGCTGTAAGTTCCTTGCTGCGGGATCCCTGTGCTCCTCGTGCGTTGAATACACTGTTGGGCCAGTGACATTCTTGACTCCCACAGTCAAGGCAATAGCACCCTTGGAGGACAGGATTATGCTTCCCTACCTCACGGAGGTGTCTGAAGGCTGGGTGACATTAAAGAGCACTGAGATCCTTGGCTGGAAGGCTCTCTGATATACCTGTTAAGGGTGGGATGTTCAAAAGTCCCTGGCAATGGCTTTACTCTGCTCAGTGGCATTTTTTATTTCAGTGGGAGGTTGGATGTCCCATTTTTATAGGGACAGTCCCAATTTTGGGGTCTTTTTCTTATATAGGCTCCTATTACCTCCACACCTCCGTCACGATTTTTCACACTTGCTGTCTGGTCGCTCTAGTGGGAGGAGACTTCAGTGGAAGAGAATAAGAATGACACTCAAAATGCTACCATCTTCTTTGACTCCTAAATCATCTTTTCTCCTCCCCAACCCATATCCTTCCCCTGCCAAAAAAGAAAAGAGAGAAAACAAAACACACATCCTTCCCCCAAGCAGCACTTTAACCCCAAAAAGGGAAGTGCCAGATACACCATGAAGTCTACTATGGACTTCCCTATTGTTACTGATTTTTACGGGGAAGGTGTCCAGATAACACTGTAATGGACAGCCATATAAAACCAAAAGATGGCTGGATAAAGGCCAATACTGAGTGCTTTTGCAAATCACTTTGAGTGATATAAACTACCTCGCAGAGTGTATTGAGGGTTATTCAATGTTTGCAATAGAGGGCAGTGGATATTATTTCCCTTGGTTCTTCTCTTTAAAAAAGATACCAGCTTATTGAATAGCTGGGGAAAAGGGCAATCAAAGGTCATGATGGAGAGTCTAGGGAACAGGAGAAAACTAATGATTCAGATCAAAACCCACCACTTTTCCTCTCAAGAAAAGAGCAAGGCACAGCTTTCCTGGAGGCTGGAGAGACCGCTCCAGCAACAAAAGTCATACAGTAACTGCAGCATCTCCCTCTCGGGCTTCTGTGAATTTACTACCATATTTTGCAGCAGAAGCACAAATACAATCCACTGTGGCCTGGCCCTAGGACCTAATATTGGTTTTAATATTATAAATATTGTATGGCGGCTGAGGCCAGTATTGACCAAAATCAATTCCAAGGAAATGTTGTCAGCTGCAGCAAATATAGCAGAAAGATACATCCCCTTTGCTGCAACTGCATAGCAACGGTTGCCGCTATAGATTTGTAGCCATTGCCGCAGGGATTCTCAGGATGAAAGTGTGGTGCAACCTCACCAGACATCATTTCTATTTCCTATAATTCCCCAAACCAGGAGACCGCTAAAGGCTTCAGAAACAAACCACTGTGATAGGAGAATTAATAACGTTCCGGAATTGATGTATAGTGTTGGGAGAGAGACAAAGTGGGTGAGGTAACGACTTTTATTGGACCAACTTCTATCAGTGAGAGAGACAAGCTTTTGAACTCCACAGAGTAGGCAGAGTTGTGATTTTTTTTTTCACCCGTCCTCTGCCATCAACCCCCAAATTGATCCTCTCTGCCATCAACCCCCCAAATTGACCAGGTTTTTTCACCGGTCCATCTGCCATCAACCCCCATATTGACCAGATTAAGGGGCTGACATTGAGAAGTTTACCTCAAATCTCATACTTGGGGCATCACAGTTAGCCATTGTATATTGTCTTCCTTGCCACCGTTCTGTTAGTACAGGGGCCACAAAGGAGCAGAAGGATGGGAACTAATGGGTCTTGCCTATTAAGCCCTGACAATGCGCTCAACCCCTGAACCATGCAAATATCAAAACAGGCCTTTCCTTCCCCCGACAGCTTAGAATACAAGTCCCTGGTTTGCCTGTGTTAACTGTACTTGACATCCCTGGCGCCACTCCCATGAGCAAGTCTCTTATACAACAGACATAGATAAGACCCGACTCTGAGAAACCCAGAGGAGGTAGCTAGCCTGGATTTGTGTCCCCTCCCCCACTGGTGGGCTTTTGATTTGTTTTTTTTTTTCCCCATTAATGGACATTTTACAGCCAAGATGTTACTGAACGTGTTCAATAATAGTTACAGTGCTACGGCGCTACTTGCAAGCACTGACATGAAGAAAACTTAACAGCAGACGGTCTCTTACAAAAACGCAGAACACTCAACAGTAGCTATTGTTCCCAGTGGGAGATCCCGGGTGCTGAGCACTTCTGAAAACATAGTCTCCCACCCCCCATGTGTAAACACATGATTAATGTGCACATGAATTACTGGGATTGAAAAAAATCGGGTACACTAATATGCCAAAGGATGGCTATGGGTTTTGGAAGCCACTTGCACTGGGGTATTGGGGACTGTCTTTCCAGGCTAAACTTTGAAGACAGCCGGGCAAGGTGCTGTTGAGCTATTTTCTGGAACTGGCCATGGAATAAGCTGCTCACAAGAGTTCTGCTTTAAGTACTGGGTGATAAGTGAGCACCATAGAAATATCCCATCGGCCGTGCATTACTGCCTGTGCAAATTGCACACACATTCCTGTGAACAAAACTATGCCTGACTGAAAACCGAGAAACAAGACCGGGAAGGGAATATCTTTTATTGGACCAACTTCTGTTGGTGAAAGAGATGAGCTTTCGAGCTCCACAGAGCTCTTCAAAAATATTACCTCACACACCTTGTCTCACTCATATCTTGGGACCAACACAGCTACAACCAAACTGCAAACACTTGAAAATCAAGTCTGAAAGGTCTTATTTACACAGAGAATGTCAGTTATATTCCTAATGGGTGAAAGCAGAGCTCATACAAGCAGAGGCCAAATTGGGCTGGTTTGCTGTGATTTCCAGGGAGGGGGGGGAAAAAAACCCAATTTGCCGAATTACTGTTGTGTATTCAGGATTCTAAACTTTCATGTGCTTAATTTTTTAAGATCCTCAATTACAGTCTGGAGCTGGGCAATTAAATTTAGTTTTAAAACATTCAGAGAATTTTTTTCAAACGTCATTTGATTAACTCTACTGCAGTCACCAATCCAAAGGGACAGACTGGCTCTTGCTCATGGTAGTGAGTAGTTCCTCACCTGAGTAGCACTGCTAAAGCAATCAGACTGGCTATCTAATGAGAGGAAGGAGGGTCTGTGGTTCAAGCATTGTTGTGTTCAGGAGATCAGAATCCGGGGCCTGGCTCTGTTTTCAGGGTAACCTTGGACAACTTACTTAACTCCTCCAGTTCAAACTGACTTTTTTCATTTTGAAATTTTAGTTAATTATACCAAATAAAGTTTGAAAAAATAAAGGTTGAAATGAAAATGAAACCTTTAAATTGACCTGATCGAAAACTTTCATGAACTGATAATCCAAACTTTTTTTGGAAACTTCTTTTTGGGTGTCCCATGTTGGAATGGTAAAAGACTTGCAATCTCACGCCACAAGAAAACTATTTCCTGCCCAGTTCTACTCCTAAATAACTTGGGTCTTTTTGAAACTCCCACCGCAGATTCAAAAATCTTAACCTCTATGCCTCCATTTATCTGTAAAATAGTGGTGATCTTCCTGTCTCCTGCCCTTTAGTTTTCTTGTCCATTTAGATTAAACTCTACAGTTCAGGGACCATCTCAAATTGTGTGTTTGTACACATGCCTAGCACAGCGGGACCTGATCCTGGTGAAGGCTCTAAGCACTACAGTACTACATACTATATTGTTCAATTGCAGTGAATAGGGCACTTTCTTAAAACTTTCTTAAGACATTTGTGGGTTTTATGCTTGAAATAATTCTAGTATCAATTTTTTAACATCAAGCCAGAAGTCTTTCAATTTGGGATATTTCCTGAAAATATAAGGATGGTTTCCTATATCATGGTATCTCTCTTCCAGCATTTGATATGGATTTTGCTTCCATTTTCTAAGAGTTGTAATTTCTAATCATTTTCCACTGTTCTTCTCATACAGGGCAACTTGTACTCTATAGTAGATAGCATTATATTCTGCTATTCCTTCTGAGAGATTTGTTGGTTCATTTTGTCAATATCATCTTGCAGTTATGGAGAAAAATGTTCTTCTTTGTATTTTTTGCCAGAAGTCTGATTATCTTCTAATATCCTTAGATTACCCCTTGTTGTTGATCAATCTAGGTTAATTTACTTTCCATTCTTACGACTTTTGTAAAGAATATTTTAAATGTACAAGCCCTGCTTTTCTCTTATAACTTTCTTGCAATTGAGTAAAAGATTTTAGCTGTGTCTTATAAAGTACATTTCTTAGGTATTCCAGTTTTGTGCCCATTTTTTTCCTTTGCATCTTTGCATGAATTTATTTATGATGGCACAAATACTTTGTGTAAAGTTTATATAATTATGCTAGCAGAGAAATTTGGCCAGTCTCTGTGATATTGTAAATATGGGTTAGTTCTGAAATATCCCTGAAAGTACTACTTATTTGCTTCTATCTTCCCATACTACTGTATCAGTACATGAGTTTTTATTGCTTATTTTAAGTGGGGCAGAAGCTGATGGATCCGCTGACCCAAACACAATTTTTATTTCCATTCCAGCCCAATATTAACATTTGAAAGGCTCAGAGTCACGGACATAGCTGCAATTACTACTTTGACAAAGTTTAGGGTGTGGAGAGGGAGAATACACCCTGTTACACCACAGGTTTAAAGTGTCGTTATGATTAAATTCCACATTACCCCATCCAGGTTTCTCCTTCTCCAGACCTGTAATGACATCATCAATTAATTTTTCCAATCCATAGCCTATTTTTCCCTAACAGATTCTTGTATTTGATTAGATATTTATACCTGGCATTGATGCACGAGGCACTAGATTAACTTCAGATTTTTCCTAGCAGTCATTTGCTAGGAACACGATTTCATCTCTGAATTAGCAAATGTTCAGTTCTTTGTCAAATAAGAAATAAGCGAATCTAACAGACAATACAGCAATAACTGTACAAGCAGACATGCTTTGGATCTTTCCACCATTTAACTTGTTAAAGGAAAAAATTACTGATATGTAAACTGCCTTTATTTGGCAAACAGAACAACATTGGCATGAGGGGACTAGATCCTGGGTCTCCCACGTGAGAGATCTAACCACCAGGCTACAGAGTCACTTGTGTGCTTGTGCTTTCTCTCTCTTTTTTGTTGTTGTTGGTTGTTGAAAGAAAAAAAATAGGGAGGAATACTGGGAAGGCAAAGTAGCTCGTCGAAGTAGAATTCATGGAAAAGGTCATTCCGCAAGTCCCCAAAATAATTCGTTTCAATCACAAGGAGATGCCATATCCAAAGAGGCTCTTCAAAGGGGAATGTTGACTTCGACAGCTTTTCTGAACAGTGCTCCCATTACGGACATATGTAGAGCTGCCTCTCCCCATACATTTACGCAGCACTACACATTAGAGCAGCGTGCAACATCTGATGCATTATTTGGACTCACCGTATTATCCTCTGCCACGATATCAACTCTGAAGCCCCTCCCTTCCTCTGGAGGGCACTGCTCTGAAGTCACCTAAAGTGGAGCACCCTACAGGGACGTCACTTGAAGAAGAAGAGAGGGTTACTCCCCTTGTGCAGTAACGGAGGTTCTTTGAGTTGTGCTCCCCTGTGGGTCCTCCACTCCCCCCGTCCTCCCCTCTACTTTGGAGTTTCACACTCCTGCTCGGCAGTGGAGAAGGAAGTGAGGGTTGTGGTGGCTGCACAGCGCCAATTAACCGCTTGAGGCAGCGCAAGACAGAGACTGTGCATGTGCAACCCAACCAGGCACTGCTACCACAAATCTCCGATTACAAGTGCAGGGGCACTCAAACACCTAAAGTGAAGCACCCACATGGAGACACATCTCGAAGAACCTCAGTTCCTGCACAAGGTAAGTAACCCTCTCTTACCAAAGGGCAATGGGATTGTAGTGAGATTAGGAAGATGGGTTGAGGGCTCAGTCAGATAGTGCCCGTTTAGTCTGCACAGATGTTATAGTCACTGGGGATTGAGGCCATAATTTTCAAAATTGGGTATCTAAAGTGTAATAAGGGTTTGATGCACTGGAGGGCTGCAACTTTACTTGCTGGCCTCAGTCACATGACCTGGGTCAGGATTCCAAAGACGCAATATGCCTCTGGCAGACAGTAGCAAGATGAATCCACTGGCTGTCAGTAGTTACTGTTACATTAAACACTTACCCACACATACTCCATTTGAGGTCTGTATGTGTGCGACTAAATATGGATTAGGTGCCTAGCCTCAAGAACCCAAGTTTAAACATTTGGGCCTGAGATTCTGTCAACAGAGGTCTTAGCATGTTCACAAATCTCTATTCTTCAAGTGAGATGTTTTGTTTTGTCCTTTAAATTAGAGTAACATTCTCCGGCACCATCTTCAGATTTTATTTATGTTGTTTTACATTTGCTATCCTGCGGAGGGTTTCTTTGTTCCCTGTCTAGGTCCAGTGCAAAAGCTTTTACATGACATCAGTTGAAATCGTTACTTAGGGGGTACACCTTAAAATAGAGTTAGAATGTACAAAGCTTAGTTGCCTTTTTAGACTATGTGGCAGAATCCTATTGATATTTGCTGTAATAATTTGTCTTTTGTGGTATCTATTTCTTTGTCACACAACTTTCTTTAAATCAACTGAGAGCACAGACTGCATGGGAAATCAAAGATATACTGTGCTAATACTGGTCTGTGCTAATCTCCCATCAACTCCACAGAAGGGCTGAGTCTTAGATATATCCCTCTACCACCAAGCCAGCAAAATGGTACATAATTACTTGGCACAAAAATCCGCTCTTAACGTCCAAACCGGTATTTGAATATATTCAAAGTGGAGTTCGGTCCAGTCACAATATCTAGAATGAGTTGAGGAATAAGGGAGGCTGAAATTTTTGTTTGCTTTCCAGTTTGGGAACAGGGGAAGGACAGTAGAATCAGGTTCACTGTGAATCGTAGAAATGTAGGGCTGGAGGGGACCTCGAAGTCATCAAGGCCAGCTCCCTCTGTTGAGGCAGGACCAAGTAAACCTAGACCATCTCTAGACCCCAACCTGCTCTTGAAAATCTCCAGTGATGGGGATTCTACAAACTCCCATGGAAGCCTGTTCCAATGCTTAACTATCTTTACAGTAACAGGGTTTCCGCCCCTAATATTTAACCTAAATCTCCTTTGCTGCAGATTAACCCCTTTAGTGGACATTGAGAATAATTGATCACTGTTCTCTTTCCATAAAAGCCCGTAACATATTTGAAGACTGTTATCAGGTGCACACCCCTCCCCGAGAATTCTTTTTTTTCTATAACCTTTCCTCATAGGTCAGGTATTCTAAACCATTTATCATTTTTGTAGCTGTCTTATGGACTCTCTCCAGTTTGCCCACATCTTTCCTAAAGTGTGGTGCCACAGAATTGGACACAGTACACCAGCTGAGGTCTCACCAGCACATAATAAAGGGGACAATTATCTCCTGTGCCTTACATACAACACTCCAGTTAATCCACCCCGAATGTGTTTTGTAACTGCATAACACTTTTGACTCGTATTCAATTTGTGATCCTCTACAATCCCCAGATCCCTTTTCAGCAGAACTACCACCTAGCCAGTTATTCCCCATTTTGTAGTTGGGCATTTGTTTTTTTTCCTTCCTAAGTGTAGTACTTTGCACTTGTCTTTATTGAATTTCATCTTGTTGAATTTAGACCAATTCTCCAATTTGTTAATGTCATTTTGAATTCTAATCTTGTCCTCTGAAATATTTGCAACCCCTCCCAGCTTGGTGTCATCTGCAAACTTTATAAGTATACTTTCCACTCCATTATCCAAGTCATTAATTAAAATATTGACTAGTACCAGACCCAAGACTAACCCCACCCTTGACCCAGTAGATACACCTCCTACTCTGACAGTAAAACATCGATAGCTGCTCTGAGTACCAGGGCCAGGTCCAGATTTTTTGCCGCCCCAAGCAGCAAAGCTAAAAAAGAAAAAAAAGAGACGATTGGCGGCACTTCGGCGGCAGCTCAATCGCGCCGCTTCATCGCTTTGTTCTTCTGCAGCAATTTGGGAACGGGTCCTTCTCTCCCTCTCTTCCTCTTTGGCAGCACTTTGGCGGCAGCTCAAAGAGGAAGAGAGGGACTGAGGGACCTGTCGCCAGATTGCCGCTGGAGACCCGGCCGCTCCTTTCCATTAGCCACCCCAAGTACCTGCTTCCTTTGCTAGTGCCTGGAGCTGGCCCTGCTGAGTACAGTCTTTCAACTAGTTATGCACCCACCTTATAGTAAATTCACCTAGATCACATTTCCCTAGTTTGCTTCTGAGACTTGGGCCTGTGTCAAAAACATTGCTAAAATCAAGATATAACATGTCTATTGCTTCACCCCATCCACTAGGCCAGTAACCCTGTCAAAGAAGAAAATTAGGATGGCTTGTTTTTGACACATCCATGCTGTCTGTTCCTTACGACACTATTATTCTCTAGGTGTTTACAAATTGATTATTTAGTCATTTATTTCAGTATCTTTCCAGGGATCGCAGTTAGGCTGACTAGTCTATAATTTCCCCAGGTCCTCTTTGTTCCCCTTTTTGAAGATAGTTACTATGTTTGCCTGTCCTCCGTGAGTTCTCAAAGATAATTGCTAATGGTTTCAAGATTGCTTCACTAGTTCCTTAAATACCCTAGGATGAATTTCATCAGGCCCTGATGACTTAAGTATATCTAACTTTCCTAAATATTCTTCTAACTTGTTTTTTTTTTTTTTCCTCTTTTGGCTTGTGTTCCTTCCTCCTTGTCAATATTAATTGGGTTGAGTATCTGGTCACCATTAACCCTTTTAGTGAAGAGTGAAGCAACATAAGCATTAAACACCTCAGCCTTTTGATATCATCCGTTATTAGCTCTCCTTCCCTGCTCAATATTGGACCTGTGCTTCCTTTTCTTTGTCATGCTCCTAACTTATTTAAAGAACCTCTTATTGCCTTTTGTTCCTTGCTAGGTGTAATTCACTTTGTCTCTTAGCCTGTTTGATTTTGTCCCTACTTTTTTGTGCTATTCTTTTGTACTCTTCCTTAACAGTTAATCCATATTTCCACTTTTTGTAGGATTCCTTTTTGATTTTCAGGTCATTAATGAGCTCCTGATGAACCGCATTGGTCTCTTACTATCTTTCCTATCTTTCCTTTGCATCAGGATAGTTTGCAGTTGAGTTTTTAATATTGTCTCCTTCAGAAACTGCTAGTTCTCCTGATCTCCTTTAGCCCTTAGATTTTCTTCCCATAGGACCTTACCTACCAGTTCTGAGATTGTTGAAGTCCATTGTTCTTTATTGTTTATTGTTTAGGACCCTGCATATGGCAGACTTTCATAGATCTATTAAATCAGTTCAGGTGCTGTATCCAAAACCTCTTGAGGCTAGTTACTTCTGGAGAATCCAAGGTTCTGCTTTGACTCTTGCTGGTGTAAAACCAGTGAAACTCTGTTGGCTTCAGTGGAGTTAAATCCATTTTATATTCGTGTCAGTGAGGAATTTCAGGGCAATTGGGTATTTTGACAGGCAGTGGATGTTGATTTCATTAGACATCAGATTAGCCTGAAATGAATTTTCTAAAGAAGTAGTACTTCTCCTAACCCACCCATTAGTTACTAATTTTTAATATTTATAAACTTGTTTTGATTCTCATTACATATATGGTGCAGTATGTATGTGTGCTATGATACGTGGCCCTTCAGTTTATAATAGTGGGCAGAACCATGGTGTGGAATATGGAAGAGGGAAAGCAGTCTGGAATGTGATCTATCCCATCCTGCTCCAAACATGCCCCTCCCTTAAATCCATGAATTCCCATCCCCACAGAGCCCTTCTGTAGTCATTCTGGCCTCTGTGTAGGGGGGAAGGTTCGTGCTTGGGGCAGAACCTGGGAGAGGACCCTCTGTGGCATACCATCTTCAGGACTTGGAGAATTTCCAATCAGAACTCTAGCACTAGCTGCACTCCATACCTTTTACCCGTCTGGGTGGAGCAGGGACAGTGAAATTGCTAATAGAGAAATGGAAAGTAAAGGAATGGTAGCAAGATCCCCAGGTGAGCTTTGCTGGTGTAGGGGCAGAGGGAAAAAACCCAAACCTGGGGTCTGCAGATTTATCCTTAACCACAGATTCTTGGGTTTTACAGTAGGCAATAGATCCTCCCTGCCACTTGTGACCACCACAAACTTCTCCCATGGGTTATGGAGGGGTGATCTTTTTGTAGCAAACATGTAAGTAATTGCATGTAACTCTTTTTACCATTGGTAGTCCACAAATGGAACGTAATTTTTCATGAATGTATTCACTTTTTTGAAATTATTCAATGAGCATTTAATGAGTGGGACACATTTCAATCTGTGGACTGGTTGTGTTCTCTCTGCTGTGAGTTTTGCTTAGAATATTTGGTATTAATTTGAAACTTAGGCTGTATTTTAATTGGACACGACTGAATTAGAGTCAGATATTGTGTGTAAATACTCATCATTCTAAATTAATTTTCCATGAATACCTTACTATATTTGTTTAAAAACTCTTGTTTCAGCAATTATCTCTTCCAGTGCACTTGTTCACTGGAATATTTGTAGAAAGTAAAGATGAAATTGAAATAAAATTGTCTAAATTAAATGAAATGTCTACTTGATTTGTATTAGTGCCTGGGTAAGAGCATATCTATACAGCAAGTACAAGCCATGCAGGGGCAGCTCCAGGCACCAGCACACCAAGTGCGTGCCTGGGGTGGCAAGCCACAGGGGGTGGCCTGCCAGTTGCCGTGAGGGTGGCAATCAGGCCACCTTCGGCAGCATACCTGTGGGAGGTCCGCCAGTCCCGCAGTTTCGGCAGTAATTCCGCGGTGGGTACGCCGAAGGTGTGGGACCGGCGGACCTCCTGCAGGCATGCCGCTGAATCAGCGTTACCAGCGGACCTCCCACAGGCGCACCACCGAAAGCCGCCTGACTGCCGTGCTTGGGGCGGCAAAATACATAGAGCCACCCCTGAAGCCATGGTATAAATCTACTGTGCACCAGCTTGTTGCGCAGAAACTTCCGCTTGGACACTGCTACCGTGCACTGAAAGTCCCAGAGAGTGGCTTGGGATACTATGCTTTCAAAGAGTAGTAAACCAAGACACACTCTGGGACTTTCAGGGCACTGCAGCAACATCCACACAGGATGTTTCTGTGCAGCAAGCTGGTGCAGTACAAGATTCACATCCTCACCTGCATGCAGTAACTTGCCTTATACTTAGAGTTCATTTACATGACCAGAGACAACAAATGGAAACAGACTGACTGATGGAGTGGGAAAGACATCACAACAGTGTTGTCAGCTTGATGGGGTGCAGTCCCAGCGCACCCGTAATCTAACAGTTGTCAAGTTCTTTGTAGGCTTCATGGCAGAGGAGAGTTTTAGTTGTTTTCTGTATTTGCCTCTCTCTGGTTAGATCTGCTAGAAACTAAAATGAGGATGTTAAGATCAGTATACGTCGTATTTGAAGTAGTGGAGCTAGGCTGACTTGCATCATCTGAGCAGCTTGGCCCAACAAGCACATAGTATTAGTTATCAAAGAGACTCTGTGGGTATGTCTACACAGCATTTTGGAGTGAGCAGGAGGGAGCCTCCCAGCCTGGGTCAACAGCCTTGGGCTAGTAAAATAGCCGCACGCTTTGAAGCTGCAGTTCAGGTGGGAATTTAGCCTCTGAAGCCCAACCCCCTCCAGAAGCTTCAGAACCTGAGCTCCTGCCTGAGCCATATCTTCAAAGTGCTGCCTCTATGGCTGTTTTTAGAGCATTAGCATGAGTCCCACCAGCCCAAGTCTGTCAATCTGGGCTGGTAGTCTCCCTCCAAACCGCTGTGCAGACATACCCCTGTCTGCCAGCTTGCTTTGCAGGGATGGGGGCCATGTTGCAAAAGTCTGTTAAACAGAACTCCTGTGGAGGAAGAACCTCTCACCTGCTCACTGCAGTTGGAGGGTGTCTCTGCAAAAATAATGGAACACAATATGGCCAGATTTGACACTCGAAAAGGTTTTCATATACAATACAGAAGGTAGAGGATTTTCTGTAAAGGGCCTTAATAAATGAAAGGGGGATAGACTGAGACTTTATTGTAGCAACTCGTAGGAAATTAGAAATGTAGTATTGTGTCTTTTGTAAAATTTGACAGTTGTACAGCAATAATGAAATGACATAGTGAAATGCTGAATAGGACAACAATATTTCCCAGGGGCATTTCTCTCTACCAGCTATCAAAACTAATCTCCAATTTTTAAACATTTATTATACTTGGAAAGTTATGTATCTTTTCCCAAGAGAGAAGAGTTTCAGGAACAGGAAACCCAGAAAAAGAAAAATCAAAACATCTGACTTCAACAGACTTAACACTATCGAAGCTGAATATTCAGAACCAGACAAAAAGATCATTCCTCATTCAGTTAAAGTGAAAGGAGAATTTAGATAAGGCTGATACAATTGAAACGCAGGAAGAGTGATGCATGTTTTTACCATGATCCTGCAAAGATTTATATACATGGTAAACTTTATGCACTATGTAAGTTGCCCTATTGGCTTCAATGGAATTATTTTCAGTACATACACTTTAAGCACGTGTGAGAGACTCATTGCAGAACGGGGTCTGCATAACTAAGGGTACGTCTAAACTGCACACTAAGCCCGAGTATGTGGGACCTGGCTTGTGGACTCAGTGGTTCTAAGCCCCTGCTTCAGGTGGCACGGGACCAGGACTCATCACCGAATTTGGTCCACTGATTGGATCATTATCAGTACTCGGCTTGGGCCTGGGAAGCTAGGGAGTGCGACATGACTAGTGATCCATGCCCCTCTACCAGCTAGAGTGTCCACACTGCATTATTAACCTGGTTTACAGTTGCTGGACCCAGGGGTCTTAGCTATACTGCACTATGCAGACCTTCTGACTCAGGTCTGCAGCTTGACGTCCATTCACACTGGACCCGATTCAGAGAGACTCAGGCTCTGACCCAACTCCTTAGCGTTGTCGTCCTCGGAGCTGGGTCCTGAGTGCTTGCTGACCCAAACTGGACTGAGTTGTGTGTGTGAATGCAAGAGGGGCTCAAATTGAGTCACAGCCCTAGCTTAGAGTGCAGTGCAGACATAACCAAACACTACTTCCTACAATAGCCAGGTGTTTCCTGGATGTTTTTCATGCAAATACAGCCCATGAATGATCTTGTCTAGCTAGTGAGATCTAAAATAAATCATTGTGCGGGATGCACCAAACAGATTGATAACTATTAACTGCCACTCAAGCTGCCTTAAATGATCTAGGTTTGGAGCAATAATAAACCTAGCTCAAGTCTCTATTGTACTAAGCATTGTATGTTCACAGAGCAGGGGCTGTGACTCAATCAGTCTAAATCCTTGTTTGTAAAATGAGGAAGTGAGGCACAAAATGATTAAGTGACTTGCCTAGGTCATACACAGAGAACCAGGCAGGAATTTTTTTATCAGAAAACGCCAATTAATCAAAACCAAGGCACTGCAGGAAAGGGTTGGTTTTGATGATTTTTTTTGACTTAAAGCATTTGAAAGAAGTTTCCAATTTGTCAAAACAAAATGTTTTGACAAATTCCAGTTTGTAGTTCAGAAAGTTGGTTTTTGAAGCTAATTATAGTTTAATTTTTGACCATTTTAATTTGTTTTAATGTCAATAACCAAACCATTTGTTTTGTTTTTTTGTGTTCGATTTTCAAGGTGGTAGGTTTTTTAGGTTTTTGACTTTTAATTTAGATTTGGGACAGGATTTAAAAAAAAATAATCATTGGATGGGAAAACAAATCACACAGGGAGTCTGTGATAGAGCTGGAAATTGAGTTCCTATATCCCAAGTCCCAGGTCAGTGGCTTAACCAAAAGAGAAAAGAACATTCATTAGCATTAACTCACTTATGTACCTACATGTACAAGTGCATCAAAATTTAAGTGCACACGTGTGGGAATCTTTCTACAGGACAGACATAGTAGACAATTTTCATGAGTGGTAATATATTGGCTGGTAAACAGTTGTTTATAGAGAAGTAAAGTTGCTCGTCCTCAGTAAGCACTCTACCGGTATACGGGTTCAAATATCAAACATCCCATTTTTACCATTTCCTTGGATAAAATGTGTGTAACTTTCTTTTTATTTGGTAAACACGTGTCTTTCAATTTTCCAGTACTCAAAAATGACACAAGGGATTATGCTCAAACTTTCCACCGTCACCAAACCCAGTTTTCATCCCAAAGTTACATTTTTGGAAAGTGTGTGACCATATGAAAATGGGATTATAATAGTTTCCATTTGGTAACTTAGTTAAGGTTGCAGTTCTTATTCAAAAATCCACCAGTACACCGTCCAGTCAAGGATTTTCGCAAGTGTTTACTTAACACACACACACGCATTTATTTAAAAGCTAGAGTATAGTGGGTTACACTGATAATCCTTTTCCCCTCATCATGACTGAACCCTTTAGCCTCATTATTTATCCACTTGGTAACTGGATTGCTGCCTCATAAAACATTACAATATTGCCATTATCATCATGTTAATTATTCAGCAGATTCTAGGCTTGGTAAATACTTGCACAGTGCTAGGTGCTCATAACACTACATCATACTAAAGAATGCTTCTGCATTTGACCGAAGTACAGTTTTAACCTCCCTTTTTAAAGGATTACATGTACCACTGTCACACAACCTCTCTAAATACCTTCATATTGCCTTTATTGTGTTGTTCAATCACTGTTCTTTAAAGCCAGGGCATATGATGGGTCTCTTTCTACCATTTGTGACCTTAGCACTTCAGGGGCTAGATTGTCTCCTGCACTGAGTGATGAAGGGACATTTATGGAGCTGGAAATGGCTTCCTGATTCTTCGGGCGTGGCTCAGCCCAACACAGTTTAAAGCTGTTGTCACTCTTGGCTAAGGATCCCATGCCAGTGGAGGATTGCGTTGTGCACATGCACACAATCCTATTGAAGGGACCAGATTCATCTACTCTGCTGTACCTCCTACTATTGCTCTGTTCTTTGACAGGCCTTCTGTTTTGGAATGTGGAACAGAGAAGCAGAGCCCAATTGCAGTAACATTGCTTCCTCAGGGAGTTCCCTTATGTAAGGGGAATTCTCTGCTGAGCTTTTGTGGCTGGTGAGTTGCCCCTTTATACCACCCGGGGGATGCAAAGAGTCTGTAATCTAGTTTGTGAACCTGGCCCCATATTTGTTACTTGTATTGCAGTATCACCTAGGAGCCCCAGGAACTAGGACCCCATCATGCAAAAAAGCAGTCCCTGCCCCACAGTGTGTTACAATCTGAGTTTACAACAAGAGACAACAGCTGGAAACAGACAGGCTGGGGAGGACAAGGAGACCATATTCGTCAGGGTGTTAAGCAGTGGTCTCAGCACACCAGCTGCCTTAACCATTACCAATTTTAGCAAAGGAGGCTTTTTTTTTAAGTAGGTATTATATTCTTTTAATACCTATTACACTGATATACAATTTTTGAGAAGTCGTCTGCTTCAGAGATAAAATGTGCTATTTATTTATGTATTTTCATGTGTTGAATTCAAATATGACAATTAAAACAACTCATTGGCTACTGTTTCTAAGATATTTAAGTTTTTTTACATTTTATGTCTATGTATATTGTGTAGATAGTAGAGTTTTAATCATAAATTGTAAACCTAGGTCTTTTCATGCGTTTATGGTTGCTTTACATGATAATATTTCACCTGTCCTGTTTATGTAACACTTTAAAAATCAGCAAAAGGGTTATATAAATAAAATTAATTATGGGACAAAAGGCAAAAAACTATTATGTACATAGTTTCGTCCTATTCAGTGTCTACTCAGCGCTTCTTGGCTTGTCTCTTGTATTCATTAAATGGAGCATCTCTTGTCACTGTCCAGCAATAGTCTGCAAGCATTGACGGGCTCCATTTGCCCTGATAGCATTTCTCCATTGTTGCAATGTCCTGGTGAAATCGCTCGCCATGCTCGTCGCTCACTGCTCCGCAGTTCGGTGGAAAAAAATCCAGATGAGAGTGCAAAAAATGTATCTTTAGTGACATGTTGCAACCAAGGCTTTTGTATGCCTTGAGGAGGTTTTCCACCAACAACCTGTAGTTGTCTGCCTTGTTGTTTCCAAGAAAATGTATTGCCACTAACTGGAAGGCTTTCCATGCTGTCTTTTCCTTGCCACGCACTGCATGGTCAAATGCATCATCTCTAAGAAGTTCATAAATCTGAGGACCAACAAAGACACCTTCCTTTATCTTAGCTTCATTTAACCTTGGAAATTTTCCACGGAGGTACTTGAAAGCTGCTTGTGTTTTGTCAATGGCCGTGACAAAGTTCTTCATCAGACCCAGCTTGATGTGTAAGGGTGGTAACAAAATCTTCCTTGATTCAACAAGTGGTGGATGCTGAACACTTTTCCTCCCAGGCTCCAATGACTGTTGGAGTGGCCAATCTTTCTTGATGTAGTGGGAATCTCTTGCACGACTATCCCATTCGCAGAGAAAACAGCAGTACTTTGTGTATCCAGTCTGCAGACCAGGCAAGAGCGCAACAACCTTCAAATTGCCACAAAGCTGCCACTGATGTTGGTCATAGTTTATGCACCTCAAAAGTTGTTTCATGTTGTCATAGGTTTCCTTCATATGGACTGCATGACCAACTGGAATTGATGGCAAAACATTGCCATTATGCAGTAAAACAGCTTTAAGACTCGTCTTCGATGAATCAATGAACAGTCTCCACTCATCTGGATCGTGAATGATGTTGAGGGCTGCCATCACACCATGGATGTTGTTGCAGGCTACAAGATCACCTTCCATGAAGAAGAATGGGACAAGATCCTTTTGACGGTCACGGAACATGTAAACCCTAACATCACCTGCCAGGAGATTCCACTGCTGTAGTCTGGAGCCCAACAGCTCTGCCTTACTCTTGGGTAGTTCCAAATCCCTGACAAGGTCATTCAGTTCACCTTGTGTTATGAGGTGTGGTTCAGAGGAGGAGGATGGGAGAAAATGTGGGTCCTGTGACATTGGTGGTTCAGGCCCAGAAGTTTCATCCTCTTCCTCTTCCTCGTCTGACTCAAGTGAGAATGATTCTGGTGCATTAGGAACCGGCAGTCCTTCTCTGTGGGGTACTGGGTGTACAGCTGATGGAATGTTTGAATAATGCACTTTTTCTTCTTTGACACACCTTTCCCAACTGGAGGCACCATGCAGAAGTAACAATTGCTGGGATGATCTGTTGGCTCTCTCCAAATCATTGGCACTGCAAAAGGCATAGATTTCCTTTTCATGTTAAACCACTGGTGAAGATTTGTTGCACAAGTGTTGCAGCATGTGTGGGGCCCACCTCTTGTCCTGATCTCCAATTTTGCCGCCAAAATAAAGGTGATAGGCTCTCTTAACCATAGTCGTGATACTGCGCTTTTGTGATGCAAAAGTCACTTCACCACAAACATAGCAGAAGTTATCTGCACTGCTCACACAAGTACGAGGTATCTCTGCTCATTTTGGCTAAACAGAAATGTGTCCCTTTGCAAAATCAAACACTGACAAATGAGAGCATGACACTGTATGATTTCTAGAGCTGATATAGGGCAATTTGTTCAGCAGAGTGATGTAAGCTTCGTTATGATTGCATCATCCATGACTTCTAGGAATAACATGATGCAATTCATATCATGTATGATGCAATACCATCTTCAGATTGCATCATTCATTGTTTTGCCTAAAAAGCAAGTACTGTCCAAACCCAGTCATAGATTTATTCATAGATCCAGTCAAAGATGTATTTTAGTCATTTCTGGTTTAAATTGAGATCCCTTCCCTTTATAACTCACTTATCCTCCGCCATTCCCAAGTCAAGGGTCGTATATACTGACCCAATAGCATATCTTGAAAACTAGAGCCAATCAACAATTTTAAGCATCATTTTCATTCTCAGTGACCCAGAATTAGTAAAGTTTGACTACATTTATTTCAGAAGCATTTTGGCTGTAGAGCAGTGTTATCCAATGGCGTGCCATCCAGTTGGATGTTCACAAAGCTGTGTGGCTGAATGAGGATTTGTCTGTAGCTAAGAAAAGAGGAAATGTACTGAATGATTTTTCTCAAACTGTAGCACATGAAAGGCAGGTAGTGAGAGGTAGGGATCTTCCATGAACAAGGCCTTAAACTTTTATTAGGGTAAAAAAGCCCAGTATTTTAATAAATTCTTGTTTACTTTAAGTTTTTTTAAATAAATATAGATCGGTTGAGGAAGAGAAATGCTTCCCCTGATTTGTGCTTGAAACACTCTCAAATGAGAGCACAGCAGATGTGCTGAATAAAGAACATATAGATGCTTTTAAATCACTTATAGCTTACTTCTTTATAATGTAATTGCAATGTGAATTATGTTCATTTGTTCGCAGGCTGGAGCAGATGGTGAAGGCTTAGTAAATAGGGGATGCAGCTATGAAAACAACCTTGTTAGTGGTAGCATAGATTCCTTGGGCATGGATTCACTCCCTGGATTGCTATGGCAGAAGATTCATCGATTCATAGATTCTAGGACTGGAAGGGACCTCGAGAGGTCATCGAGTCCAGTCCCCTGCCCGCATGGCAGGACCAAATACTGTCTAGACCATCCCTGATAGACATTTATCTAACCTACTCTTAAATATCTCCAGAGATGGAGATTCCACAACCTCCCTAGGCAATTTATTCCAGTGTTTAACCACCCTGACAGTTAGGAACTTTTCCTAATGTCCAACCTAAACCTCCCTTGCTGCAATTTAAGCCCATTGCTTCTTGTTCTATCCTTAGAGGCTAAGGTGAACAAGTTTTCTCCCTCCTCCTTATGAAACCCTTTTAGATACCTGAAAACTGCTATCATGTCCCCTCTCAGTCTTCTTTTCCAAACTAAACAAACCCAATTCCTTCAGTCTTCCTTCATAGGTCATGTTCTCGAGACCTTTAATCATTCTTGTTGCTCTTCTCTGGACCCTTTCCAATTTCTCCACATCTTTCTTGAAATGCAGTGCCCAGAACTGGACACAATACTCCAGCTGAGGCCTAACCAGAGTAGAGCAGAAGAATGACTTCTCGTGTCTTGCTCACAACACGTTAATACATCCCAGAAAAATCATGTTTGCTTCTTTTGCAACGGCATCACACTGTTGACTCATATTTAGCTTGTGGTCCACTATAACCCCTAGATCCCTTTCTGCTGTACTCCTTCCTAGACAGTCTCTTCCCATTCTGTATGTGTGAAACTGATTTTTTTTCTTCCTAAGTGGAGCACTTTGCATTTGTCTTTGTTAAACTTCATCCTGTTTAACTCAGACCATTTCTCCAATTTGTCCAGATCATTTTGAATTATGACCCTGTCCTCCAAAGCAGTTGCAATCCCTCCCAGTTTGGTATTATCTGCAAACTTAATAAGCGTACTTTCTATGCCAATATCTAAGTCGTTAATGAAGATATTGAACAGAGCTGGTCCCAAAACAGACCCCTGCGGAACCCCACTTGTTGTGCCTTTCCAGCAGGATTGGGAACCATTAATAACAACTCTCTGAGTACAGTTATCCAGCCAGTTATGCACCCACCTTATAGTAGCCCCATCTAAATTGTATTTGCCTAGTTTATAGATAAGAATATCATGCGAGACTGTATCAAATGCCTTACTAAAGTCTAGATATACCACATCCACAGCTTCTCCCTTATCCACAAGACTCGTTATCCTATCGAAGAAAGCTATCAGATTGGTTTGACATGATTTGTTCTTTACAAATCCATGCTGGCTGTTCCCTATCACCTTACCACCTTCCAAGTGTTTGCAGATGATTTTCTTAATTACTTGCTCCATTATCTTCCCTGGCACAGAAGTTAAACTAACTGGTCTGTAGTTTCCTGGGTTGTTTTTATTTCCCTTTTTATAGATGGGCACTATATTTGCCCTTTTCCAGTCTTCTGGAATCTCTCCCGTCTCCCATGATTTTCCAAAGGTAATAGCTAGAGGCTCAGATACCTCCTCTATTAGCTCCTTGAGTATTCTAGGATGCATTTCATCAGGCCCTGGTGACTTGCAGGCATCTAACTTTTCTAAGTGATTTTTAACTTGTGCTTTTTTTATTTTATCTGCTAAACCTACCCCCTTCCCATCAGCATTCACTATGTTAGGCATTCCTTCAAACTTCTCGGTGAAGACCGAAACAAAGAAGTCATTAAGCATCTCTGCCATTTCCAAGTTTCCTGTTACTGTTTCTCCCTCTTCACTAAGCTGTGGGCCTACCCTGTCTTTGGTCTTCCTCTTGCTTCTAATGTATTGATTTCCTTTATTCCTGTAGCTAGTTTGAGCTCATTTTGTGCCTTTGCCTTTCTAATCTTGCCCTGCATTCCTGTGTTTGCTTATATTCATCCTTTGTAATCTGTCCTAGTTTCTATTTTTATATGACTCCTTTTTATTTTTTAGATCATGCAAGATCTCGTGGTTAAGCCAAGGTGGTCTTTTGCCACATTTTCTCTTTCCTAACCGGCAGAATATCTTGCTTTTGGGCCCTTAATAGTGTCCCTTTGAAAAACTGCCAACTCTCCTCAGTTGTTTTTCCCCTCAGTCTTGATTCCCATGGGACCTTACCTATCAGCTCTCTGAGCTTACCAAAATCCGCCTTCCTGAAATCCATTGTCTCTATTTTGCTGTTCTCCCTTCTACCCTTCCTTAGAATTGCAAACTGTATGATTTCATGATCACTTTCACCCAAGCTGCCTTCTACTTTCAAATTCTCAACGAGTTCCTCCCTATTTGTTAAAATCAAGTCTAGAACAGCTTCCCCCCTAGTAGCTTTTTTAACCTTCTGAAATAAAGTTGTCTGCAATGCAGTCCAAGAATTTGTTGGATAGTCTGTGCCCCGCTGTGTTATTTTTCCCCACATATATTTGGATAGTTGAAGTCCCCCATCACCACCAAATCTTGGGCTTTGGATGATTTTGTTAGTTGTTTAAAAAAAGCCTCATCCACCTCTTCCACCTGGTTAGGTGGCCTGTAGTAGACTCCTAGCATGACATCACCCTTGGTTTTTTTTTTTACCCCTTTTAGCCTAACCCAGAGACTCTCAACACTTCCGTCTCCTATGTCCATCTCTACCTCAGTCCAAGTGTGTACATTTTTACTATATAAGGCAACACCTCCTCCCTTTTTCCCCTGTCTATCCTTCCTGAGCAAGCTGTACCCATTCACACCAACATTCCAATCATGTGTATTATCCCACCAAGTTTCAGTG